>NC_051852.1:143148928-143458503 GCF_905115235.1 Hermetia illucens
GGAGATAATGAAGAGAGAAAGACACATCTAGAGGAAACTTTATCTCGGTGACCTCCAAGGTTAGAAAAAGAGGGTGAGGAAGGACAAGATGAAACAGTCCCCTGCGCTGAGCGAAAACTGTCTGCCTTATATCAAAACGAATATGAATGACGAAGTAACAAATAACAAGTCGGGAAATCAGATGCTGGGTTGTTCAGATAAGAAAGGCTTTGTGAATTTCTTATATAAAAATATTTGAGTGGATATTATTTGTCCCATTAGAACCTAGAACGTAATATATGTATATATTATATGAGAATACCCCCTTTCGTTGGATACTGAGATAAGAAACCTTGAATTTTTTACCTATTATAAAATCGTCATTAATAGTGCGATTTCCACCAAACTTGGAATTTAGCTCTGCCTTATAGTGTGCATTCCCGCAAAATTTGGTGATTCTAGGATGAACTTAAAGGGAGTTTTGCAGTCAACTACTAAAAATTATAGTAATATACTATTATTAACTTTATTTGATCAGATATCTGAATGAAGGGCATTTTGGAGCCTAGATACCATATAGTGACATCCTCCTGATTTTTTTCAGATTTTTCGGTTGGGTAGTTTCTGAGAATGGGTCCATGAAAGAAATGATCGCTTTCGACCCCCGTATTCCCCAACTTTCGAAAAAATGTGAAAACTAAAGCCGGCTTCGGAAAGCATCAACCGGGACCTTTCATTTAATACCCCACATGACTATATTTGATGAAAAAAATGTACACCCCCCTTTTGCATGTATGGGACCCCCCCCCCCCCTCCCAGGCAGAGTCTGCCTCATCTTCTTTTTCTACCATAGATGCCCTTACAGACTTTTCGGGCTGTTTCATCCTCATCCATCCGGATTAAGCGATCCGCCCACCCCAACCAACTGGGCCGGATTTTATCCACAGCTTGACGGTCATGGTATGGGTCATAGATTTAGGGGTCAACATTTTATTCCAAGGATTCTTCTCACGAATGCGACCAAGAGTTCGCAACTTTTTTCGCTAAGAACCCAAATCTCCAAGGAACACATGGAGACTGGCAATATTATTGTCTTGTACAGTAAGAGCTTTGACCCTATAGTGAGACGTTTCGAGCGGAACAGTTTTTGTAAGCTGAAATAGGCTCTGTTGGCTGCCAACAACCGTGCGGGGATTTCATCATCGTAGCTGTTATCGGCTGTGATTTTTGACCCTAAATAGGAGAAACTATCAACGGTCTAAAAGGTGTAGTCTCTTATTTTTATTCTTCCCGTTTGACCAGTGCAATTTAATGATATTGGTTGGTTGATTTTCGGTGCTGAAGTTGCCACCATACATTTTGTTTTGCCTTCATTGATGTGCTCACAAGATCTCGCGCCTCCTGCTCGATCTGGACGAAGGGATTTTGTACGTCTCGGGTCGATCTTCCCATGATGTCGATATCGTCAGCATAGCCCAGTAGTTGAGTTGACTCAAAGAGGATCGTACCCCTTGCATTTACCTCAACATCACGGATCACCTTCTCGAGGGCCAGGTTAAAGAGGATACATGATAGGGCGCCCTGGTCTTAGACCGCTGGTGATGTTGAATGGTCTCGAGAGTGATCCTGTTGCTTTTACTTGGCCTCGCACATTGGTCAGGGTCAGTCTAATCAGTCTTACCAATTCCTTTGGGATGCTGAATTCTCTCATGGCCGTCTACAATTTTACCCTGGCGATGCTCTACGACAACACTTAGTGCCAGAAGTACTCGTGCACTGGGTTCAATTGTTTTACCGCCATCCGAGAAGTAAAGTTCGAAGTATGGCGGGTGTATCAAAACCGCTCCGGGTCTCTGTTGGCGTTCATCTAGGAAGCGCCCTCTTACCATCCCTCTTTGTTCTTGTTATAGACACCGTCACACGGAAAATTCACCGTCCAGCGCCCTATACAGTGATTTATGCAGAACGATGTTCTCCTGGCGTCTTACAGTAAAATAATTAATAGACCATTAGCTTAATCCTAACTACAATTTTATTTTATTATGTATATATATATTTCGGGAGCAACTTACTCCCTTCATTAGTACAAAGCTAAGCTATTAGCTTATTATTGGGATTAAGCTAATGGTCTATTAATTTTAGACTTAACTACAAACAGAAGGCGATATCTGACATTTTAGTAAAATAATCTCGAGCAACCTGTCCAAAAATGGAATGATCGTCTCACACAACGCGGTATCAGATTAAATCTGAATAAAAGTTGTTGACGACCGATCCCCATGAAACAGGCAAAATCACTGTCAGCAAGAGCGATCTGCCCAGAACTGAGCGATTTAAATATCTCGGGTCAATGCTATCAGCCAATGGAGAACTGCGTTATGAAATTGCTTCACGCATTAACGCAACCTGGATGAAGTGGCGTTCCACAATTGGTGGTCTTGTCAAAAATTTCCTACAGTGCCGTCCTCCCTGTTGCCCTCTATGGTTCTGAATGTTGGACGACTATTAGAGACCAAAATGTTGGGTTGGGCTAGTGGCGTGACACGTTTTGATCATATCCTAAATCAGGATACCTGCGATCGATATGGGGTTGCACTGATCGTAAAAAAACTGCAAGGGAGACGTCATCAATGGTATGGTCACGTAATTCGCGCCAACGAAAATTCACTTGCCAAGATTGGTCTGAACAACGGTAAACAACGGAAAGACCGGCCAAAGCAATGGTGGCTTGATACGCTGAATGCCTGGAAGCCTCATGATTGCATCCAGATAGAGATAGAGCCGAATAGCGAAACCGAAAACGACGGGCCGACCCCGCTTGTGAATGGGACAGAGGCTGAAGAAAAAGAAGGAAACTGAAGTAGGAGATTATTTACTGGCCACTGGTTTTCTCTTTTTTTCCAACAAATACTAAACTACAGGAAACGGAAAACCAAAATGACCATTTTACAGAGTATTGATCAGCTAAAAGCATACTCCTCAATGCGATAAATAAAAGCAAACCTGCTGGCAGTAGCTAGTCGACGTGGTGGATGGGAATCAGTAGAGACTCGCTCATAAACTAGCCACCCGAAAAATCGTGACTTTGTCGAAATTCTGTTGGATTGGTGGCTGATTCCAAAATAGGTTTTTTCTAGGAAACTAAAGCAGCAGTGGGTGAAGCTAGAACTGTAATTTTGGTCTTCGCTCGGGTATTGACAAACGTTGGAAAACTTACCTCAAAAGAGGGCGTCATAAATGCCACGCCCTTATCAAGGTGATAAAACATGCAGGTGGGTGGCTCTCTACCGTACTGTTTCAAAACCGAAGAAATTTTGTCTCCCTCCTTGTTAATGAACGCAAGATTATTTATAATTCCAAGCTCTTGAAGAAGCAGGCAAATTGCGCAGTTCATCTGGAACTTTGGTCAGTGTCTAAACTGAAAACATGGGGCGTTTGTAAGCCGGTATTTTCAGCCTTACCTGTACTAGACATGACCGCTTGACTGCTGGCTCACGACAACATTGAAGGACACATGCTGTGAAGCGCTCGCAGGTGAACCCATGTTGCGCATTACATTCGCTTTCTCAATTGATGGAGGGATTAGATGGGAGGATGTTCTTTAAACTGACAACTCCCTTCCACCTCTTTTCTCTCTGGTGAAATTCCTCCTTTCCCTTAAGGTGAATGAGCAAGTGGACGTGCCGAATTAATGTATCAATGGTTTCAGGCTAGCTCCCTGACGACGGGAGGTATTTAGGTGATAGTCCGCTAGTTGGTACAACACTTTTTTTTCTTCATTTATCACCACCACCCAAAAAGGACCTTACAGATAGTGAACAGATATTTCTGTAATATTATTTTGACTTTACTTTCTAAACACATGGAAAGGGATTGTAAGGTGTCTATTTAAGCAAATAAAGTAAATCCATAACTATATTTATTAAACCAATTAGCCCTCAAGAAGCTGGACTAGCTTGTAGTCTGCTTTCTTTGCAGCTTGAAAATTCTTATCAACACGACATCAACTAGGATATAACTTAACTGCGACCAGAAATGCAGAATAATCTCGCCCGTTAGAAGTGTAAAGAAAAAAAAATCGCTATCTCATCCTTCCCGGAAAATTCTTGGCAAAAGGCTAGACAAAATGAGCTGGAAGTAAGCTTTAGTCATGCACCTGTCACAGATTTGAAAAATGATTGTGCAAAACAGAAATGTCAGCTGCTTGGGGGAAACGATGAGTTTTCCCGATGAGATGCTGCACTGACGGATCAATCATTTCCCTCGTTCCCGGCTTGATGAGAAAATCTTTAGGCAATGACAGATACTATACGCCTTTAATTTCCTGCACGGCATTCGGAATTCTGTTGGAGTTCTGTCATAGGCGGGAATGATGATTGCAGATATCAATTCCGACATGATGCAGGCTTATAAATTGCCTCCCACTCGGCTTGTAGTCGACGGGACGGACATCTGGCAATGCGAATGCATTAATCTCATTAGGAACAGGGACATTTGCTGGGAATACATTTCTGTGTCAAGTAAATGATAATTTGAATTATTTGCGTTCCTATGGAAATTTATGTAAGCTTGGGTGGATATCACTTGCAGCAAATGTAAGGAATAATTCATCACCGCAATTAAATTTATCGCACAGGACCTTGCGAGACAATCATGGAATTGATTTGGTGAATATGAGATAACCTGCTGATATCAACGGGCTAAAATGGGTGTGTTTGCTGTGTTGGAGATACTAAAGATATTTCGATTTGGGGGAGGAATTGGTTCGGGTATCTGGTGAGGAAGCAGCAGATATCTTTTTAAATTATTTTCAGAAGAATATATATAAGTAATTACCTTGGCATGTTATCCCTGATATACCGCAGCGCTTTCAGCAAATTTTCTCGATGTAACTTCGGCAGAATCTCTGGATTCTTCAATGTGCAGGCAAATGTACAAAAATCATTGCCACCTGTGAATTAACGAAGAGAATAAATCAGACTCAATTGCGAAATTGCGTGAGATATCCTACCAAAAATACAATCTAAACTAAACACACTATAATGCTCCTCCACCAGCGTGTCCTGTTGCTCTCAACAAGATATTCATCCTTGTACAAATAATGAATGAACTTAGGTGCTGGCCTTTTCGGGAGCTTCACCTATTTGCTCTTCTGCTTTGCAGCAATAAATTGAGGCTGTCGAAAAGTGATAAATATCGTGAGGCTTAGCATTTGTTGTTTTTTCTCGCCTTTCCATTTATCTGGTGGTACAGCTTTGTACACAGGACCAGAGGTGGTTTCCAGCAAAAAGCTCAACTCAGCTAACTGTTGATAATCCATTTATCCACTGGGGGTTGTGAACACGCACACATATCGAACCACAGGACACGCACAGATGGTCAATGTTTCATTTTAGTCAGAAAAAAAAATCCGGGTGGAGAAAGATCTATGAGTGTTAATTTATCTTTGAAATCCACGAAAGCGACGTAATTTACGATGCGATATGAGATTTGAGTCTTTTAGTCTGATGGTGAGAAGCTTGGATGCATAAATTTCTACGAAAAGTGTAATTATTTTCACGATTTTGTACGGAAGTTTAGTTTAGTATAGTTTACTGGAGGGAGCCTCAGCTCCGAGCTCTCAGGCCAATGTGGGGCCAATTGTGCTTTCCCCATAAGTTGCCTATTCAATGACTTCCCGCCTACGGTGTTCGCAGGCTTTAGCGAATCTGAGAACATTCTCCAGAGGCAAAGAGTGTGCAGATTCTTCATTGAAGAAAACCTTGCCAAGGTGTCTTCGTCTGAGATCTGAGGATGCCGGGCATCTTAAGCGACAACAAAAATGCCGCTCTAGTGGCCCTAGACTCTTTCAAAAAAATTTTTGCTTGCCGACAAGAGTCCAAATTTCTCCACTCGGTTGCGTGAATCCTTGCAATTTCACCCTTCACAGTAGACTTGACAGTAGATGGTCAGATTCCAAGAGCTGATTCTGGCCCCACCATTGTGGATCCAGAATCCAGAGTGCCTCGGCACCCACACTAGGAATGTTTCGTTCAGTCGGCCAAATTTCAGCAGCACCTGATGACCACTCCACACCAACTGGCTTGATATGTCGTTGCCATTTAGTGCGGATAATGCCGCCCGACTGTCGGAACAGATTCGAATGGTGCGACCCCTCCGTTTTTGTCGCAGAAATTCTTCTACTGCCAATTAAATGGCATATATCTCCGCTTGGAATATGGTCGTCATTTTTCCGAGGGGTCGGGCCAGTTCTATAATCGGATTCTCCGAGAACACCCCTGCGCCCGATCCATCCTCCATGACTGACCCGTCGGTGAAGATTGTTAGGTCTGTAATCTGGAAAGACTCATGGCCACTTGTCGACCATTCTTCACTTTCGGCGATTATGAGAGTGTATGTCTTTTCAAAGACAAATCTGGAAACCATATGATCGGTCGGCATCAAGGCTACCGGATGTTTTTCAAGGAATTTACAGATAGACACATGACAGTTTGATTGGCCGCCTTTCCACGCCCCAATGGTATCGAGCCTATATGCGCCGTTGGCTGCTTTCCGTTTCGCCTCCAAGTGAATAGGGGGTAAATTTAGGATAGCTCAAGCGCTGCAGTCGGCGTAGTACTCATTGCTCCAGTAATACTCAGGCAACCAAGTCTCTGAATTTGCGTTAACAACTTGCTGCTGTTAGCAAAGTTCAGTCTTGGCCACCAGACGATGCATGTATACATCAAAATGGGTTTTATTATGGATGTATACATCCAGTATATCCGTTTGGGTGAAAGTCCCCAGGTCTTATCTATCGCATTCCTACAGCATCAGAGCAATCTGCAGGATTTCTGATATTGTTCCTGGATATGATAATGATCATCAACGGCGCAACAACCGGTATCCGGTCTAGACCTGCCTTAATAAGGAACTCCAGACATCCCAGTTTTGCGCCGAGGTCCACCAATTCGATATCCCTAAAAGCTGTCTGAGGTCCTGAGCTACGCTCCATCTTAGGCAGGATCTGTTTCGTCTTCTTTTTCTACCATAGACATTGCCCTTACAGACTTTCGGGATGGGATCATCCTCATCCATATGGATTAAGTGACCTGCCCACCGTAACCTATTGAGCCGGATTTTATCCACAACCGGACGGTCGTGGTATCGCTCATAGATTTCGTCATAGTCTAGGCTACGGAATCGTCCATCCTCATGTAGTGGCCCAAAAATTCTTCGGAGGATTCTTCTCTCGAGGAATACATGAGGACTGGCAAGATCATAGTCTTGTACAGTAAGAGCTTTGACCCTACGGTGAGACGTTTCGAGCGGAACAGTCTTTGTAAGCTAAAATAGGCTCTGTTGGCTGTTAACAACCGTGCGCGGATTTCATCATCGTAGCTGTTATCGGTTGTGATTTGCGACCCTAGATAGAGGAGGTAAGAGAAATTGTCAACGGTTTTAAAGTTATATTCTCCTATCCTTATTCTTCTTTGCGTTTGACCAGTACGGTTTGGTGTTGTTGGTTGATTCGTCTTCGGTGCTGACGTAGCCACCATATATTTTGTCTTGCCTTCAGTAATGTGCAGCCCAAGATCTCGCGCCGCCTGCTCGATCTGGATGAAGGCAGTTTGTACATCTCGGGTGGTTCTTCCCATGATGTCGATATCGTCAGTATAAGCCAGTAGTTGGGCGGATTTGAAGAGGATCGTACCTCTTGCATTTACCTCAGCATCACGGATCACTTTCTCGTGGGCCAGGTTAAAGAGGACGTCTGATAGGGCATCCCCTTATCGTAGACCGTTGTTGATGTCGAATGGTCTTGAGAGTGATCCTGCTGATTTTATCTGGCCTCGCACATTGGTCAGGGTCAGCCTAGTCAGTTTTATCAATTTCGTCGGGATACCGAATTCTCTCATGGCCGTGTACAGTTTTACCCTGGCTATGCTATCATAGGCGCTTTAAAGTCGATGAACAGATGGTGCAACTGTTGTCCATATTCCAACAGTTTTTCCATCGCTTGCCGCAGACAGAAAATCTGATCTGTTGCTGATTTGCCCGGAGTGAAGCCTCTTTGGTATGGGCCAATGATGTTCTGGGCGTATGGGGCTATCCGCCCTAACAAGATAGCGGAGAATATATATATAGTACTCAGCAACGAGGTACCTCTAGAATTGCTGCACTGTGTGATTTCTTCCTTTTTATGTATAAGACAGATAATCCCTCTTTGCCAGTCGTCAGGCATTGATTCGCTGTCCCATACCTTGAGCACAAGTTGATTAACCATTTGGTGTAATTGATCGACTCCATATTTAACTAATTTGGCCGTAATTCCATCGGCACCAGCTACTGATGATTTTTAAGCCGATGAATTGCACGGACTCTGTCTTCTATAATTGGTGGTGGCAGTATTTGTCCGTCGTCTTCAATTGGCGGGACCTCCAACTCTCCGATGTTCTGGTTGTTCAGTAGTTCATCAAAGTACTCAACCCATCGCTCCAATATGCCCATTCTGTCGGAAATCAGATTTCCTTCTTTGTCTTGGCAGGATGAGCATCGAGGTGTATAAGGCTTCATCCTGCTGACTTGTTGGTAAAACTTCCCCGCCTGGTGCGGTTGCTCCCTGTGCTTTTCGAGTTCACAGACTTGTTGGTTCTCCCAGGCTTCCTTTTTCCGTCTGTGAAGTCGGTTCTCCGCTCGACGGAGTTCGTGATATGTCTCTGCGCGTGCCCGCGTTCTTTGAGAATGCAATATTACTCAGTATGCGGCATTCTTCCGTTCCGTTGCTAGCTTACATTTATCGTCAAACCTGCCGTTCCGACTCCTTTTGCGGCTGGGACCAAGTATGTTTGTGGCCGTATCCATGATAACGTTCCTTAGGTGATTGTGAAGATCATTTGTTGATGCTTCATCTCTGGGTCCTCTGTTGACTGCGGTTATTGCGACATCCATTTCCCTCTTATAGGTGTCGCGGAGGACTGTGTTGTGGATGGCTTCAGTGTTCACTCTCACCTAATTGTCAGAGGGGATTCTAGGTGGTATTGTTATTCGAGCTCGGAGCACCATGCCAACGAGATAGTGATCCGAGTCTATATTGGCCCCCCTATATGTTCTGACATTCATCAAGGCTGAGAAGTGGCGGCGTTCGATCAATACGTGGTCAATTTGGTTGAAAGTGGTCCCGTCTGGAGAGGCCCGCGTATGTTTGTGCGCTTTCCGCGCAAACCAGGTACTTCCAACAACCTATTCGTGTGACCCTGCTAATTGAATAATCCACAGTCCGTTATCATTTGTTTTTTCGTGTAAGCTATGGGAATCAACGTATCGCCTGAATACGGGCTCCTTCCCTACTTGGTTGTTAAAATCCCCAAGTATGATTTTAATATTATATCTGGGACAGGCTTCGAGGGTTCGTTCTACTGCCTCGTAGAAGGAATCCTTCTCCGACTCTGCAGTCTCCTCTGTAGGCGTGTGAACGTTAATGAGGCTTATATAATATTTCTAAACTTGCCTCGGAAGCGCAGAGTGCATAGCCGTTCGCTTATGTTTTCAAAGCCGATAACAGCAGGTTCCATTTTTTAGCTGACTAAGAAACCTACTCCGAGTACATGGTTTACTGGATGACCGCTATAATATATGGTGTAGTGGCTCTTCTCCAGGAAACCGGTCCCTGTCCATCGGATATGATGCTTCCACGTTAACTTGGAGTCGAAATGTACTCCTAAGTACTTGACTGTTTGTGCCAGCTGGATTTCCGCCCCTGCTAGGGTGGGTTGCGTACAGCTCCCCCACCTGACGTTCTTAGTGAACATAAGTAGTCCAGTCCTCTTAGCGTTCACCGTGAGTCCATTGCGGAGGCACCAGCTGTGGATTACATGCAGAGTTGCATTCAAGCGGTCACATACTGTGTCCGCAAACTTGCCGGTAATTATTACGGCTAGATCATCCGCAGATGCTTGCGCAAAGACCTTTTTGTCCTCCAGGAGCCACAGCAGGGTATCCATTACCAAGAGCCATAACAGTGGAGAGAGAACCTCTCCCTGGTTCGGTTCCATGCTGTCTTGCCGCATCACAAATTGCCGCGAATGAGGCATAATTTGTATGGAAACGAGAAGAGTTTAAATGAGAAACACACTCCGCACGTAACAATGAGAAGAGCCCTTTATAGTCCCAGATAAGTGAGGTTTATCCAATATCCAGAACATACCATAAGACCGTAATTGTTCTGCATGAATTTCCAAGCAATATACAAGTGTGGTAAAACCAACAATATCCAATAATTAGCATTCTCTAATGCACACAACAATTGTCCATAAAATAATTCTGAACACTCACAGATCCCATTTGGACCTGACACTCATTAACCTAAAGATACTCCGAACTTTACCATGTCAGTTGTACTTATAGACCATGTTATTGGCAAACTTGCGGTAAGTTCGAGTGACTGCTCTTAGATATTGTTCTAATCGAAGTTTGTTTGTAAACTAGACGAAACATCTTTGGACAATTGGCTTGCAGATACTCTGAAATCGTTCTATTGTACGTACTCCAGCCCCGCAATTTCGAGACGGCTACAAAGTTCATGTTCAAGTTTTGTAATCGATTGTTTTTCTTTCCTCAAGACATGATCTTACAACGTAATTACAACTCCAATCTTTGTGCAGTTGGCTTTGTTGTTTGCTTATGCAAAGGAGAGTTTTGTTAGCTCTCTGCCGAACTACTTCTAACAACAGGCTCGGAAAATTTCCTCCAATGAATGTTGCACAATTGAAAAGTTATGGATAGTTGAGTGCTGCACGGTTTGGCGGTCCATGTAACCAGAGATTTTGTGATTGTTAGTTTGGAAGTTACTTTCTGATGGAGAACATAACAAATGGTCAGGTCAACATAATAGTTAATAGCGAGCTCCCATTTGGTAGCTGGCCAGACTCCACGGCGCTCTCTCGAACAGACAAACTAGCTTAAAGGGACCCTAACTAAAATCTTCCCGTCCTGCGGCTTTAAATAACCACATCGCTCATCTGAATCTCATCAGATATTTAATTAAACATTTCACCACCAAAATACACTGCAAATGACTTTGATTTGTAAATAGTAGTACACAAGTCAAATAGAAAGTACTCTCATGAATATATACAATTTCCTTGGATACTAAGTCAATATTACATTTGGTTTCTTCAGAAGTGGATTCGCTGGAGTCGCTTGCACACTTCGACTATTCCATTAGGGTAAGTTTCAAAGGTAATTGCCGGCGGTATAAGCTTTCACACCTTATTACATACCAGAGTGACAACAACGTGTGTGTACATACATAGAGTGTCCTGGAATTCCTGGCAGAAGATTATACATTCTGGGAAGGATATCGCAGAGCGTAAATAGTGCAATTTCTACATACGTAGACACACTATGGTGGAAGAGAAGGGATAGGTTGAGGGTACGTAAAGAAATGGTAGGGTAAAGTGGAAACCGTAGGCATGCATTCAGTGACGAGAAAAGGAAAATTAAGAGTAAAACTTTACAGACAAAGAATTTGCCGCAATGTTAAATATACCATGACCCCCCTTGGGTGTCCCAAGCTCCGTTTATTTAAGATACTAACAGGAGGATATAACCTCCAATCCAAAGTTTACAACTGACTCAGCTCTTTTATCCTGTTACCCGAGGCAAGGAGACCCCTTTGGTCGTGCCCCCGACGTTGACGCTATAATGATATCGGCCTCACTCGAGGACTTTGAAGGAACTCTCATAAGGTGGCTGGAGCGGCTTCCGAGGAACGTACAGAATTCGAGATCCCTGGGTACGTCAGCCACGATTTTCGCGTCGTTGGTGGGTGGTGGCGAATTTAGCTTTGTCACTGCGTCCTTGACCAGAAGCGTTGAATCTTGACCTAATGTCGAGAACAGGATTACTGGGGAGTGTCACGTTCTCCCTTATACCAACTCCGCGGGACTTGCAGCAAATTCTTCGTGATTGACTGTTTGGAGGTCAAGAAGGACGAGTGGCAGAACCTGCGACCGAGAAAGGTCGTCTTGGGCCATTATAGCGGCCTTCAGCGTCCTGTGCCATCTTTCGAGCATCTCATTGAATTGTGGGTGGTTAGCGGTTGTCCAGTCGAGTTTGAAGCCGAGGAGTTTGTTCGACTCTGAGAAGACTAGGGAAGATTAAAACTGCATTCCCTGGTTGGTGACTATACTCGTAATTACCGGCATACCAAAGTGTCGTATCCATTCTTGACAGAAGGCCTCTGCACAAGATTGTACAATAATGTCTTTCAGAGGTGTTGCCTCAGGTCTCCGCGTGAACCTATCGATTGTGAGGCAATACCTGAAACCATGCAAGTCTCGCAAAGGGGCAATGATGTCGTAGTGGACTGTGTGGAAACGCTTGGTGGAACAAGGGAATACTCCGACTTCTTTCCCCACATGCTTTGTTGTTTTGCACTTCTGGCACGCGATGCACTATCTGGTCCACGAATTAATGTCCTTGTTCATGGATGACCAGAAATACTTCGCATTGACTAACCGATTCGAATGCCGCGGCGCAACAGATGGTGAACGGGGTGACATACTTCCTTTTTGGAAATTGGCCGGAATATATGGCCTTGGTCCCTTGTCTGAGGTCTCGTAGTATATACTGGAGGGATAGGAAATTCTCTAAAATTTCTTTTGGAGCTGATCCTCAAGCTCTTAGGAACTGCTTTGTCCTTCTTTGTCACAGGATTGATGGAAAATCGATGGTGGTGGGAATCTTGACTTCTCTGTAACACGTAACAAAGGGTCAGCAACACCACGTTATCTTTTCCAGACACGTGTTGAATGCCAGAAATGAACTGGCTGATAAAGCTCAAGTGCCGAAGCTGCCGAGGGGATGCTTTGTCTGGCTTTTGTTTCTAAACAAAAATAAGTGTCTTATGGCCCTTGAATAATGTAAACGGCGTCCATTTAAGAGAATATCGAAAGTATTTAATTGCGAGATACATGGCTAATAACTCACGAACGTAGGTACTGTAGTTCCGTTGAGCGGGATTGAGCTGTTTGGAGAGGAAGCTCAATGGCTACCAGATTTTATTCACTTTTTAGTGAAGAGCAGCACCTACGGGAATATCTGAGACACCGAAGAATACGGCTAGGGTTGCATCTTGCTGATGGAATGCCGGAAGTGTAGCATCCACAAGCTGTTTCTTGGTAGCTTCAAACACCTAGACAGTCTCTGGGAACCCCACAATCAGACGGGAGTTTTTAGTTTTCGGCTCAGACAATTAGGCGTCAAGAATTGATTGATAATGGCCCGCTTTGCTTAACGTGCCCAAGAATCTTCTGAGATACTAAACGGTTTTCGAAAGCGAGAAGCTCGAAATCGCTTGCAGCTTGACTGGGTCCGGTTGGATGTCTTCAGGGGTAATCAGATGGCCGAGAAATCCCACCTGTGATTGTAGAAATTTCCACCTTTCAACGCTGAGTACCAAACTGGCCTCGAGGAGATGTTGATGACTCAGAGGAAGACGCGAATAGAATATCATCACAGAGTGGATGAATCTCCGAAAGATTTGCCCCGCGTTGCACAGTTCAAAATTCATGTTAGTGAACTCGAAGAATCCGAAAGGTGTCCATATGCCATGCTGTTTTCGGAATGCTTTCGGGAGTTACAGGGATCAGATGGTATGCCTTGACAAGGTCGAGAAAACACAGCAGTTAGTGATGGAAAGATTGCAGAGTGAGCAAGATAAGATTTTGCTAGATGAACTAAGGAAAAAGTTATCACGAACTCCGTCGAACGGAGAAGCGACTTCACAGACAGAAAAAAGAAGCCTGGGAGAACCAACAGGTCGGTGAACTCGAACAGTACGGGGAACAACCGCAAGAGGCGCGGAAGTTTTACCAACAAGTCAACAGGATCAAGCCTTACACACTTCGATGTTCATCCTGCCGAAGCAAAAAGGGAAATCTCATTTCCTACAGAATCATTCTCAAAATCATTCGACATCAACAACGGTCTACGACAAGGGGATTCACTACCATGCGTCCTCTTTAACCTGGCCCTGGAGAAAGTGATCCGTGATGCTGGGGAAAATGTGAGGGGTACGATTCACTTTAAGTCCACCTAACTACTGGCCTATGCTGACGATATCGACATCATGGGAAGAACGACCTGAGACGTACAAACTGCCTTCGCCTAGATCGGGTAGGCGGCGCGAGATTTGGGGCTGCACATCAATGAAGGCAAGACAAAATATATGGTTGCAACGTCAGCACCGTAAACCAACCAACCAACAACATCAAACCGCAGTGGTTAAACGGGAAGAATAAAGATAGGAGAATACAACTTTGAGACCGTTGATAATTTCTCTTATCTAGGGTCGAAAACCACAACAGATGTCAGCACCAACGATGAAAGCCGCGTACGGTTGTTGTCAGCCAGCAAAGGCTATTCCAGATTACAAAAACTGTTCCGATCGAAACATCTCACCATAGCGTCAAAGTTCTTATTGTACAAGACAATGATCTTGCCAGTCCTCATGTATTCCTCGCAGATTTGAGTTCTTATCAAGAAAAATTACGTCGTGTTCGAGGGAAGAATCCTCCGAAGAATTTTTGGCCCCCTAAATGAGGATGGTCGATTCCGTAGCCTACATAACGATGAAATCTATGAGCGATACCAAGACCGTCAGGATTTCGATAAAATCCGGCTCAATAGGTTACGGTGGGCGGGTCACTTAATTCGCATAGATGGGAATGATCTAGCCCGAAAAGTCTATAAGGGCAATATCTATGGTAGAAAAAGAAGACAAGGCAGACCCCGACTGAAGTGGAAAGCCAGACAGGTTCTAGGCATATCAAATTGTTGGACCTCGGCGCAAAATGTCGGGATGTCTGGAGTTCCTTATTAACTGACCGAGCTACCGATTGTTGCGCCGTTGATGATAATGAAAATCAATGAGAAAATTGAGTGTTTACTGGCGGAAGTCGCAAATAATTTTGAGCTGCGGGTGACGCAACTGCTACAGTGAAAAACCCAAAGTTGCGAGCATCTTGCCCATTTGCGAGGCTAATTATTTTCCTATTTCGCTGGTGTTTGGCCGTGTTAGTGAGGTAAAAACCTGGCCCTCGTTTCAGCACGCAGAAGCATCGCTGACTGAATCTCAAAAGCGGCCAATCACCGGGCGTTTATTGACCAGAAGAGCTTCCGACTTTGTACAGACAGGCATCAGAGAGACGCGGAAAGTCAAGCACGTAGTCGATAGAAACATGCATTTTGCCACCTCCGGTTTACCAGACTCTGCAATGTCGGATACTGCCCGAGCACTGACAGGAACAAAGTTTTTTCTACCAGATACCCGAATTTTTTTACTCCGAGGAGTTCGTGAAGTGAGAAACCAGCTCATGAGCCATCACCATGTGTAGGAATAGATCGACATGAGTGATCCGAAGATAAATAGGTACGATGTCAGCTTCGATGGTCGACGAGTAAAGCTACATATTCGAAAGAAGGCGACGCTGCAACAACCAGCTTCTAATGTCAGCTATCCTACTCAAAGCCGGATATCAGTACCTCATCGTTTCAGAAGTGGAGTCGGCTCGTCGTAATTGGTTGCGCCATTTTACTCTGACAAACCCCTGATCTAGACTCTATCGTGAAGTTTTCAAATGGCCGTCCAGCGCATCCATCAACCATTGTTTCGGTCGGCATTTTAGTCGTTTCCTACCGACTTCCATGTTCAGACCAATCTTGACAAGTGAATTCTCGTTAGCGCGAATTACGTGACCATACCATCGAAAACGCCTCTCTCGCAATTTTTCCACGATCGGTGCAACCCCATATCGATCGCGGATATCCTGTTGTGTCTGTTTTGCATGAAGCGATCGGCTTGATTCTCAGTTATTTGGGCAATATCGCAAATATGGTTGTCAAGAATGCATTTAGAAGCTTTGATGGTATGAGGCAGCAACCGATTTCATTCGTTTTATTGCTTCCTCGAATTCAATCCCGCTGACAGATGGAATTGCTTCAGATGTCAGCAGTGGTTGTGAAAGTGGAGCATGAACCAAACCAATGAAAATCTGCTCAATATTCTTGCCAGATTCGTCGCGCTCGTCGGTCGGTAAGCAAAGTACGGTTCTTGCCATTAACCGAAGTGTTTGATATCCAGCGAACATTGTGGGGACTTTTGAGAAGTTGATACAGATCTCTCCCGTCATGTTCAATTTATCGCAAAGGTCTTTATAATGGACTGCTCCTGTAACAGCGATCGCAATCTTAGCTTCCCGGTTGGCATTCTTGTAAATTTGGAAATTAGCGTTTATCGACAAGAAACTTATGGTGGAAGGACTTTCATTTGAATTTCGTCATTCTAAAGCCAAGTATCTCGGTTTGATGAACCACATGCCTGGCTTGGTAACCCCGAGTGTTCCAGAGGCAGCTTGGTGGATCGCGTGTTTAATTTGGTGCATGATTTTTCACATTCGTAATGGTTGTTAATCGCGTTATTGAGATAATTTCTTCTTTTTTTTTTCATTGCGCACTCATCCAACTTTTTCACCATGACATCTGCTGCCGTCTGCCTTTCCACTCACATGACCACCAATGTTACCCACAATGACGGTATAGTCATTAGCAGGCACTTTACAGGTCTTTGTATTCAGAAGTTACCAGAAGGCATCTTTCTGGGCATCAGGTCGACCTGTCTGCGTGAAGTTAATAGGTTCATCAGCTGGTCATCAAATCGTTCGACTTCTTTAATCGAATGACGGAAACCCTCAGAGAGGACTACCAAAATAGGGAAGTTTATAACCATTTTTACCGCATTTGCATTCTATGTCGTGAAACCAATTCGCGCAGCCTCAATTCTCCTTTTCTGAAGGGCTTTTTCCATTGGAGGTGCCAATATTTAGCGTGCAGACATGCATTTGTTTTACTCGGACTAATTTACTTTAGGCCTGACTTCGTCCATGCGTCAAGAACTCTTGCCCATTTATTGACAGGACCGCGACCGGTTCTGCAGCGTCAAATGACGTGAACGCTCGAACTTTTCCTCGAGGCTTAGGATGTCCCCACACAATCATTTTGTTTTAACGGCATCAAATGAATTTTCTTGGTCGGCCTATTGCCAAGAGAGATCAAATTGGATTTAGCATAGTGTAGTAACTCCCACTGTATGCATATTTATCTTTGCCTAATCTATGCATTTCGTTTTTGTTTTACTGAGGATAGTACGGTAATAAATGGCTGCTTTCAGATCAGTCAAAACTGCAACCTTTTCAACAACTTCATTTTTCCCAACTGTCACCTACTTCATTCCTGTGAACTCTGGTATATTCATATAGAACTTCATCTAACCAACATAAGATAGCATCTGGTATCAAGAAAATTTCCTTGAGAAAGGTAAGGTAAAACCTCTCCATCCGACCACCCAAGTCAAGTGCGTCAAGTGTTAGCTCTACATGTAAAGAATTTTGAGGAACGTGGCGTATGCACCTTGTCTAGTCGTCACGGTCTCTTACAACATCTATCACAGGTACTTACCCATGCATATCGTCAACATCTTCCAATTCTTCTTGAAATTGACTCGTCGGTCCCTCCTAATGCGGCGTACCAGCACTTCAGCCATAAACGGAAGATCTGCAGAGACGGCACCAATTTCCGCCACATTGAATTGCGAGTCCTTGTGAAAGGGAAAAGCATCATTACGCGAGTAACCCACAAGCTGAAAATTGAAAAATGGAATTTTTTATTTAAATAGCACGAGCGTGGGGGTGGGGAAGCAAGAGACAAAGTTCAACGTCATAAAGTCCAATTAGTCAATTACTGGATGCACTATAAAGTTAATTACCTTGGGGTTGAACACTTTCAATATGTTGGGAAGCGTCGTTACATTACGCCAATTATATTGGCCACCGATACTCCAGGAGAGGCCCCGGTTCTCCATGAAGAGATCCGAAAACGAATTGGAGTTGGCTCCGGATGCGGCTGTCAGGGAATCGCCCATTGCGGCTATCACATCAATGTCACCTGAAATTGATAAGCGCGCACAAAGCAATTGAATTCATGGGACAAGTCTTCGCTTCTGTGCACGGTTCCGTTCGAGACTTTGATTGAAAGGCTTTTTGGAGGGCATAAAATGTACATCGCGACGCGAAACGATAGCAGATTGCTCGAACCGCGTCAGAGCAAGTTGGTTACATGAAAAATTGATTCTGGACTAAAGTCCTTAAAGCGCTACCATTAAATGTTTGCTAAAATCTCCAAAATAGTCCTTTCAGGTTTTTCGCTCGAAGGATTTGCAACGTTAGAATCATTCAGTCATCTCTCATTTCAAGCTCAATCAAACAAGTTCCGGGAATAGTCATTACCTGGTCGTAATTTATGGACATTGGTCGGAATTTCTGGACTTCTGGAATTATTCAATCCGCAGGGAAATGGCTCACTATCTAGAAACGGTTTTTGCAGGAAGTATCCGAAGGTTTTCTCGCTTGTCCGTCCCACACTGCGGAAAACGTAATTTCGAAAGGCATGGAAAAGCGAGCGATAGTTCAAGTCATCGAAGATAGTTGGTTGCGTGAAAGCCTCGGCTGTGTGGCTAGGATGATTGTGATTGGGACTGAGCCCAAAATGGATGACTAGTATCCCGAGAAAGCAGTTCTTTAGCATTTCTTTTATTTATTTTATTTCTCACTGGTGGATTTTGTCGTCTTCGCTGTCCCCGTCAATTTCGATATATCCTATACGTTTTGAACGATGCCCTAGCGTTAGCGGGGGTGGTGTATGTCATTTATCCTGCGTATCCCTAAGGAATTCCAACGTGTGCGTATGGGTACGGTGAAAATGCGAAATAGAAACGACCTGGAAGATAATAGGAAACGATAAAATGAATATTTTGTTTAGATTTGATGTTGATATGAAACTGGGATTTAGGTGGAACTAGGGAATTCTTAATTGAAAATGGTTTAAGTTGAGAGGAGAGGCATGTTTCCAAGCGCTCCTTTGGAACGCTTTAAGTTTTTGAATATAAATTTAAGAAAGTTGAACAACCACATTCTCAAAGTTTGCTACAGAAATAAAAGATGGGAAGGGATGAGCAGAATGCAATGGAAAAGTGTTAAAGAATAAAATTACCATAAGCAAAAAGCAGAGATAAGTTTTAAAATAATCGAAACACTGCTTTTCGTCAAGTTGGGTAGTACAGCATCAAAGTAATGCAAGTATAAATGCCGATCATTTCTTACAATCGAGCTGAGCATTTTTAAAAGTGCTAATTTTTCTCAAAATTGATTTTTTTTTCTTCTTCTTCTCTGCCCCTCAGTCCCATGTCGGTCCTTGGCCACCCAAAGTCATCGTCCCCATTCTTCACGGTCGAGTGACCACGTCCTCCTATCGTCGTACAACTTGCGTTTTTAACTGAGTCCTTTTATCTGTTTCGAGCTTTTCCAAGTGGTCATTTACGTTCCACCTTACCTTTAAGTAGGCGCTTGGGAATTCTTCTGTCAACTATACGCTCTACCTGCGGTACCCACTGCAACTTTCGAATCTTAATATGGATTCGTCGTATTATATGAATACCTTACTGTTGTACCTTATTCGCCATTCGTACCCTTACTGGGCCTAAGGTACTTTTGAGGTTTCGACTTTCGAAAAGATTATTGGCTTCCCCAGGACAACCCGATTCCAAGTTCTACCATATATATTGTGAACTTTCTTCTTCTTTTCCTTCAGCCTTTGTCCCGTTCAAAAGCGGGGTCGGCCCGTCGTGATTGGTTTCGTCATTTGGCTCTATCGAATGCCTGATCTGGATGCAATCTCCAGGTTTTTAAATCGCCATCCAGCCATTCACTTCGATGTTCAGACCAATTTTGGCAATTAAATTTGCGCGCGAATTACGTGACCATCAAAGACGCCTCTCTCGTAGTTTTTCCACGACCAGGCAACCTTGTATCGATCGTAAATACTCTCATTTCGGATGTGATTAAAACGTGTCATGCCACTAGTCCAATGCAACATCTTCGTCTCCATTATCGCCGTACATTGCCTTTTATAGTCGGCCAACACTCAGAACCATAGAAAGCGACAGGATGGACGACATTGCGGTGCATTTTAGATTTGAGACGTTCGCTGATACGTCGATCACAAAGGACACCAGTTGTGGAACGCCACTTCATCCAGGTTACGTTAATGCTTGAAGCAATTTCAGAACGCAGTACTCCATTGCCTGATAGCGTTTACCCGAGGTATTTCAATCGCTCAGTTCTGGGCAGGTCACTGCCGCTGATGGTGATTTATATTGAGAACTTTGTTTTGATGAAATATAATGTTTAGTTGGCAAGCATGATCTGCCTGCTGATTTCGTCTACTTGGTTGTTGTCCTCCGCGGGTAAGCAAAAGTACACAGTAGTCATATTCCTCGACAGTTCTCGCAACAGAGTTTGCCACCTTTTCAGCAATGAGGGCAAATGGCGCTTTTGTGTCAACCTTTCAGTATATTTTCGCCAGACCAAATAGTGTCCATGAGGCCTGATCGCTATCGCTATCGCTATCCCTAGCCATAGTCATTGCTTTTGGTAGCACTGGAGGTATCTACCCGCACCCTGCGCTTTGTTGTTTTGGAATATTTTGAGCGCATCCTTAACATCTTCGAGTGGACAGTTGGAATAGGTGCCTGTGCCACTATTTTTTTTGATGTTTGGACATTATTTTGTCACATTCAGTAGAACCTCAAAACATTGTGCCCATCGATTTTCTATCTGTTCTATGTCTCTAATAGGGGTGAAGGAGCACACTTCAGGAAGAACTGATTCAGAAGCCTGAGTCTCCTGGGTTGATGTGTGGTTCTCCAGAAGCCAAGCATCTCGTCTACCAAGACTATTAGTGTGTGATAGCCGTACCCTGCACGAGGGTTACTATTAACAAAACGCTACAGATCTAGACCGAGGGGTCGAAAAGCACTTCCTCCAATCCAGGGTGTTATGCGGACCGTGCCTATTGGATAATTTGCAGTTCGCAAACATAAAAGAAACTAAAAATACATACTGCACACAGATTTATCCATTAGGCAACGAAGAGCCAGGTGTCCACATTCAAGATGGAAGAAGTTGGGTGGTCAAGCACTGGAGCCAAGTTCAACATTAGTTTGCTGCGAAAACCACTACCAACAAAAGGCTTCGCTCAAAAATCAGGAACGAGTAAAGGTACGTCTGAGTTTACCAAATTAGACATCAGGAAGGAGACAGGTCTCAGTGGTGCCGGTGCCAAATGATATCTACGTGGTCTGAAGGACGTTCTTAAAGCAGACTAGGCCGTTATGAAGGCTACAGGTTATGAAGGACACACCCAAGCTTTCAGTATCAGATCGCAGAAAGCGAGGAGCCGCGGAAATAGGCCTGCAACAGGGAAATAAGAGATCTAAATCCAAGCCCAAGAGAGGAGAAACCTCGGGGCAGTCAGGGGTGAAGGTAGGAGAAATGACACGCGCGGTTACTATCCTAATACGGTAAAGAATATTCAACTGGCCACACTGCTGAAAGCGTTTCCGGAGCAAATACTCATTCGTGAGGATTAGGTAATAATTCAGGACCTCATCATCATGAAGATATGTGAGGATTGAAATAAGGGGGTGTTCACCAACATACGCTTTCCACCAGGTTTTATACCTGCAGACGGCGTGACGAAGGACATAGAGGACTAGTTTAGGACTATAGTTCCTAAATTGCCAATATCAAAGGGAACGGAACTGTCGAAATGGCCTGGCGATGATAGACCACCATCGAAAAACTGCATCTGCCATAATTGCAAGGTCAAGTTCCAATAATAACACTGAAATAATCCTGGCTCAAGAGCTCTGAATGTATCGGGGCAGTTTCGCGGAAGTATATAGGTAATTTGGGATCCCTTTGGAAAATGCAAGCCTCATTTTCAAAAGAAACTAACGATACGAATGTCTTTCAGACCGGCTTGCGTGTGTATCAGTGCAGCAATGATAACCAGCCCGGCATCCCTAAAGGAACTTCTGGGATTAATTACTCTCCATCTGGACACACAGACATAGCAATGAAGGGCGATCTTCAAAATGTTCAGGAGTACCAGGGAAGCGGAGAGCCGCCTTAGTCAAACGATGCCGATCACCACGGTATACAGAGTCGGGTCCTCCTTTTTAATTGAGGTGGCTACTTTGAAAACGGAGCTGCTTTAGGTACAAGTCCTCGGAAACGCATTTCGCTTTGGCAAGTCTACTTCATATCTCCACCTGGTGACTGCTGGGAGCTCTTTCTTAACGAAGCAGGGTTAACAACATTCGAAGTTTATTTCGGATGTTGTTGATTCAGCTGACAAGTGCCACCACCAGTGTTCTCGGTGGCGTGGTACGCCTTACTAATTTTGAATTATAAATAAAGTAATTGAATATGAAAAAGAAATAATTGAAAGGATTAAGTTATGAACCACCGGCCGGGCAGGTCGTTTTAGTAAATGTAGTGCCCGGATAGCTCAGTGGTTAGAGCACTAGGTTGTCATACGGAAGATTGCGGTTCAAATCTCACTGGTGGCAGTGGAATTTGCATCGTGATTTGACGTCGGATACCAGTCGACTCAGCTGTGAATGAGTACCTGAGTCAAATCAGGGTAATAATCCCGGGCGAGCGCAATGCTGACCACATTGCCTCCTAGTGTACCGTTACGGTCTTGAATGAAGTGCTCTAACACACTTCAAGGCCCTGATCCAATATGGATTGTTGCGCCAACGATTATTATTATTATATTACTAAACTGGTGACCCCGAAGAAGTCGCACGATGGATTGGAAAGAGAAAGAATTTGCAAAGTTTTTAATTGTGCGGAAATTTGCAATTGCGACGATTGTGCCTAGGTAGAGCGAGGTAGCGCAGCCAGAACTTGAGCGAGAGCCGACATCGTCGCAAGGCCAGTTTCGGGCTGTTTTTTGTGTGCCGCTCGTTGCGAGGACGGTGAAAAGTGGTTAAACCAGAAGGAATCAGACGCAGCACCATGGATGTGGCTTCGAAAGAGCGATCGTAAGGAATTCATTTCGTGGAATGCCACCGTCGTGGTCGTGGCCGCCACGTAGTTGAATTCTGCAAAGGACGTCTCGTATCAGCGCCGACTGAAAGACGCAAACAATTCCGTTGATTCTTTTGTACCCCCGATGTCTAGTGATGAAATCATTGATCAGTCCGTTGAGCCACCAGCCGCTAAGAAGCGGAAGCTGACTTCAACGACGTGACCGCAGGGAGCCGGACCCGCCGACAAGGATCATTCGCACACTCAGGAGGCCCAACCTCAAAAATGCTGTCAAGGCAAGCCGCCGCAGGTAAAAAGTTTTTTTTTGTTGTAAAATTTTGACATATTCCTTCCGTGTCCTAAATTTCTAGTTAAAGCATAAATAAGTGTAGAACCGCCGCGAGGGGCGGCAACGATATTCTTTTTAAAATTCCTCGCTGGAGTTCCGTTCTCATGGCGAGTTTTTTTATTTTTGGTCTGCGCGTCAAGCGTCCCCTCCGGGGTACATCGGTGGTGTTTCCTTTTCTGTCGTACGGGGATTTGTGGGTGAGGTCTGCCGTAGTCAGAGCAGGGCCTTTTAGAATTCGGTCTTCGACAAAACGCGCGTCGTAAACTTAGCTTTTGTGATGTTGATGGACGACAAAGGCGTGGCAGGCCCATCGGACTCTCACGTGACCGCCCTCGCTATGTGCGTCCCTCCATTCTGGCGACTGAATCCTGAGCTGTAGTTCGTCCATCTGTAGACGCCATTCCAGATGTCCGGGATCACGGCGGAAGCGACAAAGTTTAATTACACGATTGTGGGCCTGGATGATGAGTCCATCCTCCTGGTGACCGACATAGTCAAATCGGCCTCCTACACTGTATTGAAAACAGAATTGATCAAGCGCCTGTCAAAAGTGAGTCAGCTAAGCTGGATCACTTGCTGGCAGGTTTGATGTTGGGTGATCGAGCTCCCAGCCAATTGCTTCACGAAACAAGGCAATTGGGTGGAAGCAAGATCGAAGACGATCTATTGAAGTCGCTCTGGATGCGACGACTTCCGGAGAGCACCCAGCCGGTCCTCGTGTGCGTCTCCGGTTCTTTGGAGGCGCTGGCAGCTGCGGCTGATAAGGTGCTCATGCACGCGCGTCCAACTACAGCGGCCGTTCAGCAGCCTTCTGACGAAGTTGGTGAACTGAAACGCGAGATGGCCGCACTTGTGATCAGCATGGCTGAGATGAGGGCGACGCTGGACGCTCAGCGTTCGGGCGCCAGATCGCCAGCTCGCTTGCAGTCTTCTGTTCGGAAAGGGCGATCGGGTAGCCGGTCGCCTGGACAGCCTACTGACCGAAGCATTTGTTGGTACCATCGCAGATTCGGCGAACAAGCTACCAGATATACGATCCCGTGTAAATTCGCGCCAACCTCAAAAAACTAGGTCCACGAACGCAGCGCCACGTCACCTTACAATTTATGACCCTCTCAGCAGGCGCGATTATCTTGTAGATACTGATGCGGATATTTCGGTTCTTCCCCTTCTCCGTATCCCACATCATCGGCTATTTCCTCAACCTTTGAAACTTGCGGCGACAAATTCCTCGCGTATTAACACCTACGGGTACAGGCAATTGGACGTGAGTCTTGGCTTGCGTAGGACGTGCTTGGCTTGCGTAGGACGATCCCGTAACTCACGGACGGATCAGCACTTCCTCGGGCCAACGAGGTCTACTAATACCGGTTCAATGCATACTACCCGACCAGGCTCCCGAAGGGGCTGGCTGCCACAACTACCACCTTGGAACAGCTAGGCTCACATTATCCCATTAATAACGACAAGGAGTTGCCAGCTAGGGTGTCGCAATTACTTGTTCGGGCACCTTGGGGACGCCACTCTCCCTATCGTAAGTGACCCGTTGAGAATCGTTTACGACCCCTGAGGATCGCACGGTCTTGCAGGATACGTCAGTGTACTCTAAGTAAAAGTATTAGCATTACTGGAAACCCGTCGATGATTCGAGTTCCAAACGTATCAGTCACCCAAGCTACCGTTAAGGCCTTATAGTCAGTGGCGACATTATCTGGAGTAAAGAGGAAGGACAAAACCACTCTAAACATGATCAAATTACCCGCCACTTGATTTCCGATTATGAGAACGTAGTTGTGGAGGGTGGAATCTACTCGGACTAATTAACAGTGACTAATTCGGAATGACAAAGCTTCACCACCTGTGCTAAATCAAGGAAAATCTGGACTTATTGCAGCAAACCAGATCACGGGAGCTTTTGGTCCCCCCTCAAACATTCTTCCAAAACTATCGTAAGAAAAATTATCACAAATAATTCGCTGATAAAGTGGCCGCTCAATCAAATATTCCATTGTCCCCGAACAAGTAGGCTATTAATCGTTCCAGGGAAAGAAAATCCCTTTAAAGTAGGAACTGGAAGTATTCAGACATGCCGGGGATTCTCTTTTAACTTTGGGAAGTGTAGGAAATTATGATATATGATAATACTCTTTCTACATACAAGGTGGACCATCTAGATGTTGCTCGTAGAAGTTCGTCATAACTTTGACATATGTTGTCAAATGAACAAGTGTCAAAGCATGTTTGATGGGTCATGTTGAGGAGATTAACCATGGATAATTATACGCCTCGTGAATGTGCTGAAATTTGAAATTGTTCAGTTGTATATCCAGAAAAATGTTTCCATCGTAGGCATTCAACGTGTATTTTAAAGAAAAAAATAGAATAAAAAAAAATAAGATGTCGCGTCATCCCATACTTTGAGCGCCACGATCAATTTATTGACGACATTCTCCTCTGGTCGTATAATATCGAAAAATATCGGTTTGGACTGGCTACTGCGTTCGTCTGATTCAATTTCACCAGAATTCCTATTTGGAGGGATATTTGAAATCCAAAGTTTACTTCGACAAACCACAGAATCTGGCTCAACTGAACACCAATATCGAACGTGAAATAGCAGCTATACCGAAGTCTACATTCGAGAAAATGATGAAAAATGCTGAAAAACAAGCCCATTATATCGTCGGCGCAAATAGCTGACATTTATTTTCTGAAACCAAAATAAATGTCTACGCAAAGAGGCACGAGAAATCGAACAAGGAATCGAACCTCGGACACACGGTAGAGGAGAGAGTTTTGCACTACTGACAAAATAAACTTGACGTAGAGAAATATGTCATGATACCTTAATAGGCATTGGAAACAAGCCACCCTTTGCTATTATTTCCACAAATCAAGGGCAATGTGGAGGACTTACAACTTTGGAAATAACTACTTTTCTTTTGAAGCTGCAAATTCACTGACGAAAATAAATTTAACAATTTTGGTGATAATGATAGGGGCCGGTCTAAGAAAAAACAAATGAGGAACCTTGGTATACTGGCAAGCATCCGATAATTGAATAATTTCAATTCAGATGACATCTAGTAAAACTACACTTAACAAGGCTAAGACCAACCTGACTATACCGTGGAACTCTTTCGCACTTTTATTTTTAGTGAATTTATCTGCTGACAGATGAAACTAAAAGAGTTGACCTCAATTTAAGTATGAAAATAGGTGGAAAATAATGTTAAAGGAAGAGAGGGAGGGAGTTCTCAAGTTTAATTCCTATTTTGCTTCCCAACATACATATTTTCCTAGAAATCAATGCGGTGCGGTGAAGTGCTCCCAAGTGACCTCATATGTCATGTAGGGTGCTAAACTCGAAGGGTGCGACCTAGCAAGCTTACTTTAGATTTTGTTTAAAAATTGAGGGAGCCCTGAGTCCGCTTTCGACTGAATGGCAAACCGGATTTGTTAGGAAGAAACTTTCTCCCACTGTAGCTTTTAGCTGCTTCGGTCAAGCTAGTTTCAAGGTAAAGTTGAGGCAATATGATGAGTTGGCTTTGCTTTTGGCGAAACCGCGCTCAAAGCCAAGGAACCCTTGGACCACAAACGGTGAGACGGAATTTCTTAGTCAGTTGGTCCGGTCCGCCACATTGGGCACCTTTAATATTGTTACCTCTTAAAAACCTGAGTGCTGAAACTTCTGTTTGCATCCCCTACTTTATTAATAAAAATGCCAAATGTGTACAGGATCTAGATAGTCTCAACCAGGTACTGGTCTATAGAGAGATCTGCAACCACTTTCTATCTGATTACTCAGCTCTAGCTAGATTGTGGACACTTGGTGGAGAGTTCATAGAAATATCTGTTTGTAAGATTGTGAAACTAGCTAGATTCAGCTCCTATTGCCCATCACAAAGCCGATTTGGCTAGGCTATCTTCCCTTCACTGTCCTATACATATTCCTTGTGGTAATTCCTTTCTTGATCTCGAAAACTGCTTTCATATTATATGATTAGAAGAAGAAGATGTATAACACAGCATAGATAACTATAGTATCTATCATAAGCATATATTACAACGTTTACACTGTTTGTACTGGTGGCGATTTGGATACCTTTCGATTAAACGTTTCGTGAACGTCCTGGACCCAAATTGACCGGCCTAGTAACAAAAGGATTTCCTTAAATAATGTAGGTTTGTGCTCGAGAGTACTATTGAATGGTATGAGTTGAGCTCCAAAATGAAGTAATTCATACGTATTCCTATAGAATCCAAATTAGTCTAGAACGCAACCCTTAGCATCTAATTGCGATTATAATGTCACACAACAACGAAATCCAACTTTATCTTCGCAAGACTAAATTACATAAGAAATCATTGCAACAAGTATTGTGAACTGCAGTGAAAGTAATTCGTCGCCACATATCAGTCGTAACTGCTAGATTTGTTGAAATTTAATAACGAATACCGAGTAATGTGACATAATGGCAAGCCCGGAGACAATGCAATCCGATGAACTGTCTTAATCGAGAAATTGATTTCTTACGACCCAGTCCATTACACACCTACAAGAAAGCTGGCAAATCACGTATTGCGGGTTCGATTTTCAGACGCCGCCACCTTATTTTTGCACAACATTCAAGTCACTCCTAAGACCCGAATCATTAATAATTTTTGTCACGTTATTATTAGGATTCGATAAACGAAAAATTTACTGCGTACTTTATGGGCAAATGTATCTTTTTTGAGGGTCAAACGTATTATGTTGTTTATCGTTGGATAATGTTAATGATATGAGCAGCATAATGGTAGTTTGGGACGACAAGACATTGTCACTAATGTCATATTCGTCAAAGCAAAGGATAAGATCAGGTGACCTTTAAAGATCTAACAGATTGCGTAGGTACTTCTCTGTTTTAAGGTTTATGTGCGTGTACTTTTATCTGGAAACATTTTAATGCATTCCCATGTCTCCAATGTGTCCTTTGCGTGCGAAATATCGCCGTGAATTACAAAAGTGGTCGTAAAATGAGCGCAAGTGAGGTCTTAAACTTAAAACGTTTTCAATGTCATGCATCGGATGACTGACTCTGTACGCAGATATGTAAATGGTGAATGTTAATGACTTTCTCATTCATGAGTTTGTTACAAATAAAGTAGAATTCTTCATTCTTCCTAGTATATATTAGGAAGGGGGAAGCGATTTTGATCTAAAGATAGAAAGCAAGCTGGAAATAGATTGACGTGAAAGATGAGTAACGTAAAATATGAGTTTAGTTTGGGTGGCATCAGATAGTCTGGATTGAAATTTTGTGATTGGTAATGTAATGCATATTTATCTTATGCGTTGGAAACCAAATGTAGTATAAAATCAATTCTGTACAGCGAACACATACGCGATTAGTATAACTTATCCATTATATGTAGAATTCTTTGCTGATCGTCTTTGTATCTTATGCAGCAACGTATAGAATAACTGAACTACTTGGTGTTGTTACCTTCTTTATTGCTCAAGGCAAAAATTACAAATTTCATTTCGATAGACTCGTATTAGTAGTTTCTGGAATTGAAAAGAAATTGATAGTTTCGGAATGAATAAATAGATATTCGAGTTGATAACTAGCAATTAAGAGGTTAAACCCGCCTCAGAAAAGTGGCGAATAAGGAGAGTTTAGGTTCGACCGCACCTTATTACAACTCCACCGAAGAACTTGCCGTCATGTACTTGTCCTTGGTGCTTCGTTCGCCACGTGTCCATATTTTAAAACTTACACCGAATGGTCATGAATTTTCCGTACAAACGTCTCCTGTTTACTCCTTCGTAGTATATACGATATTTAAGTCTAACTAAGAATTTTGTAAATCAAATTCAGATTTTTCAAACTAATTTAAGACCCTTCTAAATTAACTTCAGACTTTTCTAAACCAATTTTAGGATTTTCCATTTCAAATTGAAATTTTTCGATTTCAAATTCAGAATTTTAAAATATTTTACTATAAAGTTTCATACCAACTTTTTACCGTTGGATAAAGTTCTTCTAGCAGTCAAACGGTAGTATAGGTCCCAAGGCGAATGTGGATTGGTACCCACGATGGAGCATAAAGCCTGCGAAACGCCTGCTGAACCAATACAAATAGTTCTACTACCAAACCCTATCTCCACCTCCACGTAGCGATCGCTGGGAGTTCTTTCTTAATGAAAAACTGCTGAAGGAGAAAGATGAAGGCGAGTCTCTCGCGCCTAAAAACGGGACAAATTATACCAACCGATCCTCCAGGTTGGGGGTTGGGTAGGGCTGACAACCCTATACGGATAACTGAAGTTATGAAGCCACGGAAAGAGCCCGGACAGGATGGATCTTAAAGCCATGATACCGCCAACGACAGCAGAATGACAATTTGCGCATTTTCTCATGGAACGTGTACTCCCCGTAAAAAGATGGAGCTGTCAAGCAGCTGGCCGATACCCTTTCCCAATATAAAGCTGATGTAACAGCGCTACAAGAGATGCGTTGGGCAGGGAGCGGTTCCCTGGAAGAGAGCCACTCACCATATATTATAGCAGCTATCCAGTGAACCAGCCAAAAAATGAAACCTGCTGTTATCAGCTTTGAAAATGTAAGCGGAAGGCTATGCACTCTGCGCTTCCGAGGCAAATTTAGAAATATAAGCCTCATTAACTTTAACGCCCCTACAGAGGAGACTGCAGAGTCGGAGAAGGACACCTTTTACGAGGCAGTTGAGAGGACCCTCGATGCCTGTTCCAGGTATAATATCAAAATCATACTTCGAGATTTTAACAGTCAAGTAACGACGAAGCCCGTATTCAGGCAATACGTTTGCTCCCATAGCTTACATAGGGATACCAATGATAACGAGCTTCAGTTAGCAGTATCGCACCAAACTGTTGTCGGAAGTACCTGGTTTATGCGGAAAGCGGTCTATAAATATACGTGGGCCTCTCCAGACGAGACCGCTTTGACCCAAATTGAGAACCAACAAGTCTGTGAACTAGAATAGAACAGGAAGCAACCGCACCAGGCACGGAAGTTTTACCAACTAGTCAGCAGGATGAAGCCTTATACACCTTGCTGTTCATCCTACCGATACAGAGAGGCAAATCTGATTTCCGACAGAATGCGCATATTGGAGCGATTGGTTGAGTACTTTGACGAACTACTGAAAAATCAAACTATCGAGTTGGAGGTCCGGCCTCCCGACGAACCAAGCGGTTCGTCTACTAATGCTCAAAGTATGGGACAGCGAATCAATACCTGACGACTGGCAATGAGGCATTATCTGTCTCGCACATAAAAAGCGGGATATCACGCGGTGCAGCAATTATAAAGGTATCACGTTGCTGAGTACCATCTATAAAATATGCTCCTCTATCTTGCTAGGCCGGATAGCCCCATATGCCCAGAACACCATTGGCCCATGCCAAAGAGGCTTCATTCTAGGCAAATCAGCAACAGATTAGATTTTCTCCCCGCGGCAAGCGATGGAAAAACTATTGGAATATGGGCATCAGTTGTTCCATCTTTTCATCGACTTTAACGCCCCCTATGACAGCGAAGCGAAGGTAAAACTATACACGGCCATGAGAGGCACCATCCTCTTCAAGTCTGCCCAACTACTGGTCTACGCTGACGATATCGACATCATGGGAAGAACATCCAGAGAATTTACCATCATCCAGATCGAGCAGGCGATGATTGGCGCCGGATATTGGGATACACATTAATGAAGGCAAGACGAAGTACATGGTGGCAATGTCAGCGCCAAAGCCAAAAGAACGAACAACATCGAGTCGCACTAATCAAACGAAAACAATGAAGACGGCAGACTACAACTTTGAGACCGTTGATAATTTCTCCCATCTTGGGTCGAAAATCACAACGGATAACAGCTACGACGATGAAATCCGCGCACGGTTTTGGCAACCAACAGAGCCTATTTCAGCTTACAAAAATTGTTTCGCTCCAAACGTCTCACCATTGGGGCAAAGCTCTTCCTGTACAAGACAATGGTCTTGCCAGTCCTTATATATTCCTCGGAAACTTGGGTTCTTAGCCAGAAAAATTGTGACCTCTTGGCCGCGTTCTAGAGAAGAATCCTCAGAAGAATTTTTTGCCCCGTACATGACGATGGTCGATTTCGTAGTCTACATAACGACGAAATCTATAAGCGATACCATGGCCGTTTGGTTGTGGATAATATCCGGTTCAGCAGGTGGCATGGGTAGATCACCTACTCCGTATAGATGAGGTTGATCCAGCGCGGAAAGTCTGTAAGGGCAATATCTATGGTAGAAAAAGAAGACGAGGCGGACCCTGCCTGAGATGGAGCGATAGCATATGCATCGAATTAGTGGACCTCTGTGCACAACCGGGATGTCTGGAGTTAAGGCAGGCCTAGACTGAATACCGGCTGTTGCGCCGCTAATGATAATGATGACTCAAGAATGGGCAATTCGTTCAGTTTGCTAATCAGACAGATCAATTAAGTTACTGTTCGCGATGCGCGGGAAATTCTGGTTGAAATGTCGTTCCAAATCATTCTGGATAGGTAGACGACTGCAGTTTGATCAACGGGAACAATGACAACTCAAGACAAATCGTATTAATAGACAGGACAGACTGCAGTGTCGGCTGTTTTGTGTCTGCATAAGTAACCCTGTCCGAAAAAAGAAGCAGATAGGTGGACAGACGAAGAGTCTAACAGATTGAAAGTTAGCTGATTGAAGGATTCCGAAATTCTACAGTATCCCATCTGACGGATATTGTCGGGTAGTGGGCCATGAAATGGCCTGATCCGCAATGGATTTGGAGTCCCATCATGATCTGTTACCTATTAACTGGCACTTCCATTCGACGCCTACGACAGCAAAGAGCTTGTAATCCTTTGCTGACGAAAGTTTGGAGCTTCCTAGTAACAGTGGCAGCCACTATTCTTATACAATTCACTTCGGATCAAGTGCTATGGATACATCGAGCATAATCAAAGTGAAAATTTTGGCAGAAACAACACTACACAGATCAATTACTCAAAGATCTTGATATACTCCCTGTTAATCATCATCAACGGCGCGACAACCGGTATCCACTCTAGGCCTACCTTAATAAGGAACTCCGAACATCCTGGTTTTGCGCCGAGGTCCACCAATTCGATATCCCTAAAAGCTGCCTGACGTCCTGACCTACGCCATCGCTCCATCTCAGGCAGTGCCCGCCTCATCCACTTTTTCTACCATAGGTATTGCCCTTATAGACTTTTCGAGCTGGATAATCCTCATCTGTACGGATTAAGTGACCACAGCAACCTATTCAGCCGGATTTTATCCACAACGTGACGGTCATGGTATCACTCATAGATTTCGTCGCTATGTAGACTGCGGAATGGACCATCGTCATGTAGGGGGCCAAAAATTCTTCCGAGGATTCTTCTCTCGAACGCGGCCAATAGGTCACAATTTTTCTGGCTAAGAACCCAACTTTCCGAGGAATACATGAGAACTGGGAAGATCATTGTCTTGTACAGTAAGAGCTTTGACCCTATGGTGAGACGTTTGGAGCAAAACAGTTTTTGTAAGCTGAAATAGCCTCTGATGGTTGTCAATAACCGTGCGCGGATTTCATCGTCATAGCTGTTATCCCTAGATAGGAGAAATTATCAACGGTCCCAAAGTTGTAGTCTCCTATCTTTATTCTTCCCGTTTGACCAGTGCGGTTTGATCTTGTTGGTTGGTTGGTTTTCGGTCCTAATGTTACAACCATATATTTTGTGTTGCCTTCGTTAATGTACAGCCCAAGATCTCGAACTAATCGCCGCCTGCTCGATCTGGATTAAGGCAGCTTGTCCACTTTGGGCCATTCTTCCCATGATGTCGATATCGTCAGCATAGGCCAGCAGTTGGGTGGACTTAAAGAGGATCGTACCTCTCACATTTACCTCAGCATCGCGGCTCACTTTTGTTTAGGGCCACGTTAAAGTGGACATATGATAGGGCATGCCCTTGTCTTGGACCGTCGTTGATGTCATATGGTCCACTTGGTGTAATTGGTCGCCTCCATATTTAACCAATTCGGCTGTAATTCCGTCAGCTCCTGCCGACTTATGATTTTTAATGCGATGAACTGCACGGACTTTTTCTTCTATACTTGATGGTGGCAGTATTTCTCCATCGTCTTCAATTGGCGAGACCTCTAGCTTGTCGGTGTTCTGGTTGTTCTGTAGTTCATCAAAGTACTCAACCCATCGCTTCGACATTCCCATTCTGTTGGAAATCAGATTTCCCTCCCTGTTTCAACAGGATGACCATCGGGCTTTAAAAGGCTTCATCCTGCTGACTTATTGCTAAAACTTTCGCGCCTGATGCGGTTGCTCCCTGCGCTTGTCGAGATCACAGATTTGTTGACTGTAGTTATTGCAGAATCCATTTCCCCCTTATATGTGCTGCAGAGGGTTGTGTTGTGGATGGCTTCAGTGTTTTGAGCTTGTAGCACCATGACAGCGAGATAGTGATCTGACTCTATATTGGCCACCTATAAGTTCTAACATTCGTCAAGGTTGATAAGTGGCGGCGTTCAATCAATACGTCGTCAATTTGGTTGGAAGTGGTCCTATCTGGAGGGGCCCACGTTTGTTTGTGGACCACTTTCCGCGCAAACCAGGTACTTCCATCAACCATTTCGTGTGACATTGTTAATTTGTAATCCGCAGTCCGTTACTATTTGTATTTTAATGTAAGCTATGCGAACCAACGTATCGCCTGAATACGGGTTCCGTCTCTACTTGGCTGTTAAAATCCCCAAGCATGATTTTGATATCATATCTGGGACAGGCTACGAGGGTAAGTTCTACTGCCTCGTAGAAGGTATCTTCTAGTCTGCAGTCTTCTCTCTAGGGCATGAACGTTAATGAGGCTTATATTTCTAAATTTGCCTGGGCTTGGCCTTACCCAACCCCCAACCTGGAGGACCAGTTGGTACGATTTGTCCCGTTTTTACTTGATTACAAGAGCAAATTGAGGACTAATAAATTTAGGGAAGCGGTTCGAAGCTCTTTTGACCAAATGATCAACGGTTCTTGCCTTATAGGAATGACATTGAGGAAAAATTTCGCAAGAGCAGGATCACCACAATTGGAGAAAGCTGAAACCCTTAAACTTTCTCGTCTTTTCGAATGTAATCTTGCTTAAGAGCATCTCTGAAGCTATAAAAACAAAGTAATAACTAACTCCAATCTGAATTTGAAGAAAATGCATGTAATCTACTTAAAGCTTTAATGTATGTAAATAATTGCAGACAAATATCAATGTACTTTAAAATGCATGAAGTATATGAATGTATGTATATCATATGAGTAAATCCAGGTTTGCTATTCATTAAACCAACAAATGCATGCATTGCCATATCAGAGACTTGTATGCAGGAGACTAACTCGTTTGTAGGTAAGTCTTTATAGTCCATGGAGGTGATTGGCTTGCAGCCAGAAGTGGCAATGATTACCATTTCTTAAAACATTAAATGTACCGTGTAACCTTCGCAGAATGCTGAGTTACTTGCAACTATTGGTGTTGCAGTGAAATTCCACAATACAGTATGATACTATAGATTTTCCCAGACGGAAGTCGAATGTGTGTTAAGAAAGTTGTAATAAGAACCAGATTGGAGGTCACCCTCTGTTTGAAACGGGTTGAGATTCATGGGTGTTTTTATACCGACCGATTAATCATTATATATACATATGCATTTTGCAGATTTATCTAACACAAAAATGCATTCAATAGGCAGGTAATAAAACATTCAATAGGCAGGTAATAAAACGCGGTGAAAAACACGACCTTGAATCGAGGGTCTATTCTCAAAAAAATCAAGAAACTGTTTCTCAATGGTGTCTAGGCATCAAAGTGCTTCAAAAAGTATTAATCGGGAGCTTTTCTTTGATACCCCACATGACTATACTCGGCTAACAAAGTGTGCAGCCCTCTTTGACGTGTATACCCCCCCCCCTCCCTTAGCTCAACGGTGAACAGTGTAATTCAATTGGGGGCTCACAGTTTCAACCGTTCTTCCAAATTGCTTGTCAATAGTTGTCACCGTTTCCGAGAAACCTGCGTCTGGCACATAGACGGACGCATAGGGAGACAGGCGGACAGATAGTGGACCGATTTAAATAAAGTTTGATTTTCAACAAAATCTCATAAAGGCACATCCACATAAATGCATTTTCTAGGCGAGCTTGGGGTCAGTATTGCAAGCACATCACTACAAGTATCAACTATCCTTGACAAACAATTTCAGCAGGAAAACTGAAATTTGACATTATGTCACTCGGGGCCGCCAGATCAACCTTATAATTGGAGTTCTTCACATCCAGCGCCACAGCCAATACCTGCTGACCCTTGTTTTTAGCGATCGCAATGTGCAATAAGACATGGTTGATGCAAGCGGATGCGGATTTAGAGTTTGCATGTAGGACTTGATAATTTCTCCTATCTAGGGTCGAAAATCACAACCGATAACAGTTATAATGATGAAATCCACAAACGGTTATTGGCAGCCAACAGAGCCTCTTTCTGCTTACAAAAAACTCAAGCTCTTACTGTAAAAGACAATGATCTTGCCAGTCCTCATGTATTCCTCGGAAACTTGGGTTCTTAGAAAGAAGAATTGCGAACTCTTGGCCGCCTTCGAGAGAAGAATCCTCCGAAGAATGCCTACATAACGACGAAATCTATGAGCAATACCATGACCGTCAAGTTGTGGATAAAATCCGGCTCAATAGGTTACAGTGGGCGGGTCACTTAATTCGTATGGATGGGAATGGTCCAGCCCGAAAAGTCTGTAAGGGCAATATCTATGGTAAAAAAAGAAGACGAGGCAGACCCTGCGTAAGATGGAGCGATGGCGTAGGTCAAGATGCCAGACAGCTTTTAGGGATATCGAATTGGTGGACCTCGGCGCAAAATCGGGATGTCTGAAGTTCCTTATTAAGGCAGGCCTAGACCGGATACCGGTTGTTGCGTTGTTGATGATGATGAAAAAAAAATCTTCTTGGGCAGTGATCCGTGCATGATTGACGAACTTTTATATTTCTTCCAGGAGGCTGGAGTCAGATTATAACACATGTGGGTTCTTTTATATTTTAGTGGAACAGCATTTCCTACCCTCCTTTTTCCTTTTCTCTCCCTCGGCGCTCCAACCGTTCGCTGTAGTTATTAGAGTCGCGGAGAAGATCTCCGACCCACATCGTGTCAGCAACCTTTCAAGCAGCCTCTACGGGTTTGTGCGTCAAGTTCCGACTCGGCTTCCTGGTTTTGGGCTGAAACCCGTATGGATGGAAGCCGCAGCCAGGTGTTCTGCATCTCAACACTCTTCTATCCTGGATTCTGCAATGCATCCTGTTTTTCGGACTTCAACACTTCGCATACTGAAATCTAAACGGATTCTGTTTATCATTACCAACCGACGATAGTGACTAAAAGCACTAACCTATATCCCCGATATACGAGTATACCCTTATTTAAATATTATCAATTCAAATTATTTATTGGAAGAAACAAAGAAAGAACCGAACTCAATAAACACGTGTTAAGCCTTTTCTGACCAAGAACGATAGTATTTTTCTGGCAACACAGACTAAGTGCCTGTCAATAGCCCTGGTGATGCGCTTCGTGGGTGGTATCAGGTCGTCCCTATTTTGGACTGGTAGCCTGTTGAATTAGAGGGACAAACAAAAATCAACAGCAGAAACTGGGCTTTTTCTTAGGGAGCGGGAAAGGCATTTGCATACTCTCTGCTGTCGTGGTAATAGTAACAAAAACAATGGTGGCTCCCTTGAAGGAACACATGAAAGGTCTGATCGGCAAAGGTCATCTGTACTAATGGCATCCACATCTTCCCTATGTTATGCTGAGCGACGGAGGAGGGTGGAGACTTCAAGGTGCGCGTATATAAGAGAAATGAAGGAGTGCTGAACTTGAAATTTCTAATGAAACAATAAAACAAATGAAACAACATGAATCTTTGAGAACTATCTCGATAGTTTTCACTCCGAAACACAATTTTTTCCCATATCGCTGCTTGGAAAGGACACAACAAATTTGCGATGATTAAAGGATCAACGTCGGGCTCTGCCTTCATGGTTGATAGCAGCCAATTCGGGACACTTATCCTCTGAGCGATTAAGGACTCCACAAATGTCACCATTTTTTTTAAATTGACGAAGAGCCTGCACCCTTGACCAATTTGGCTAGCAGGACTACATGTTTTCTCCCACCTATTGCCCATATGGAAGAGATTTCTCAAATATCTCCACTTCTGAGAGGTTTTCTGATTCCTTTAGTTTTAGTTTTGGTGATATTCTTCAATGATTTTGTTTTTGTTACTTTGGTTTTGTCTTTGTAACGTCTTACCTATCCACAAATCTTGCCCATCTAGGATTTGGTCAGGTCAATTTCGCCTTATACACTTTGGGCATTTTTGACATGTTGGAGTATTTGAGGCAACATGCTGTGTTCTGTCCTCATTTAAATTAAAATAAAATGCCGAGATTGCGGAAAGAGATAAAAGAACGCAAAATTGATCGTTGAATGCTATTTTGTGATTTATGTCGCCAATAAAACGACGTGGAAAATTCAGCTGCCGGTCCCGAATTAAATGGCGGCGATTTCGTGGGGAAAAAGGAGAAATGGTCTATCTTTTGGGATCATCGACCATGAAGAATGTTGAAAAAATGTAGAATCAAACTAAATACTAAGGTTCACAAAGAGGCCTATACAACCCTTGGGGTGCCCAAGCTTGGAAAGTTAGATATTTAGCTTTGGAATGAGAGTGTTGAAGTGAGTCTTTACCAAAACATTGACCAATTTGCCGATGAACGGTTAAATAAAGGAAGTGATCGCCGTTCTCTGAGCCCTGCATTTTAAAAAACTCGGGAAGGTGTGAGAGGTCTGTTGTTAAAGGTTAAAGGTCAAAATTAGCGCACTGGAATTTTAATAGTGCTGTTTAGCTAATCCCAAGAACTATAGTTTGCTTAAAGATGACGGGAATATTTGGAAGAGAATTAAATCCAGGAAAGCATCAGGAAGAGCTGCCATCCAGCGCTCTGGATCAGTGAGTTCTTCAGTCGGGTTAACGAGGAGGTTAAAACGCCACCTAACTGATAAAAAATACTTGGAAAAGAAGGTAGTATAGGAGAATGTTCAAATTGCCATCCGATACAATAGTCGTTCCACATCATAAAGATCTTTGACACAAGTTCATCTGACATGTTTTGTGGCAACACCTAGTGTCATGGGAACTCATGGGCTGGGTTAAATTGCTCTTCCACAATAAAAGGACTAAAGTTCGAACTGCCGTAGATATATCAAAACCGCTTCGTACCTCCGTTCGTGTTCATTGAGGGAATGTCGTCTTACCACTTTTCTTTGAAATTTTGGAACTATTATACACCACGGGTCTAGTGCCCTACATACTGCCACACTATGCAGATGATGTTTTTGGTGTCTTGTCTTATAGCAAAGTTGGTCTCGAGCAACTTGTCCAAAAATTGAATAATCGTGAAATGATGATGAACAAAACAGAATTTTTGATGACCTGCCCCAATGAAACAGGGGCCATCACTATCTGCTAATGTTGAACTGCATGAAATTGATCATTTTAAACCCAAAATTTATGCGGTGACGCCCTCCCTGTCACATGGTTCTGAATACTGGCCTTGTAGAAATGGAGATAAAAATATTTCGTCGGATCAGTAGCAAAACATATGCGGGTTACAAACGAAATGAGGACATCCACGATCGACATGGGGTTACAAAGATCGTGGAAAAATTACCAGAGAGGTGTCTTCGATGGTATGGACATGTAGTTGACTCTGGCGAGAATTCATTCACTTACCGAGGTTGGTCTGAACACCAAACTCGATAAGCAACGATCAAAGGACCGGCCGAAGCAACGATGGCTTGATATCTCAACTTTGTATAGGTCAGACCTAAGAACGAGCAGACCCCACCTCTGAACAGGACAATAATGAGCGAATGAACAAAAGAACGCTTCTCCATAATATTCTTTCAATGTATTCATTTTGCGCCCATAATACTAATATCTATCCTTGGGGCTTGCGTATCTAAAATTGGGTTTTTTGAGGTTTGTGTCTTATATAAGTAGTCAAACGAAAGTTTCCCAAATGTGATACTAACAATGGTAAGGATATAAATAAGCCTAGATGTGATACCATCCGAAATTCGTACGACAATGCTGGCTAGAGTTGGCTTGCGAATTTTTTTAGCACAAACCACCAAGGGGCGGTAGCAGCGATAGATATCAGAAATACCTTTAATTCGTTCAACTGGCAACTGGGTTATCGTACGGTAAGAGACAGGTGATAGGTCGAAAAATTATATTACGTCAGCAGGCGTTTCTCTAGGTTTCGTAGTGGGATTCCTGCTTTGGAATATCATATCTAATATAATGTTTGGCGTTCGTGTGCGAAAGGAAGCAACCTTGATAGGCGATGATCTTTGTGAAGTAGTATTCCAAAGATATGGAACTGTATGGAAACCACGGATGTTTAAACTGGTCCTGGGGACGAAAAGATGGAAAGGATCTTCATAACCAATGACAGTTATGTACTGGGGCTTAACGTGAGTACCCGCCGTGTCGTCCGAACCCAACCGTCTTCTTAAGACATGGGTTAATTTACTTAAGATATGAAGGAGGAGCAAGCAACAATGGTATCCTTGCAACAATATTCATACTGGTGGATGCAAAACATACCTTAATATCTGCCAAACTAATGAGTACGGCACCCTAGTTGCAAGCACAGCTTAACGCTTGAAATTGTAACCCAAACGGCCATGAAACTCCCATTAGGGGACCAACCGCAAGTACCTGGGCCACGAATACATATCCCAGGAGTTCTCCTGAGACATATGAACTCGGAGGGATATCCCGGTGCCCATCGTACCATATAACCTCTGATGAGGCTTCAAAACCGAAACCTCTTTAGATGATTTTCCGCAAGTTCAAGAGAACAGGTGGAATCATTCGTTTATTAGCAGTAATTGCAAAATCCAAAGCTTTGGGACATTCGCCTGCTACATCACGACGATCATGTCAACATTTTGGTTGACAAAAATGGAGCCGTGCCAATAATGATCATTAGATAACTCGGAGGAATACTGAATACCAAACTGAGCTTGAAGAGGCAATGGAAAAGGATAGTTCATTTCTATTATGAAGCAGAAAGAGGTATATAATCACCGGCTTCTGGTCATAGAGATGGGTAAGATCCACCTTGCTATACCCAGCTCTTGGCTAAGGGGATGCTGTGAACAATACTTTCAACAGAAGGGGGTGAGTTTTATACATTAGATGAAGTTGTCGAAAGTGACTGTGTACTTCTGAGGATCTGTACAGGAGATGGCAGGAACGGTAACGTAATTTCGAAAAAAACAATGTCAAGTTTTTCTGGATTGAGCAGGGAAAGCATGATGAGTTCGTAATTTGAATATCCTGATGTAGACCATGGGCTTCCCTGTGAAATAATACTTTATGGTGGTCCCGCCAGGATATAGACAGAAGATTACGAATGGTTTTAATTTTAGTAATCTGATCTGATTTAGCAGTGGCCCATTTTGAAGCTTTAATCCATCAAAAAATAATTGGCTTATAATGTTAGTAATCTTGGAGTAAAACAGACACTCTGAGTGAACAATCTGTTGTTTTTATTAGGAGCGACGAACTCGCGGTAAGTTTCATTATGCCAATTTAAGACGACAAGAAAAGTATAAATTCACTGTGCATTGTAAAAATTCCATTTTTAAGGGTTCATTTGCACGACAAAACCTAGTTATGTCTGTCTGTCTATCATACGCACTTTTCTGAGAAACCGATATTCTGATTGACGCGAAATTTGGTGAGAAGGTGGGAACTGTGAACGCCCAGACATGTAGTGAGTGACATTTTTTCTATGTTTCGATTAAGAGAGGGTCCTCATACATGAAACAAGTCGGAATACCGGAAGCTCGCGCTTCGGGTATAAAGGTTTTGTGTTCATCTTATGTAAGAGACGCACATTTCTCTGTCCGTATATAGCTACAAATCCAACATAATCCTTCATATTTTTCCAAACTACGAGACATACGTACATATTAGAGCCATAGATATCACGCTCACCCTAAACAAACAAACTGCCTATTACCTGCTGTACACATATATGCACGTATCTAAATTTATAGTACCCATATTTCCGATTTACGTCTTATATCTATCTGAATTAGGCACTAGCCGCAAAGTTCATTAGCACGCATATATTATATACCTACATATACACCTGTCTGGTTGACAAATAACTAACAAACTAAAACAAAATAATTGTCTGCGACCCAATTCATAAGAATTCATTTCGTTGTGGTATTGACGAATTGATATGTGATGATGACGTCATGCGGGTTGTAGAGTGCACGAAATTCACAAAAAATTGTAAAGTTTCACCCCCAATAACTTTGTTAATAATAGTTGGATTTTCTTCAAACTTGACCAAACTGTGCATTATATTCTTCGTTACACTCATGCTAAATTTTGTATTTCTGGGATGAATATAAAGGGGGGTGCCGGGTAAATTTCTAAAATGTGGAAATATACTATTATTAACTTTATTTGTGCAGATATCGGAACCGGATATATTTTGAGGCCTAGATTTCGTAGAGATGCACCACTGTGATTTTTTCCAGATTTTTCGGTTGGATAGGTTCTGAGAACGAGACCTGTTACACTTTTTGTGGGTCATATTTTCAACCCTTACTCCCCTACGTTTCATCTAATATCAAATATTGAACCAGATTCGAAAAGTACTAATTTAGACCTTTCATTTGATACCCCACTTGGCTACATTCTGTGAAAAAAAAATTTGCACCCTCCATTCACATGTACGGAGAGCCCCCCCTTAAACTTAACGCAAGATGGCGCCACTTACTGCATGTAAAGGGATCACCAGATTACATACTCTCACCAATTTTCGTGACAATCGGTCTAGCCGTTTCCGAATAAATCGGGTGTGACAAACAGACAGACAGACAGACAGACAGACAGACAGACAGACAGACAGACAGACAGACGGACAGACGGACAGACAGACACCGTCACCATTCTAATAAGGTTTTGTTTCACACAAAACCTTAAAAAGGGGATGAAACATGTTTTTCACCAAATATAGTCATGTTGGGTATAAAATAAAGGTGTTGATTAGTACTTTTTGATGTCGGTCTTGGCTTTGACACCTGTTGGAAAGGCAGGAAGTGGTCTACAGTGACGATTTCTTTAACAGACCCATTCTCAGGAACTACTCAATATCAATATCACCCTAAAGTGGGTAATTTGACATGGTTAATTTATTCACATACATACAAATAGGATAGATCTGCACTCAAATATACTCACAGAAGAAACAAACCTTTCATACCTGAAGTGTTGAGCTTCTGGTTTCCGGTGTTATTCTTATAATTTATGAGCAAATCGAACTCCCCATTTGAGTGAAAGCTCCTCAACTATTTGCAATTGCAGCAATTACCAAATGGTTTCAGGAGGGTTACCTGCATATTCTTCGTAAATATTGATCCGAATGAACCCTAAATTGCCCAAATTCAAAGAAGGTTAACTAAGTATATGGTGCATTATCGGAAAGCGTATATTACCGGCTAACACCTATACAACTTTTGGAGCAGAAAAATACAACTTATATGCAGTGGACAGGATTTATCACGGGGTTGATGCTCTGTGCCCAAATGAAGCTAAGGGGATGAAATTGAATACCATCAAAAATTGTCAACGAAGCAATGAATGATCCAATTTGATACTTTCAAGGACAAAGTTCAAGACAGTTTCCTGCCTTAATGTCAGAATCTGGTCTCGCTAACAATCTGATACAAATTCCTATAACTTTTGGAACCAAATGGAATTTAAATAAAATCCTGAAATACTATATATGGTGTTCTAAAGGTAATGGATACGTTGACTCCGAAGTAGATTTTATGCACTCGCTACTCCGTTGCATTTTATTTACAACAACTTCTGCTGGTCTTGTGCAGAGAGAGCTCCATTACATGGTACTAACACCAAGAATGACTTCTTCTATGGAAGCTAGACATGGGCTTTTTAGTCAGCAAGTTGCCTTAGGCTGTAAAACATGACCGAAACATAGCCTGCTATTTATAGTCGAACTATTGGCCCCGAAATTAACTACGGTTAGCTATTAATTGGCTCTCAGGAATCTCCAAGAATTTCAAAAAGATCAGATCCTATTCATATATGAAGAAAAGATGCATCTCTTTCCCCTTCCGCAAATGATCCATGTTTTGCATATAATACCGACTTGCAATTACCTACCAAGTTCGAAGAAATTTAGTTCCTCAAAGTAAACATCGAATTTCACATAAATCACCACAATGCACTTATCCAATCTAAGCATCACACTTGAGTTATCCACAATCTTCACTTCTTATCTACATAATTGCACTATTCGGATTCCACTGCTTCACAAGGAAATCAACCGTCAGGTACACCTTTTGGCTCGAACAGTCTAACGTCTTCAGCACTTGAACTGTTCAATGCGCGCACGCAGGTGAGACGAAAAGTGTCCCGCAGGCCAAGACAGCACTCGCGGTAATAAGAAGCAAGTAAGTGACTTTCTTCTAACGCACTTGACTTAGGCCTGCGTCCTATAGCGCGTTCTTGAGGAAAACCTCAACAGTATCGCTTCCCACCAAGAAATCGCGCATATGATACCACACATGCTTGACTATGCCATATTGTCACCGAAGAACCAACGTGACGCCCGTGACGTGCTTATTCAATGAAACTGAAACGTAAATTGACCGACTGATTATGCGATTATCGTTAGCGTCAGTTGAGACGGATCGCATTGCTGGCATTAATCACTTTTGCACATGAAACTACGAATAATGGTAGAATTGTCGAATGTATCATGGTACATCTTATCGGGAAGCATGGACGTACCACGGTTGGGGTTTCAGCGTGAAACGTTGGTACTTTGTCGGGCTTTGTTGAAAAATATAGTATTGGCAAACCCCCCTTTTATATGCTCGCACTAGTAGACACATGGGAGGCAACTTTCCGTCCTAATTTGTCAGATCTACTGACGAGTATTGCATCCTTGCCTCCTTAGACCCTAACTATCAGCCGCACCTACGTCTACCCACTTAAATTTGCAAATAATTTATTGAATTCCAGTCAGAAGCAACTGGCCTAACTTTAGATAAGCCACTTGAATGCAAACGGCATCACTCAATATAAACTTTAAATATAGAAATTCCTCTTTAATAAATATAGAAGACGACATAATACTAATTTGGGAAACATCCCTCATCCTCGAATACAATTTTAAAATGATGGGTATTGCTTTTGTGATGTTTGCATTCAGAAACACAGTTACAAGAATACAACAAAAATTATTCTCAACCAATGTCAATCTGACTTTTGGAACTGGTTGGCGAGGTATACCAAAACTGCACCCTATTGTCAGCTTTCAAAGGAAACACGCAAACAGAAAGCTCGGCGCTTGACGTATGAAATATTTTGTGTATTTAATTTTTATGTGATACTAGTCTACTGGCGGTCAAAGGGTAGTATAGGTCCCAGGGCAAAGCGAGGATCCGTACTCACGATGAAGCATAAATCCTGGGAAACGCCTGCTGAACCAATACCAACAGCTCTACTACCAAACCCCCATATCTCCATCTCCTCGTGGTGATCGCTGGGAGTTCTTTCATAATGGAAAATTCCAGACAGAGAAGGATGGAGGGGAGTCTCGCCTAAAAACAGGACAAATTTTACAAACCGGACCTCCAGGTTGAAGCTGAGAGGCCTACACGAATAACCGACGCTACGAAGCCACCGAAGGAGCCTCAGACAGGATGGACTTTACAACGACGAACCCGGCACCGAAAACGAATTAATGATTCGCGGATTTTCTCATGTAAGGTGCGATCCTTATACAGATCGAATGCTGCTCAGCAGCTAGCCAATAGCGTTGCAAGGGATACGCAGGACAGGGACTAGTTTCTTGAAGAAGAGCCACTACACCATATGTAAACCATGTGTCCGGAGTAGGTTTCCTAGTCAGCCAATGAATGAAATCTGCTGTGATCAGGTTTGAAAACATAAAGGGAAGGCTACGCACTCTGCGTTTGCGAGGTAAATTTAGAAATATAAGCCTCATAAACATTCACGCCCCTACTAAGGAGACTGCAGAGTCGGAGAAGGATACCTTCTACAAGCGAGTCGAGCGGACCATCGAAGCCAGTCCCAAGTATTATATCAAAATCATACTCATACTAATCAAGTTAAGACGGAGCCCGTATTCAGTCGATACGTGGACCCATAGTTTACAAAGGGACACCGATTATAATGGACTGCGGTATCACACGAAATGGTCGTTAGAAGTAGTTGATTTGCGTGGAAAGCGATTCACAAACATACGTGAGCCTCTCCAGACGGGGCCACTTTCATCCAAAATGACCACGTGTTGACTGAACGCCGCCACTTCTCAGCTTTGATTAATGCTAGAACATACAGGGAACCAATATAGGCATGGATCACTATCTCGTTGCCATTGGGCCCCGAGTTCCAACTACAACACCACCTACAATCTAACCTTAGAAAATCAGGTGAAAATGAATACCGAAGCCAACCACAACAAAGCCATCCGTAGCACACGGCTACATTCTTCGCCTTCAGCAGCAGAAGAGGTCGGAACGGCTGGTTCGACGATGAACGTTTAGTTTAGTTTACTGGGGGGAGACACAGCTCCGAGCACTCAGCCTATTGTTAGGCCTATTGTACTATCCCAGTAAATCACCTATTCAATGGCTTTCCACCTACGGCGTTCGCAGGCTGCAGCGAAGCTGCAGCGAATCTGCAGAGGCAGAGAGTGTACAGATTCCCCATTGATGAAAACCTTACTAAGGTGCCTTCATCTGAGGAGATGTCCCGTTAAAAGCCCTACTAGAGGTTTCATGTCCCACTTCTTAAGGAACAACAAAAATACTGCTCCGGCGACCCCCAGGTTCTTTGACAAGGATTTCCGCCTGCCACAAGAGTTCAAATTACTCCACTCGGCTGCATGAATCCTAGAAATTTTACACTTCAGAGTAGACTTGGCAGTTGATGGTCGGATGCCAAAAACTGGTTCTGGGTCCACCATTGTGGATCCATACCCTCAGCAAGCCTATCTGACAGCCTCCTCAATATCAGCGATAATTGAGTGCCCCGGCACCGATATCAGGAATATTTCCTTCAATTGGCCAAGCTTCACCTGCACCTGATGACAACTCCATACCAATTGGCTTGATATGTCGTTGCTGTTTAACGCTGATAATGCCGCCTGACTGTCGAAACAGAAACGAATGGTCTGACCCCTCCATTTTGTCGCAGACATTCTTCTGCTGCCAATGAAATGGCATATATCTCCGCCTGGAATATGGTCGTCATTTTTTCGAGGAATTGGGAAAGTTCCTTAATCGGATTCCCTGAGGACACCCCTACGCCCGATCCGCCCTCCACGACTGACTCGTCGGTAAAGATTATTAAGTCTGTTAAAGACTCGTGGTCATTTATCGATCATTCTTCTTTTTTGGTGATTATGACAGTGTATGTCTTTTCAAAGACGAATCTGGAAACCATATGATCGGCGGGCATTAGACCTACCGGATGTTTGCTAGGGAATTTCCAGATAGACGTATGACCGTATGATTGGGCGCATTTCCACGTACCAATGGTATCGAGTCGACATGCGTCGTTGGCTACTTTCCGTCCCTAAGTGAATGGGGGGAGGGTGGCAGATTTAGGATAGCTTCGAGTACCGCAGTCAGCGTAGTACTCATTGCTCCAGTAATACTTAGGCAAGCCTCTGAATCTGCGTTAGCCGCTTCCTGCAGCCTCGGCCACTAGATGATGCATGCATACATTAAAATTGGTTTTAGTTTGGACGTATACATCCAGTGTATCTATTTTGGTGAAAGTCCCCAGGTCTTACCTATCTCATTCCTACAGCACCAGAGCAATCTGCAGGATTTCTGATATTGTTCCTGGATATGATGCTTCCACGTTAACTTGGATTCGAAATGTACTCCTTAAATATTTGACTGTTAGTGCCAGCTGCATTTCCGCCCCTGCTAAGGTGGGTAGCGTATAGCTGCCCCACCTGACGTTTCTAGTGAACATAACTAGTTCAGTCTTCCTAGCGCTCACCATGAGTCCATTGCGGAGGCACCAACTGTGGATTTCATGCAAAGTTGCATTCAAGCGGTCACATACTATGTCCGCAAACTTGCCGGTAATTAGTACGGCTAGATCGTCCGCAAATGCTTGCGCGAAGACTTGTTTGTCCTCCAGAAGCCATAGCAGGGTGGCCATCGCCAGGAACCATAACAGAGGAGAGAGAACCCCTCTCTGTGGGCATCTCCTAAGACATCCTGCCTCAATAGACTTCTAGTCGATCAATATGTGGATTTTTCTCCACTCTAGCATGGGAAAAATCCAACTAATTAACGATTCCATTCTATGCTGTCTTACCGCATCATAAATCGCTACGAATGAAACTTAATTGAGGGTGACTTCGTTGTCCATGAATGCGCCTAAGGCAGACATCGCCATTTCAATTTTCTCCGAGAATTCATGAAGTGCTGTCTCCGTGAATTTACCTTTCTGGGAAGCATGTTGTTTACGGTGAATTGGCCACTTAGGAATGTGTGTATCCTACTCTTCAAATGAGGGTTGCGTGACCTGTTCAATGGTTTTTGAGCCGACACTTGTAACGTGACGGTCCCTGGCCGGTAGTAGAGAATGCAACCTGTTTGTTCCCCATCCTTCTTAACATCGGATTCGGGAACGCCGATGGTAACGAAAGTTCCCGGCCTGTGGGCTTTCTCTTCTGTTTTGCTGCCTAGCAACCAGGTGGACGTGTTGAGGTTATCCTGGACACCAAGTTGTTACAGAACATCAGCACCATTATGCTCTTCTTCTGGAAACCAGAGGAAGAACTTTCTGAACGATGGCTGCTCAAAGACTTTTTTCAGGGTTAGTCGCGCACTTTCCCATACATCGTTGAGGAAGGAGCAGTACCATCTGCTGTGTTTTTATCCGGAAAGTTTAGCCGTATCATCTCACGGTATTCACCTACCGACTTGAAGCGAAACTGGCGAGGATGCAGTCCTTCCTCCTAAGCTGTTCGCACTTTTCAGTATCGTAACGGTATAGATTAGTGTCGTCATGCAAGATTCATTAATCAGCTTCAATAGCCTTGATTGCAAATGAAGGCCTAGCAGTTGCCGGCTGCCTTTTGTGTCGAAGAGCTGGGATCGCCCAAGGACCGCTGCGGCTTCGGTTTCCCTTTAGGCGCAGGTACCCCGAACGATCTTCTCCCCTCAATCCTGGGACAGCCAGTGGGTTGTGATTTGCTCGAAAGGGGTTTGCCCGATCGAGGTTTGCCTGGAAGCAGTTTGCCCGAAGGCAGTTTGTCCGAATGCTGTTTGCTGTCCGTGGACAGGTACTTACCCATCAGCAGGACTTTAGCTTCAGCAGATGGTGTCGATTGGACCCCGGGGTCAGGAGTGCTGACAGAAGGGACTTGCTGCGACTCGTCCATTACGGTACTGGGTCCTAATTAGATCTCCCTCTCTCTCTTTATCGATGAGCTTAGGGTTGCCCCTTCACTCCAGGTTGGATCGCCACGATCGAGGTTTAATTTTAGTTTTCTAATAGCTTTTTATTTTCGGTTTCTCATAATTGGCTGCAATGGCCTCGGTTGTATCAGGGAAGGTAAGTTGATCTTAGCAGAGCTCCTTTTCGCCGAGACTAGTTGAAACTAGCGGTCGCCTAGTATCCAGAGTTCACCATTTACGGCCACATCTTGACCCAAGTGGGCATTCAGCCCTCGGCACGGAAGTCGCACCTTGGCTTGGGGTTTTGATTACCCGCTTAGCTCCAGGTGTCAGCTATCGTCTCTTAGAGGATCTTCCTTACTGAGCTCCCACACTACGACAAGGTAGGTAATCGCCGAGGCAGGACCATGAATGTAAGCTAGCAACGAAACGGAAGAATGCTGCACACCGGGAAATGCTGCTCTCTCAACAAACGCGGGTAAGCGCGGAGGCGTATCACCAACTCCGTAAAACGGCGAAGCGATTTCACAAACATAAAAAGCAAGCCTGGAAGAACCATGGCTCCATCTCGGGCAGGGTCTGTTTCGTCTTCTTTTTCTACCATAGATATAGCCCTTATAGACATTCCGGGCTGGATCATCTTCATCCATATGGATTAAGTGACGGACATGGTATCACTCATAGACGGGGGCCAAAAATTCTTCGGAGGATTTTTCTCTCGAACGCGGCCAAGAGTTCGCAATTTCTCTTGCTAAGAACCCAAGGCTCCGAGGAATAAATGAGAACTGGCAAGATAATTGTCTTGTACAGTAAGAGCTTTGACCCTATGGTCAGCCGAAACAGTTTCTGTAAGCTGAAATAGGCTCTGTTAGCTGCCAACAACCGTGCGCGGATTTCATCGTCATAGCTGTTATCGGTTGTGATTTTCGACCCTGGATACCTAGTATAGTACTCGCATTTACCTCAGCATCACGGATCACTTTCTCGAGGGCGAGGTTAAAGAGGATGCATGATAGGGTATTCCCTTGCCGTAGACCGTTATTGTTGTCGAATGGTCTTCAGAGTGATCCTGCTGTTTTTATTTGGCCTCACACATTGGTCAGCGTCAGCTTAGTCAGACTTATCAATTTCGCCAGAATACCGAATTCTCTCATGGCCGTGTACAGCTTTACCCTGGCTATGCTATCATAGGCGGCTTTAAAGTCGATGAACAGATGATGCAACTGTTGTCCATATTCCAACAGTTTTCCCATCATTTGTCGTAGATAGAAAATCTGATCTGCTGCTGATTTGCCTGGAGTGAAGCCTCTTTGGTATGGACAAATGATGTTCTGGGCGTATGGGGATATCCGGCCTAGCAAGATAGCTGGAAATATCTTATATATGGTACTCAGCAACGTAATATCTCTACAATTGCTGCATTCCGTGAAATCCCCCTCTTTATGTATGGGACAGATAATGCCTCTTTGCCAGTCGTCAGGCATTGATTCGCTGTCCCATACTTTCAGCATTAGTTGATGAACTGCTTGGTGTAATTGGTCACCTCCATATTTAGCCAATTCGGCTGTAATTCCATCGGCTCCTGGCGTGTGGTTTTTAAGCCGATGAATTGCACGGACTCCTCTATACTTGGCGGTGGCAGCGTTTGTCCGTCTTCTTGAATTGGCGGGACCTCCAACACGCTGATGTTGGTTGTGGCAGTTCATCAAAATACTCAACCCATCGCTCCAATATGCCCAATGTGTCGGAAATTAGGTTTCTCTCTTTGTCTCGGCAAACCTCGAGGTGTATAAGGCTTCCCCCTGCCGACTTGTTGGTAAAGCTTCCGCGCCTGGTGGGCGGTTATTCCCTGCACTTTTCTAGCTCACAGACTTGCTAGTTCTCCCAGGCTTCCTTTTTCGTCCTTGAAGTCGCTTCTTCGCTCGACGGAGTTCGTGATAAGTCTCTGCGCATGCTCGCGTTCTTTGAGAATGCAACATTACTCGGTATGCGGCATTCTTCCGTTCCGTTGCTAGCTTACATTCATCGTCAAATCAGCCATTCCGACGTTTCTTGCGGATGGGGACAAGTACGTTTGTGGCCGTATTTATGACAACGTTCTTCAGGTGGTTGTAAAGATCATTTGTTGATGTTTCATCTCCAGGACATCTGTTAACTACGGCTATTGCGGCATCCATTTACCCCTTGTAGATGTTGCGGAGGACTGGGTTGCGGATGGCTTCAGTGTTAACTCTCACTTAATTGTTAGAGGGGATTCTGGGTGGTGTTGTCATTCGAGCTCGGAGTACAATGCCAACGAGATAGTGATCCGAGTCTATATTGGCCCCCGTATATGTTCTGACATTCATCAAGGCATCAAGGCGTTCGATCAACACGTGGTCAATTTGGTTGAAAGTGGTCCTGTCTGAAGAGGCCCACGTATGTTTGTGGACCTGTTTCCGTGCAAACCACGTACTTCCAACAACCACTTCGTGCGACACTGCTAATTGAATAAGCTATGGGAACCAACTTATCGCCTGAATACGGGCTCCGTCCCTACTTGGCTGTTAAAATCCCCAAGTATGATTTTGATATCATATCTGGGACAGACTTCGAGGGTTCGCTCTACTGCCTCTTAGAAGGTATCCTTCTCCGACTCTGCACTCTCCTTTATAGGGGCGTGAACGTTATTGAGGCTTATATTTCTAAATTCGCCCCGCAAACGCAGAGTGCATAGCCTTTCGTTTATATTTTCAAAGCCAATAGCAGCAGGTTTCATTTTTTGGCTGAATAAGAAACCTACTCCGAGCACATGGTTTACTTAATGGCCGCTATAATATATGGTGTAGTGGCTCTTCTCCAGGAAACCGGTCCCTGGCCAGGGCATCTCCTGTCACGCTGTTATATCAACCCTATATTGGGAGAAGGTATTGGCTAGCTGCTTGGCTCCATTTCTGTACATATGTTCTACATATGAGAAAATGAGCAAATCGTTTTGAACGTTATCACCGTTCAATATTGACCTGCACTATTTTGGAAATTAAAATAAAATTTGGAATTATGCAAGTGTATGTTCTTAGGGTTAAGGGAAAGAGACCAGTTGTTGGGTTTTCTATAAAATGTTTTTTTTAGTAAAATGATTGTGAAGATTGTTTGTCGATGCTTCATCTCCAGGACATTTTATAACAGCAGTTATTGGGGAGACGGTGTTATGGAGGGCTTCGTTGGGGATGGTTTCAGGCTTCACTCTAACCTGATTGTCAGAGGGGTGCTGTTATCTGTGCAATCAACATGTGTTCAATTTGGTTTAAAGTGGTCCCGGCCAGAGAACCATGTTTTTTTTTCCATTTTGATATCATATCTGGGCCAGTTTGCGAGGGTCTGCTCTACTACCTCGTAGAAGGAGCCTGAACATTAATGAAGTTCATGCTTCGAAATTTGGCTCGGAAACGCAGGATACATAACGGTTCGCTTATCTTTTCACAGCTAGTAACAGCAGGTTTCATTTTTCGCTGGATGGCTGAGAAAATACATAGGATTGTGGCTCTCCACTAGGAAATGTCTTACTATGCAGCACAGTGATATTGGGACTAGGTATCGGCAGTCTGCGAATCACCTTTCGGCCCAGGCAAGGACTATAAGCTCCACGAGAAAATACGAAAATTATTTGGTATTTTTTGTCGCTGGGTTTGTCGTTGCAAAGTCAATCCAGTCAGCGGCTCTTTCTGATTAAATCCTCTAACAGGCGGTTCGTAAGGCCGATTTACTTCTGAGAAACTACAGTTAATTACGTTGTCGGTGGTTAATCAAGTCTTCCCGAAATTTTCAACTGGATATTCAACGGTCGTTTTTTAAGGAACTCTTTTAGATACAGACGAACCTGTGTAGTTATTTTGCGTTACTTATTTAAAATTAGAGATAGCATTACTCATTTCTTTGAAAAGGCCTTTAGGGGGAGCAAAGTTAAGTTGTACTAAAATTTCAGCAGATTCTGCTATACGTTAGGAACGTTTCGCAAGTACTGTGGATGAATATTACAAAAATGTTGCAGCTAAACCTTCATCCTTCAATCATCCTCACCTTGTTTTTTTCATTAAGATTATTTGGCAATACATAGCAATGAGTCCTTTTCAAGTAAGAGTCTTCAATGCTGCTGATGTCACAGTAAAAAGAAACGAAGCCGGAATTGTTTAAATTTCCAAACGCAAACTAATAAGAAAAGATCCTATTGCTAAGCTTATACTTCAAACTGTAAATAACTTGAACGAATTGCTTACCTGGGGAGTCTCCTTTCTGGAAATATTACATTTTTTTCAAATCCCAAAACAAATTCTTCATGAGCCCATGAATCACATGGCATCTTCAAATTCTCATCAATATAGCATTACCGCTCTTAGCCATCAAAAACCCATTGAGAATCAGTAAGATTTACTATCCGAATTCCCTCACTATTCAAACATCCGATAGTTTCCGCAGTTTCCAGCTTTCCACGCTGAAACGTGCAGAATAGAAAAGAAGAAAACCATTCTCGTCTCTCCGCCATCGAACCAGAATTTATTCATGAATTCTTCGAGATTGCCACTTTGCAAGTTAAATATTTTCTGGTGAGGGTGAGGAAAGCGGACGAAAATGCTACAGAAACTGCTTTCAGGCTGCAGTCCATAATCTTGCTTCCTCGGGAAAATTTCATGACTTACACAAAGTAGGATACAAAAGCGTGTTGCAAAGAAATAAATTTCCCTTGCCTAGAGGAAATCCCCGAATCTTTTGAGGCAAAAATGAAAACTTTCTGGCTCTAGTTGGAGCGGAACTATCTATCGTATTGAGAGCGTGGAGGGTAAGTAGAGTGATTTAAGATAAACATTCGACGAATTTAAGTGATATGAGTTTTGTGAGAGATGTCCTGGTGGTGTTACCAGGAGAATTTGTAAGTGAATATGGGTGTTGTCTGCCAAGTTTGATACGCCTGGTAACAAGGGAATTAGATAACATTTTAGTAGGTTTTTATGGAGGAGCTAAAGTTCACCAATTAAAGAAAGATAACTATTTTTTGCTTCACTAAAAAGGCACTTTAAGATCCTTTAAAGGAACTCGTTCTTCATACCTAATCACCAAAACACGACTTCAATGACATTTTCAAACAAAATAAACGTCACCGTTTGGCATCACCTCCTCATTTGTGCGAAAACATGGGATCATCTTCCCTGTTCGTTCTAAAAATAGGTACCAGAAGCAATATCTCAGTATGGCCGATTTCTTGTTTCTGTTATTTATGACATCCTGCAACAATTCTTGATTTTCCTTTACCCCTGAATGGATTTAAGCGGACCCTTGTCACGGAAACTTTTATCGTTAAACAAGTTTATTCCTTCGTGTAAACGACGATATGGGGTAGTAGGCCCGACAATGTTGACAATTTGCTTCAAAAGACCATAAAACACATCGTATGAGATAAGGAAGAGATTCAGCACAGGACACAGTACTTTAACTTTGATCTAAAGCCGTTGTATAGCAAGCAGTTTTGGACAGCCTCCGTCCCAAATGGATGAAATATTATGCGGAAGCTGAAAACAATCGTTGCCGCACTTGAATTCAGGATAGACGTAAGTCAACTGAAAAGGAGTAGATGGAGGCCTAAGGACATTTTGAGTGATGGAAGGTTTGAGTTCTTTTAACCATGACGTGTTAGCACAAATCGATTGAGACTTTGAGTTGAGCAAAATAAACAAATGTGTTTTGACCTACTTACTGCAGACACTTCTGGGTATCCGAATAAATTTTGCAAACACACCATGAAAGGATAAATACCGTTACTACCCTTTCAATGCAATTAACTAACAAAACTGTCGTGCAAAATTCGATGTAGCTTACTTTCCCGAAAATAGCAACTGGGGTAGAGAGTCATGTGTGAAACGACAATTTGTCTTTAATGGTATCATGGAGTCAGAATGTGAACATACGAATCCAAAGAGCGACAAGTGTAAACGTTGTTCTGGTCCCGATTCGAGCCCCGTGGGTATTTTTGATTTATGGATTGCTACGGAATACCCCGCCATATAGGACATTTCAATTCGAAAGTGGCTTTTAACCTGACATGACGGTGAAATTTCAGACGAAAGGAACCGTTTGATATGCTCATCCTTTATCGCAGGAACGAACGTTCATGTACACATGCATACGGGGAAGTGTTAGACAAACTTGGAGCAGTTGAAGACCATAATTCATTGCACTGTGACTTTTGATGTACGGTTTTCAGTACTATCAAATATCTAGATAGGTAAAGATACTTTTGGGTGACTTTGATGTATTGTTAAATGTAATAATTTTGGGAGTGGATACTAAAGCCCCAGTAGACATAATGAAAAAATATTGCCAATCATTTTACATGTGTTAGAAGGGGTTGTCGACTGCCAAACCCTATTTTTCATCTGGACCGATTAAACCTCATTTGAGAAGTATCTCAAATTTCGGAGGCGAAATATAATACCGAAATTATAAAATTTTTATGCCATATTCATGTTTGAAATGAGGTAATGGCGCGTAGAGTACTCTAAAATTGGGAAAATAATTTAGAGATAAAAATAACTGAGTGGCTAAAGGCGGGTACAGGTTAATGAAAATATTTCTGTGCTTTGACCTTGTATTATTCTAACAGTCTAAACAATCTTAATGGCCGTGTAACACGTTGTAGGGTAAATATAATCTGGACTATTTGTCTTCACTATTGAGACCATGAGCTCTCAGGTCAAGAATTCACCCAAGCATTCTCAGTCTTTTGAAAAAAAGCGCTGCTTCCTGCTGTCACCTAAATAAATGCATCTGGAAAAAGCTCGAAAGCTCGATCGTGATAGAGAAGGCTGGCGCCCTGTAATAATTGAGAAATTTTGAGGCAGTATGCGGAGTTCAGATCCCCGCTTTATCTGGTCTTCTTCGATTTCGAGAATGCCTTTGGCCACGTGTGCAATTAGCGAATCTGCAATATCTTACATAGGAGACACATACCCGAGGTTTTATCTTGGCACCGATACTACTGACCCTTTTAGTGATGTTTGTCCCGAGGACGTGTAGAGCTTCAATCGACAACGACTCCTTTCCTCAAACTCCTCGACTAAGCAAATGATATCTGTGTGCTCTTTAGTCGTCCAGCTTGGCCAAATGGCTCTGCACCAAGGAAAAGAGGTAAGCGAAGTGAGACTGAAGATAAACACTAAGAAGACCAAGGTTCTGGTCTTTCTAGTAATCGCACCTTTCCTATTTGCAGTAACGACAGAATATCGAGTGCACCGATCAACTTGTTCATCTTGGTAGCACTGCTTCTTCCAACCGTGATACCGAAGTTGATGTTGCCCCACGTATTACCAAGGCTAAATTCGCTTTCGCTCTTTTGTTTTATCCTGCAAACGCAGCTACTTTAATAACAAAATCAAGTTGATAATGCTCCATGCCAATGTTCCCTCTGTGCTGTTGCATACGAGTGACATACAGAAAGTGATCGCCGCTGATACTTGAGGTTACAAGCTTTCATTTACACTAATCTTCGCCGTGTCATCGGAGCGTGTTGAACGTCCAGCTCGACATGGGATCATGTGCTTGGTAGGAGGCGGAAGTGGTAGTGAATAGGTCAGCGAAGTGGCAGAGTGGCCGAATAGTTAGTCGCCTTAAAACAGAGGTATACGGCGCAGAATATTAGAAGAGGGGAAGGAGAAACATATTTCAGCGAACCGCCGATGATGGCGCGTAGAGGATATTGCTACTGCCGCGATGTGATCTTCTTCTTCTTATCCTTCAGCCTTTATCCCGTTCACAAGCGAGGTCGGGTCGTTGTGACCGGCTTCGCCATTTTGTTCTATCGAAAGCCTGATCTGGATGCAACTTCGAGGCTTTCAAACCCCCATTCAGCGTATGAAGCCACGGTTGTTTCGGCCCACCTTTTAGTCGTTTACCATCGACTTCGATGTTTAGACAAATTTTGGCAAGTTAATTCTCATTAGCGCTAATTACGTAACCATATCTAAATGGACGTCTCCGCCGATCGTGGAAAAGATCGGTGCAACCCCATATTGGTCGCGGATATCCTCGTTTTCGATATGTTCAAAACGTGTCACGCCACCAGTCCAACGCAACAAATTCGCCTCCATTACCGCAAGACGTCGCTCGTTGCTTTTATAGTCGGCCAACACTCAGAACCACAGAGAGACAGAACGGACGACATTACGGTAACTTTTAGATTTGAGACGTTCGTTGATCTGTCGATCACAAAAAGCACCAGTTGTGAAACGCCACTTCATCCAGGTTGCGCTGATACCTGAAACCATTTCAGAGATATTTCAAACGCTCAGTTTAGGGCAGGTCAGTGCCGCTGACAGCGACTGCGCCTGCTTCATGGGGATCAGTCATCTAAAATTCAGTTTATTTTAGGTGCAATTGGAGTTCTTGTTGCATGAGCGATCACTCTATTTTTGGAAAAGTTGCTCGTGATCATTTCTGCTATTAGACGCTAGGAAAACGTCATCTGCATTTTACAGTGTCCATACCATAACAAGAACAGAGACACGAAGCGGTTTTGATAAACCTGCCACACTAAGAGCTTTACTTTTCGGGACGTGGTAAAGCAATTGAACCCAGCGCATGAGTTCTTCTGGCACTAAGTGTTATCGTAGAGCATACCACATAAATTCCAATTGCACACGGTGAAACGCTTTCCGTAGATCCAGAAATGCAATGTAACGGGAGCAATGTGCCTCACAGTGTTTCTCCATGAATAACCGTGCAGCAAGTATTGCGTCAGTGGTCCCGTAGTTATTGACAAATCCGGCTACTTTCTCGACTTCAGTTCGCTAACAGGTGGAACTTCTCCAAATGTCGGGAATGATTGTGGAAGTGGAGGATGGGCAAATTCTTCAGTTGAAATCTGCTCGAAATATTCTTGCTATCTATCCGTCGCAGCTCGACGGTGGGTAAGCAAAGTATCGTTCTTGTGATTGACGCAGCAGAAGTGTTCGATATCCTGTGTACGTTCATTTTGGCGTTTAGCAGGTCGAGACAAATCTCTCTTGCCATCCCGAGGGTCCAGTTTATAGTAAAGATTTTTGAAATGGGGGGCGGGGGGTGACAGCGATCGCTTTCTTTGCTTCCCAGTTAACATTCTTATAAATTTGCCAATTGGCCAGCGTTTTATCGTCGAGAAACTTGTGGAAGAGGCGTTTCTTTTCACGGACCTTCATTTCAACATCGTAATTCCAAAGTCAACTATATCGCTCGCCAAGTAAGCTTCGTGGATGGTGTCTTTCATTTGTTTCCACGATTTTTCCACATTCGTAATGATTGGTAATCGCGTAAGTGACGTCATTTCTTCTTTCTTCTCATGAAACCGCCAACATTTAATGTGCGGCGGGCTAGTGCGTTCCTCACGCTGTTTTATCGGTGGCTTAATTGGCAGAACGGCAATCAACAGCGATGTTGAGATCCGATGTTCTCATAGAGAATGGCTTTGCAATCAGTGACGGTGGCAAAATGTCGGCGTCTTATGAGAATATGGTCGGTTTGCGTTTTACTGTTCTCACAATAATATTTAGGAAGATGAGACATTCGTTTAATGAACCATGTATTCATAAGTACAAGGTCATGGGTGCCCACAAAATCGATTATACGCTCGCCACCCTTATTGCGCGCTCCAAGCCCCTTTCCCAGTGGTAATTGTTACCGTCTGCCTTTTCACACACATGACCATTAAGGTCGCCGGCAATGATGATATAGTCATCGGCGGGCACGTCTTTTCATCAAGAAGTTGCCTGAAGGCATCTCTCTCGCATCAGGTCCTGTCTGTCCTTCGTCCTGTGTGTGGTGCGTATGCGGTGAAGAAGTAAATAATGCGATCAGCTGATATAATGGTGAGCCTCATCAGCCGATCATAAAATCTTTCGATTTCTTTAATGCCATCATGGAAACCCTCTGAGATGGCAATGCCAACACTGTATTGAGTGTGTGGGCTACTAAAATAGAGAAGTTGATAGCCATTTTTACCGTGTTCGCGTTCTATATCGCAGCTTTTGGCACCAGACGATTGGCTTTCTTGCAGAGCACAGATATCAATGCGTCTTTTTCGAAAGGCTCTTGTGAGTGCGTTGGTCTTTCTAGTTAGGGTGCCAACATTTGGCGTGCAGACACGTATTAGTTTTATTCGGACTAACTTGGTAACGTCGTGACCCTATCTATGCGTCGAGGATCCTTGCCCATTTCTCGACAGGACCGGGGCTCGTCCTACCACGTCGACTGAGGTGGACGCCCTAGAATTTTTCCGAGGCTTGTTACTCGATCCGATCATGTTGTTTCTAAGGACGAACCAACAGTTGTTTTGATGTAAGCTATTCGTGTCGGGATGCAGCAAGCTAGTGGTTATTCCACCACTCAGAAAGCAATTTTTCAGCCTGTCGACTACCACATCGTTCATACCTTCACGAAAGATATTTCTCTAGCTTGTAACTTTTCTGGAATTTAAAAAAAAATGAAGAAGTGTAGGACTGCCGTCTTTCGTGAGAGTAAAGCGAGGGTGGTTTCGAAAATAATTTCCAAAATCAAGATCTTGTCCCTTTATTATTACTATTATTCTGTTCAGGAAGTCGCACCGCATCCTTAAGGAACTATTGTGCCCCTTTTACTGATTATAGTGCACCTATTAATTATAGTATCTCAAGCAAGCCTATAACCGTCAGGAATTTTAGTATATTCCCTACTTCCAAATTTTTCAACTTTGCATCTGGTATTAAGTATTCCCCCAGGTGCCACGACCTACTTTGAGCAAGTACCAAACACGGTCCCACAACGTGTATGAGGGTTGCATCACACTCCGCACAGAACTTGCAGGCAGTGTCCGTAGATATCTCGAGCTTCCCTAAGTATAATTTAGCTGACAGTAACCAGTGAAAATTCCCACTGTAATTCGGAGTTTCTTTTGATGAGGTTTAAACAATACTTTGTGCGCTTGGGTTCGTATCCACAAATAAACACCCTGGACTGCTTCATTTCTTATTCTGAGACCCACCCAGTATAGTTCCCCAACAGTTCCTCTCCATTTTTTAATGTCATAGCCAGGAACTCGTTTCTGGCCCGTGTAGAGGAGTTCTTACTTCCTTTTTGGCCAGTTCATCCGCTGCCTCCGTGTGGAATATGCTAGCATACTTACCCATTATTTTCAAGTACATTTTCTTTAGACCAATGACTCCGGCACCCGCTCCCTCTGCTGCAAGGGATCCGTCAGTGTACCAAGTAGTCAGTTGCTAGTTTAAGCCGTATGTCCCAGCCACGCTCTCCCAGTTTGCCTTGTTATTCCAACATGTTTGACACTTCTTATCAAAGTGAAATCTGGTTATCATATTATCGCTTGGTATCAATAACTCGGGGAAGAGAGAATATCAATCTTCCTTCGATTTGGGCAGGTCCTCGGCTCACTAATACTCCCGGCCATCCTGAACAATGCTGTCCTTGCCAACATCTGTATGTCAGCTGGAGAGGACTTAATTCCAGAAGGACCTCTAGGGATACCTTTGGACATGTACTCATTGCCCCACTGATAAACACGCAAGGAAGCCTTTGGAGTTTGTGTAACTCCCCGGCTTGTGTGCTAAGTTCAATTCTTTTTACCCAGATTACCGCCCCATAGGTAATCATTGGTCTTACTATTGCAGTGTACATATATTCAAAGTTGTACTTTCGGGGTGCAATCCCATTTTTCTCCTGCTATGGACCTATAAGTCATCAGAGCCCTTATACCCTTCCCGCAAGTGTTTCCGACATCGTCTTCTAGAGTAATTCTTGACCTAGCGTAATTGCAAAACATTTGACCTCTGTTTCTCGTTTCACCTTCATGCCATGTAGTTTTATGGCTCCTAAATGCCTAGTGAATGGTATTATGGTGGTTTTTGCTGGATTGATACGCAACCCCGCCTTCCTTGCACCATGCACTAGTAACCCTTAATACAGTTTGGATTCTATCACCTAGGGTATCCTCATATTTGCCCCTACCGATTAAAACACGTAACCCTGGACCTGTATTCCGGTATTTGTTAACTCCTCCGAAAGTTTGCCCAATACCAAGCCCTACACAAGTGGTGATAGTACCCCGCCCTGTGGTAGCCTAAATTCAACAAGTTGTTTATCAAGTTGTTACAATCAACTTTAACCTCGAAAATGTCCCACAAGCCATCAGAAATCCTTACATTAAGCTAGGTATTGCCGTTTCTCTTAGGTACAGTATTTTTTAAATGGGTTGTGCACTATTTATGCACTATTTATCACTAAAATTACTTTTCGAAAAAAATATATTTTGCCCGTTAAGATATAAGTTGGTCCACCACTCATGATCTTTTTACGCTGCCTTTTTGGGAGGACGAGACGACAGAGAAGATGGGTTTCGGGTCAATCAAGTGAATACCCTTACGCAAGCATGGAAACTGAATAGTGTTCAGATTTTTCACGACCCACGTCAACTGTCTTTTTTGTCGTTTGTAATTCATATCCTACCCCAATAGCATAATATTTTCTGCTTACCATTTATATTTAGGTTCCTCCCAGCCTTTCTATTCCACACCTAAACTTTTATTTAGTAACTACTGTCAGCTGGACACCTTAAGTAAGGGCGACAACTAACTTACCATTGATAAGAAATCTTTGGAGAAGATTTGCAATTGGCGAAATGAAAAAAGGCAGAAAAGTTCCTATGCTGACCAACGACAACGACTAGATAATCAACCACACGCAGTAGCACCACAATCCTCCTGTTCTTCTACTGTTTCACCGTGATTGACAAAAGCCGACTTCAATGTTTGAAGCATAGGAAGACTAGATGAAGGTGAACTGGAAGATAGAGGTTTCAAACGATGCAATTGGAAGATCCCAGCCAGGAAATTGATGGAAAGATACAGGTGGCGATGTTGGCTCGATGAGGATTCGAGAGAATCGGAGTCAATGATAGAGGAAAATCAAGGCACGTAATGGGCTATGTCGATGTAAGATAAGCAACCATTACGAGGACACATTTTAATTGCCACCCAATTTGTATAGTGTACTATGTGACAATGAAGTTTACTAAAAAAAGCAATGAAACAGTGAATTGTGTTCTCAACCGGTATCAAAAAAATAAGAGACTATGTGCATGCCCGTACTCCACGTAGGAGTAACCGGTAGCACATAAGTATGTAAAATCAACAACAAAATTAATTATCGATGACAGTTTTGGGATCCAGCGCGAATGCAAAAGCCTTCAGACTACCATGAGTAACCCAGTTGGATTGGTTTCAATGCTCCAGAATTTTGCTTTGCCTATTTTCGACAGGTCCAAAGTTAATTTATTCTTCTCTCGTGCACATTTGGGAGTCACATTCCCGTTTGGGACGTTGGACTCAAACTCTTTTCTTGAACCTCACCCAACCCCCAACTGAACGGATCAAGTCAAAATGACAATTACAAAAGAAACGAACAATATTGCGTTCGCATTATGCATCCACGCCACAATTAATAAATTTAGTAAATCATTACATATTATTGTTATTCAAACAACAGGTCGCAGGTTTGGAAGCAAACATTACCTCACGCGTTACATACATACCGGACGCATACGGCAAACATCCGAAATTTTTCGCTTTGTATGTGCTATAAAGAAATGGTTACAACAGGGCCAGGCCTTTTTTATTGCCTTTCAACACACGCAAGAAGAAGAAATCATTAAATGTTAATATTTGGTTAAGGTAACGATCATTTGGACAATATAACAATTGTGCACAATACAAATGAGTTATTGTTGTAGATATCGCGCTCGTAAAAGCAACAAGTTCTGATGGACGCTCATGAATGGGAAATGCAATTGCAATGCGTTGTCGACGCATTTATAAAGAAAGTTGACATTGTGTTCGCAAAAGTGAAATGTCAGAGGCGTACCATGGTTTTTTGAAGGGCCAATTTTGAATAATTTTGCTCTGAACCTATTTCGAAGATAAAATATTGAAATCAGACCCTCCCCCGAAAATAAAATATTGATATGACACCCTCTCACAAGACCGTTGACAAACCTATCGATTGCTTTTTGTGGGACTTCATCCAATTTTTCACATAGTCGACCTTGCCAAATCAAAAAGAGGTGGGTTTTTTTCGGGAAATGGTTATTATATTACAAAGGATCACATACTCATATTGGACTGCGCGCAGTATGAAGTGTCATAGTGGCTTAGGACTATAGTTCCCGAATTGTCAGGCTGGGGAGGAGCAGGACTGTAGATATACCAATCTTCCATCTTCCGAAAGCAATAGAGACGAAGAATCTCATGGGCCTCGTAATTGCTCAGAATGAGGACCTCCATACGCGATTATGGGGAGTCCTCAAAAGTAAGGTGGAGGTCAATGGTAGACTCCTCATGATCGGGATGGATGATTGATCCCTAGAGGTAATCGAACGTCGAAATTGCCATATCAGTTATATATGGCAACATACATGGATACGTACACAGGAAAACGCCGAGAAAAGCCACTTCGGAAGAAACATCGTTTTTAAAACTTACCAAGGTCCCCGAAGAAATCTCGGAAGCCACAGACGCGGAGAGGACTAGATCAAATTAGGGAAGTAGACTTGCTAGCCAGTGAAAAGCAGAAGCTAGACGACCTAGACGTAGATCTACTAGAACTTGTGGTGGACAGTGCCGTGCAAGAAATCGCCATGTCGGAGGAGGAGGGTGATACTTCGACAGTGGAGAAGAGCTCCAAATAATAGTGGAGCCAATGGCCAGTACTAAGATAGCTCTGCTAAACCTTCACCGATCGAATTCTGCATCTGCGGTAGTAGCAAGGCCAAGTTCGAAGGAGAACATTTGAAGAGCCTTGGCTGTAAGGTCTGCAAGGAGGAAGCATGCAGGTAATTTGGGACTCCTCTTGCGGAAACCAGAAGCTTGAATCATTCTTAAAGGCAAATTAAAAAATGTATGTCTTTTGGAGTTCTCGACCAAGAACCATGTCTATCCTCTCACTGGAAGCCGGGGGAAGCACTCGATAGGCAGTCGTGGCATCGGATTACTTCACAGGACATCATATCCGGATCCCACTGGAGTTAGTCGCTGGACTGGTAAACTATTGTGAGAGGAGGGCGTTACCACTTCTACTCAGAACACTAATTGAAGAGGTGAGTATCTTCTTGAATTTATTCTTAGCGGAAAGTTAAAGATATATAACATAAGAAACACTCAAACATTCGTGACTCGAACCAGACAAGAGGTACTAGATATAACTTTAGATAATACTTTGATGAACGAGCTGATCGAGAATTGGAGGGTGTCAAATAAGATTTGACATTGAGGGCAATTTCGATTCCTATGCAACACAACTGAACAATAAAGTCAGTGACATCAGGGGCGACTTGGAACTAGAAACCGTAGTGGAAAACCTCAACAGTCGCTATTCACGCACATGGGACCAGCTGTTCCGCTAAGGTAGTTATCAAGCGACCACGGTGGAATAGAAAGCCAGCCATAATGAGAACAGAGGTACGAAAACTCTTCAACCGGGCAAAGTGAACCGAACATCAGCTGAGGTAGAAAAATGCACTGAATGCGTATATCAGCGCGATTAGGGAAGCAAAACGGAATAGCTTCAGAGAATTTCATGAAGGGATCGAACAAACCACTGAAACAACCAGGCTATACAAAGCTATAACCAAAGACGGGGCAGTATCTTCTTTGTGTCTGAAGAAGGAGGATGGGATATTTACCTAGAGTGAGGAGGACAGAGCACACTTGCTTCTCAGAACTCATTGCCCAGGGTCCTAACGTAGGTCGGAAGACGACAAAATTCTTGGAAATAATAAAAATTTTTTTTTTTTCTATTCGCTAGTGTTGATTTCTATTTAAAAATTCCAATATTTCGGGAACCATTTGTTCCCTTCATCAGTGCTAACAAAATCTGAAATATCGGTATTAACAAATAAAAATCAACACTAACGAATAGGAAAAAGAAGCTTTTATCATTTCAAATAATTAATCGCTAGAATCACCGCGTAATTACACTCAGACAAAATTGTGTCTCGCACCCGAACAACGAATAAACGGGGAAAGAAGGAGAACTGGAAACTATCCAAAGTGGTGTGCTCGGTTAAGGTGGGCAATGAGAACTTTTAAACCATTGAAATCACCCGGAGTAGATTGCATCTCTCCAACAATAATCCAGAGAAGCCATCGTAGAGTCTCTTCTAAGGATAGCAAGGGGCAGCGTAACCTTGGGATATATACCAAAGGGCATGGAGGCGGGCATAACTGGTCTTTATTCCGAAAGCGGGTAACAAGGATCCGTTCACTAATATCGTTTGTATTTAAAACGGTGGAGAAGGTCACAGACAACTATATTAGAACTAACGTAATCTCCTACATCAGTGTCAATACGCATACTGGGTAGGACGGTCAACTGAAACTGGTCTGTATCAACTGACGGATGTATTACGGGATGCTATGGAAACAAAAGAAATAGCACTATATGCGTTTTTGGATATCCAAGGAGCATTCGATAACACTCGCACACAAAAATACAAGATGCCTTGATCCGCGAGGGAGTGGGAAACCCGCTGGCTTTCAGAGTGGCCAAAATGTTACTATGTAAATAGAAGTACCGACAAGTACAAACTCTATTGCCACGAACATTACTCAATGTTGTCCACAGGGCGGGGTACTTTCACCGCCTATGTGGAGTATGGTAGTGGACGAATTCCTGGACGAAATAAACGAACGACATTGTTTTAATCCGTAATGGCAAATATGGAAATACCCTATGTGATAGAATCCAAACTAAATTAAGGTTTATTAGCGGGTGGGGCTGCGTATCAATCTAGCCAAAACCACCATAGTACCATTCACTAAGAAACGTAAGCTTAATCACCTGAGAGCATAAGGTTACATGACATGGAGGTGAAACCGGAAACAGAGGTCAAATATTTGCAAATTACACTAGACCAAAAGTTACTCTGGATGACGCATGTCGGAAGCACTTGTCAGAATGCTGCGAAGGCTCTGATGACTTGCAGGTCCATAGTAGGAAAAAATGGAGTTGCACTCAGAAAATACTACTTTGGGTATACATTGCAATGGTAAGGCCAATAATTACGTATGGAGCGGTAATCTGGGTAGAGAGAACTGAACGCAGCACACAAGCTGCCTGGCTAGCGAGTTGTACAAACTCCAAAGACTGGCTTCTGAGTTTATCAGTGGGGCAATGAGGGCATGCCCAACCGCGGAGGTCTTTCTATAATTAATCCCTCTCCATCTGCACAAACAGATGCAGGCAAGGAGGGCAATCTTTAGAATGGCCGGGAGTATCAATGTGGGCAGATGACAACGAGGTTTAATAATAATAATCGTTGGCACAACAATCCATATTGGATCAGGGCCTTGAAGTGTGTTAGAGCACTTCATTCAAGACCGTAACGGTACACTAGGAGGCAATGTGGTCAGGATTGCGCTCGCCCGAGATTATTACCCTGATTTGACTCAGGTACTCATTCACAGCTGAGTCGACTGGTGTCCGACGTCAAATCACGATACAAATTCCACTGCCACCAATGAGATTTGAACCGCGACCTTCCGTACGACAGCCTTGCGCTCTAACCACTCAGCTATCCGGACAACGAGGTTTACTTCGATAAAAAGTCTAAAACATGTTCGAGTAACACAGCAAGCTGGGAGAGCGTGGCTATGACATTCGGCTTAAACCAGCAACTAATTACCTGGTATGGTGATGGATCCCTCACAGTATAGAGAACAGTTGCCGCGGTCATTGGTCCAGGAGAAATGTACGGTGCCCATGGGTAAGCGCACTATTCCAGGTGGAAATATATGCAATAGACAGATGTGGATGATGGAAGGCCAAAACCCGTCTATGGAATCGAAAATGAGTTCATGGCTATGACATTGAAAAATGAAGAGGAACGGTTGAGGGAATTATATTGGGCGGGCCCACCAGGAATGGATCAGTCCAGCGCACAAATGACTCTTTAGACCACACCAAGAAGAACCTCTGAATCCTAGTGCAAATTCTCACTCACCTAGCAGATTTCTTAACATACTATAGTTAATAGGTACACTATTACCATACACCACTATAACTATAAAAGGGGCACAATAGTTCTTTAAGGACGCAATGAGACTTCTTCTTAACATAAGGCAGGACATTGTTAGACTGACTCAATTCAGTTCTGACAATGCCAACAGACGGGTGAAGAATAAAGTGCCGAGGGTTGACAGGAACTATGCCATCCAAAGTGAGGTTGAAATTCTGGATACACTAAAGCAGAAACTTTCTCTCGTATATGACGATATGGCGAAAGTCATTACAGACGCATCCAGAATGCAACTATGTGGAGCGTCATTGTTGTACTCATATATTTAATGCACACCCACCATAGCCTACAGACAAATGAAACCAGGGAGTTTGAAGGTACTATAGGATTGCCTAAATCAACAACGCTCTGCACAAGCTCACTAGGATGGTGATTAATTAAAAGGCAAATGTATCCTCCCAGGATATTCTTATCCTATCATTCCTAAGTACGAATCGCTAACTACACCTTAAACTTTCAGTCGCTCGGCATTAATGTTCAGTTTGCTTGGCATGGAAGACAAGTATGATGAGCTGCCATCTTTAATATTGAAAAAACTCCCAAGTGAGGGTAACGTGTTTGGAAGTTTACTTGATGTCGTACCTGAGCCTGAAATTGAAGAAAGCAGTTAAAGAACGGTCTTCTATAAAGATTTTCTTTCTGGTCAAGTGGTGTTCATTTCTTGTTCCTATCAATTGTTCAATTGCTACACAGGATCAAAAACCTTACACGGTCCACACTACAAAGGAACTGCGTATTTTATGCGTGCGTGCGTACATGCATTCCAAATGTGTCAATACTTTCTAGTGCAAGAAATATGGCAGGCGCGTAAGAGAGCATGGTTAGTTTCCAATGAGTGACGCCCTCTCTTTCTTTTATCTCTGAGAACATATCCGAAATTGACTTCAAAGTAATATGATACTTTTGGAGACTGCTACCTACCACATTAGTTTGAACTGAACCAATTCCCGCCGAATACATTTTGACTATCCGTGAAAAGCAGACCCAACAAAGTATGTTGAAGCCTGGCAGTGCCTGTCCAATTACCCATTCCGGCATCATACATCTGGAATGGAAAGTAACTACTGGTCCAACCCCAATCTTTCGAAGAAGTCCGCGGCATTCAGTGTGAAAACATAAATACATAGCATGAAAGACTTTGGAAAGTTTGTACGTTCATTATAACGGATGGAAATAGGGGTGATAGAAAAGTGGAAAGTTTGGTGGAAGTCTCACTATTATTAGCAAAGCTATAGTAGGTCCAAATGCCCTCATTCATGTAAGTTTACTGCACCCTCTGACATCATTATGTAGAACAGACGAAGAACTGGATTAGACTTGCAAGTAGGTTGCCCATAATACGCTTTACTTGTGGACGATGGTTAAATATAATTCATGTGCTTAGTGAAGCGCCAATCTGTTTCCCTTTTTGTGTGCTTCGGAAAATTTGGCTTGTTTTTCACAAAAACATAGACCGTGAGTTGGTATAATTATTGAATGAATTATCAAATGTTCCTTCGCACAAATTAACGTAAAAGATACCGCCTACGACTCTCTATCAATAAGATACCAAACATAGTAGCGCTGCATAAGGCAAATAAAATATAACCGGAATAAAGGTTAATTTCTATAAAATAATGTAGTACAGTAACCAAACGGAAGGAAAGATTCCAGTGAAAGCTGTCATATCATATAATGAGGAAAATGTTTCTGCAGAGAACTTCACTAGCTTCTACATTTCCTAGTAAATCTGCTAAGAAATATGTAGATATATCTGTATTTAAATAATAGCGCGGATTTACTTTTATTATCACTAAAAACATTATTAGACATAAATGTTATAACACTTATGTTTTCTTTCATTGAGGAAGTTAACGATGTGAAGTTTCAGTTCATAAAACCGGTGTTACTCGTAAAATCTTTAACAATTATTCTATGTTTTGTTACGTATTTGAGTACATCTAAATGCTGCTGTTCAGTCCTCTGCATAAGATTTTGTCTAATGCTGAAATGGAGTTAGGAAATCCGCTAATGCTTTAACGATTCCCTAATTGGTACGGCAAGTAAGTACAAATTTAATAAATAATAAAATTTTATTAATTACCTGTGAATTTCTGTAGCAATGTTGGCTGTTTTGAAGTTGAATGCTCGAATCGATAATGCTAATAATGATATAAACCTAAAGATGTTTAAAATGGTTCCTACATCAAATGGTTTTACACACATAAATATGCATGATCAAATAAAAAATTGTCATCTAGATTATGTGGATCAATAGCTTTTGAAGTATCAAATCTGCAGTGCAATGATACAATAGATAGTACCAAACAAGCATAAGTTTCAAAGAGCTGCGGTTTAAACTTAAATTCTAAAGTGTTGGGAATTAGTATTCAGACCTGCAAGTTTTACAACGTGCCAAAAATACTCTTTTGCAAATTTCAAGTTGACGCCAAAATTCGGAATAGTTGATATGTTGACATTCACAGAACAAAAAAGGTCGATATTTTATGGGTTTCCTAAAAGGGAATACATTGTTTTAATACTGATCGAGAGAACATGGAAAAAACAAATAAACAGTCTATCATGGATACATTTAGCGGATGTTAAAGAAACATAAACGTTAGCAGAATACTGACAAAAAATTGAACTATTTTGCTCAATGCTGTTGGTCCCCTACTACGCCCCAAGCCCCATTAGGACTTTCCGACAAGTTAGTGACCCTCTCCCAATAGCTGAGTGATATACTACTGCGATCAAAAAGTAGTAAGACAATTTAATTGAAATTTCCTGCGCATTAGGGATAGGGATATTTTTTCTTTCCTTAAGTCGGTAAGACCCTAACTGACATCTATATTAAATTTTGAGACCATAGCGTCAGTGTTAATGAGGCACGCGTGTTTTCCATTCGATGCAACCCTCACTGTGATTAGTCCTGAAAACCTTTCGAACATGGCCATCTGTGCATATACTACCTACTCTTTTCTGAGAGCAATATGTTTCAAATGATTGTTCATTGAAGTTGGTAATTTTCATTATATCTGTGTTATAATAGTTTTAACAAACAGTTAAAAGAAATCTCAGAGGAAAGTGTCGTTGATAAGCATGCGCTTTAAATACACAATCTGATCTAAACATTTTTTAATCAATAACGGCCTCTGGCCTTAAATACCGATAAAGTTCCTCTTACTTGGGGTCTTCTCAGACCTGGATGACAGGCGAGCAACGCAAAATGGACAGCATAACCTAACCACAAACATGAGAATAGGGTGTCTGTATCTAAGCTTACAACAGGTGTCCTGCCTGTACGGACCGACTCCGACACAATTATGTTTGCACGTGTCGTCTAACCTACAACGAGTCTAGCAAAACAGGGTCTTTCGCACAAAAGCCGAGTTACGGCTGGCTTACATAGGCCGGAGACCTGGCCAATTCTCGTCCCCACTTATGATCTTGGTGGGCCAGACCAGAGAACTGATCTCTCTGTCCCTCTGTGAGCTTGCCGGGGCATCGTGGGAGAACTAAAATCTTAAACACCAACAACGTTTTCAGTCAACAATAAAATAACATTTTTAGGGTTCTGTGTAAAACAAAACCTTATTAAATTCGATTCACTGTCTGTCTGTCTGCCGCACGCATTTTTTTCCAAAACCGCTAAACCGATCCAAACGAAATTCTTTTGAGCGGATGACAACTATGAAATCCCGCGCACATAACGTGTGACATAAATTTAGGTGGAGTTTACAGGGAGGCTCCCCATACATGAAAAGGGGAGACCTAAAAATTTCACGTGAATGCCAATTATTCTCGGTCATTATAACGGCAGCATCTTATTTTCATGGCTTTAGAAGCGGTAAATTCGTGCGAAATTGCTAAATTTGAACTACTATCACTTTGGCGTTAATGGCCAGATTTCCATGAAATTTAGCATGCATATGCAAGATATTGCCCTCTATGCTGTAGCTGTTTGCTATTCCTAGTATGAACTTAAGAGGGGTTTTTCAGTCAATTTCTAAAAGTTGGTAATATATTATTACTAAGTTTAAGCAGATATCGAAATGGGACATATTTTGAGGCCTAAATTTAATCTAAGCACACCACCCTGATTTTTTTTCGATATTTTTGAGTTGAATAGTTTTTCAAAACGACTCCTGTCTCAAATTTTGACTCCTTACTCTCGTACTTCACAATTCACGTTAAAGCTAATATCAGTTTCAGAAAGTACTAACCGAGACCTTTCATTTGATACCTTACGCGACAATATCTGTTGAAAAAAAGTTAAATTCCCCTTTGCATGTATGGGGAGTCCCCTTTAAACTCCACGCGTAAATTTATGGCACTCGCTGTATGCGTGGGAGGTCATAGTTCCCATCTGATTACCAAATTTCATTCGGATCGGTTTCACCGTTTTGGATAAAAGTACGTGTGACAGACAGACAGACAGACAGACGGCTTGTTAGTTAAGAAGACACGCATAGCAACCACCAGGCAATGGATATTACTATTTTTAAAGGATCTGAAGAAACCAGAAACAGGTTGGTCATCAAGAGCACTTGAAGAGGATATATTTCTGGAGGTACTGGAGTGGAAAATTAAGTTTACTGGAACTCCCTTAGGAAAATCATCGCAGCTGCCCCAACAGATATACCGAGCAAAAAGCTGTAGTGAGGCATCACGAAAAGTAAAAGTGATTGCTTCAAGCAACTCTGTTGACTGAGATCCCATGGTGAGGAGCGTACAAGTCGGTTATGTCGGCAATAAAAAGCTAAAGGTCCTCTTCTATTATGTGTCCTAGATTATTGTGGGAGATAGTTTCGACATTGTTCCCCCAACATCCGGAAACAATTTTCCCAATGATACTAATGAGCGCCGAAGACGTACCTCCAGTAACCACAGACAGGACGCAGTTAAAAGGGTTCGGGATACTGCAGCCCCCGGCATTAATCGAATCCCCCCAACAAGGCCCTGAAACTGGCAATCAGAATGGTACCAATTACGTACGCGCGTATTTACAGACAGGTCCTTACCCCCAGAGTGGAAAATACAAAAGCTTGCATTGATCCAATATCCTATAGACCTATCTGTCTGTGCAGAGTGTGCCGAAAATATAATAGCCTTATGGCTAAGATCAAAGTGTAGACAGTGAATGGATTTCAATAATGTTTTGTTTTACACAAATCCTTAAAAAGGAGTTGCATAAAATTTTGTTTTAAAAATGGTTTTTTCGGCTACCCAAACATCGGATGTGTTGGAAAAGCATTTGGTGATAATATTCTGCCGAGAACTAGGCGTTGAGGGCGATGAGCGTCTTGGTCGTCGTTTAGGATTTAGGGCCCAAAAATCGTCACTTGTCAATTAGAGACCTTGTTGGCATCACCAAGGCATCTTTGCGCTCAATTCAATTGATTTTGAAAGATCAATTAGGCCACAAACGAATCTCATCTTGTTTGGTACTGAAAAAACGACAATGCACCTTCGCACACAACATTGGTTCTCCGTGACTTTTTCATCAAAAATTCAACGCATATCGTACCGCAGCCGCCCTATTCGCTTGATTTTGGTTTCGCTTTTACACAGGCTATCACGTAGGACAGAGGCAGACCATACAAGCGACTTTCTTCCAAGCGTCGAATGCCAATCTACATCGTTCTCAGAATTTATTCAGGGATGTTCATGAAGCTTGCGAGGGTATGCATGACGGAGAGCTACCTGACATTCAAAGGGAAGTTCTACAAAGGAACCAGAGGGGTGGAAATCGGAAACCCCAATCGCCTTTTTTAAGTGAATATTCAACGACAAGATTGAGGTGGATCTACATTTCAAAGGCCTGTTCCCAAAGATCTTGCACTAAAGACTAAAATGCTGGAAGTCTTGAATAAGGTACATCGGAACCTAAGATTCCCAATGGAGGTAGCGGACAATGGAGAACTCCCAGTTCTTGGTGAGAGAGGAAAAGGGAACCGTTTTTGACGGAAAACCTACACATATGCAGCGAACGATTTAGAGAAATTCTAAACACTACCATTTACATCAAATAAGCCCTCTCCATGCAATGATCTACCAATTGTTCGCTGTACCCCCAGTGCTGAAAGATTCAGAAAAGAAAATGGGTTTCTTATTGGCACCGGAGTGAAAACAGCTTGCAACTGTCAATTATTTGAATTGAAACATGAATCCAGCGGGATATATAAAGTGATATGTCCAAATTGCGAGAATTACTATATAGAACAAACGAAAAGACTGGTTTCGGTAGAGAGAAGTGGACATATTCAGGAGAACGAATAAAAAGAGCACAACCCTGAACCCATCGATGAAAGCACAACACATCATTGAGGGGAGACATAGCATCACATGGGACAACGTAGAGATCATCAAGGAATGCGGAGAAAGTAAGAAGTTGGACGCACAAAGTAGCTTCGCGATTCTAAGAGAACCAGAAGGGAACAGGTGGAACTAAGGCGAGGACACCATGAAATTAAAGCTCCTGAGAGAGATAGCAAGTGGAATGCTGACAACATTAGTGTCATCCAAGCGGCGATGTCTCATTAGTTTCCTGCACTTTACAGGCCTAATAGAATTCAGGGGCCAAATATTTATTTTGCGGCCTCAAAGAATCCCGGAGCACATAATTATTTTCGGGTTTCTCACGGTTTCGCGGAATGAACATCTAGGGAATCATTGACGCCCAGCAGGCGCGGGTATCAAAATTGAGGAAATTCGGAGAAGTGCATTTTGGAAAAGTTCGAATCAGCGTGGCTGGAAATCCAGAAAGCTTTTTCAGATTTTATGGCCGATCATAAGCCCCTTCTGCAACAAAACCCATCGGAAGACTGGGTGTACTTCTGGAATAACAAGCTAGAACTGATGCAAGACGTCTATGCCAGGACTAAAGAAGTCATCGTTAAAGTTCATAAAACGCCTATCTCCGAGGGAATTCAAAACGACCTGGGAACGTCAGAAATTGCAGCGAACGGAGCGCCCGTGACTTCGCCAGTGCAGGATGGAATGAATCATCAAACTTTTCGTATGAATTCAAATCAGAGGGTTTCGAGTAGGGGACCAGTTCCGCGGCATCATAAAGAAGCAGACGAAGATAGTATTCAGGGCTTATTATCAGGTAGGGAACACCCGGAAGCGCCCAGCAGATATGCAATCACTTTTGAAAATGTTGGGAGGCGTGCGATCCTGAGAGTCGAAACCAACCTTCATGGAATGACGAGCCAAATCCTTCCAATCGTGAAGTCATTTCCGAACGCAAGAAAACTTCCATCATGGAGTCGCGAGTATCGGTCTCGACCCATACCGGATATCCCTACGTTCAGTGGCGACATTAGTCAACATTAGCCATCCCGAGGTGTATTTAATTCGGTGTATAATGGTTCTGATATCAGCCTTGCGGAGCAACTAATGATGCTTCAAAGCAAGCTAAGAAGCGACGTGAAACGGGTAACTGATCATCTGGGAGTGTGCGGGTAAAATTATCTACAAGCATGGAACCTTCTGGATCGGAGGTGCAGTAATCCCCGGGCCTCAATAGAGAAGAAGATCCAGGCATTAATGGACCTTCCGCAAATATCTCAAAGGGAGGCCGGAAATTTAGGAAAAGCCTTGGAAACTATACTATGCGATCTGTGATACAAAACCTGGGTAAAGCCGGGTTCAACGCGGATGAAGGTGTTCCACTTATTCCGTTTATCCTAACAAGGATGTGCCCTCGCGCAGGGATTTCGACGTATCTTTGCAGAATCCGGGAATGTCAAGAACAGCGGATCGATTGACGCAATACCCGATGCGCGGATACTCGTGAACAGAAGTATTACTCTTCTTAAATTGAATTTCCGGATCTAGAGAAAGCGTGTGACCGTGTGCCACACGACCTTATCTGGTATGCCTTACGACAAAACTGCCAGAAGTGGTGCGCTAGGTTCAACTGCTCTATCACGATTCGAAAAGTGGATGGAGCTGAGGTGCGGGTTCATCAAATACCCTTTGTTTTTGTTATGGACACTGTTGGGGCATCCAACGTCCAGTGCCTGATACACTGCTTTATGCCGATGATGTTTTCCTAGCGTCTTATAGCGGAAATGATTATGAGCAAGTTGTCCAAAAATGGAATGATCATATAATTCACGCTTACGAGAATTCATTGACTAAGATTGGTCTGACCATCGAACTTGATGGGAAACGACGGAAAAACCTGGCGAAGCAACGATGGCTTGATCCCTGGATAATGATCTTATAGTCTTCCGATTGCATCCAGATCCTGAACACAACCATTCATTTGAATCCCACCAAAATGGTCCTCGAAAGGTTCGCTATGCCGTAGCCCCTAGTAGCAAGATAAGGTCATGCTTACTTACACAGCTCATCAAATATCAGAAAAACCATTTCGGGGAACAGTCTGGATTGTTGGTGAAATCGATAACGTTCTGTTAATAGTATGGCCACGTCGTATCGAGTGTGGTAATAACCACACCCTAACAATCTTAGTAGGCTGGAGCCTTGGCTTGCGAAGGGCTATATATTGATCTATAGAACGTCAAAACAACCCCTCACACAAAGTCCAGGAGAAAGCATGCTTTGTCCGTTTTCGGCACTGTAATCGCCGCTGTCTCCACGGCTTTGCTCGCTTTTCCACTATATGTTGAGCCATAGGAAGCAACAAAAACATATCCACAGTTGGTTAGAAAAACTATTGATGATTCTGCCTTACGAGATAAGTCGTTCTGCCGCATATTTACATAAGCAAATCAAGGAATGTACACACATAAAACATTCATAATTTTATGACTTAGATGGGTTAAGTATGAAGGCTTTTGTCGGAGCATGCCTTCATTGGCCTCACTTCTTTTGTAAGGAACAAAGGCTCGGACAATACTTTGCAATAATATAAAATATTTACACTTGAAAGGGGCACGGTTTCCTTCCTGTCCATAAACTCGTCCTAACATATTCATACGGTATTTGCAAAGTATTCTAAACTTACTAAACTTAGCATCTTTAAATAACGCTTTAAATATTCACCACGTATCTAAGTTTTCCGCTTAAATTATAAAGTTTCGAACAAAAGTACGGCGGAAAGCCATTTAAAACTTGTGAATGGGGTTCAGGTAATATTTCATGCTGCATACTCTTGAACTTCACGGCACGTCAATAAATATTTACTTTTAATATTATCAAATCCATGAATCTGTTGCACATTTTGCAATAAACATTTATTGTGGATTTGTCGCAGTTACGGAGGTAATCGTAATGGAATCTGTTCACGATGACGAGCCAATGGAAAAATTTTTTAACAAATTTTTTAACAAGATTCAGATTCACGATTCAGACGAAAACTATGTCAATGTGTTACATGTCCGCAATGTATCTTCGTGATCAATGTATCTGGCAATAACATGATTCAGGAGTTGAGTCAGATACATTGTGGATGGGTTTGTTTGTTTGGAAATTCAATTGATACTTATTCATCCAAAAGACACAAAATTTTGACATACAAGGGTCGCATACCAAGTGGTATAACAAGGACTCCTTAAGGGACCGTGATGTACCCTAAACATTTGGAGATAAACTTTCATGTGTATTATTCCGTCTACCTCAGGTTGAGTAGTATCTTTTGCTAGAAATATTAGGAGACCCACTGCAGGAATAACTAAAGAAATTTAATTGTAAGTAATATGCGTGGTTGATAGCACATCAGGAGATCAAACTTATGTTAATGAATAAAACCACGCATAATACCTTATAATAGTGACATGAAGCATAACATGTAATTAGCTTAATGGTCGCAGAAACCTGTAGACACAGTCATAAAGCCCAGCAGAACTGATAACTTGACACGAAGTGATAATTTTAATTTAAAATATTTCTCTGGCATTCAAGTGCCACATTCGAGTAATCTATGAATGGAATGGCTTCCCGCAACGGTGGCTGTTCACATCATCAATGATTATATGGGAAAGTTATAGTTCGCGTCACGAAATTCCTGATGCTGCAAAATGAAAAGGGGAAAACAGAGATGACCCACTCGTGCTTAGTATGTCATTTGTGCAGGTTCCTCATATGCAACTCCACACATTTCCAGGTTCGTTTTTGTTGGGTCGCCTCACATATGCCTGCACCCTCGTGTGGAGCTGATGACTCAATGAACATTGTTATTATGTTTTGTTGAATTAAATGGTTGCAGTTCCTATTGCACTTTATATGCAATTTCACTAGTTGAAATGCACGTCGGAATAAATTAGGCAGCTTATGCAAGAGGCGATGGGTATGTACAAAACGTGCTATTGGATAACAACAATGTTCGGAGCTCATAAAAGTCGATTAGATGTATAGCATTATGTGATTACGATTTTGGAAAACAATATGCATTCCTGGCTTCAGAAAAACATAGCCGAAATTATTGTTATTTGAAGTAATCACAAAAAAAAGAGTGGTAGCAAATCTGGGTTTGGCTTTAACGTTTGAATTGTTTGTAGTGGTCAAAGGGTAGTATAGGTCCCAGGACGAACCGTAAATCAGTACCCACGATGGAGCATAAAACCTGGGAAACGCCTGCTGAACCAACATCAACAGCTCTACTATGAGACCCTATATCCACCTCCACGTGGCGACCGCTGGGAGCTCTATCTTAACGAAAAGATGCAGACGGAGAAGGATGAAGGCGAGTTTCCCGCCCCTAAAAACGGGACAAATTGCACAAAATGGAGGTTGGAGGTTATGTAGGGCTGACAACCCTACACGGAAAACAACTTGTTACGAAGCCACAACAGGAACCTCGGACCGGATGGATTTTATACCGACGAACCCGCAACGAGAACGAAATAACGAGGAGACTGCAAAGTCGGAGATGGATACCTTCAACGAGGCTGAAAAACGAACCCACATTAAAACATAAAGGCGCGCCAATATAGACTCGAAACACTATTTCTTTGGCATGGTGCCCTTCTCTCGTGATTTTTCCACCATCATTTTTGCTATGAGACGTTAGGAAAACATCATCTGCACAAAGCAGTGTATAGGGCGTGGGACGTTCGAAGTCCCGTACGACAGTGTCTATAACGAGAAGAAATAACAAGTCGGAATACCGGAAGCTCGGGCTTCGGGTATAAAGGTTTTGTGTTCATCTTATCTAAGAAATTTCAACGCACATTTTTCTATCCGTATACAACCACAAAACTACGAGACATACGTACATATTACAGCTGTAGATGTTACGTTTACCCTAAACAAACAAACTGCCTATTTTCGAATACTGTACACATATAGGTACGTATATAGATTGATCGTACCCATATTTCCGGTTTACTTCTTATATCTGTCTGAATTAGGCACTACCCGCAAAGTCCATTAGCACGCATATACTATATACTTACATACACACATGTCCCGTTGGAGTAATTGATATTCATATACAAATGACTAAAAAATTAAAACAAAATAATTCTTTCCGGCCCCATTCATAAGAACTCATTTCGTTGTGGTATTGACGAATTGATATGTGATGATGACGGTTGTATGCATGCATGCAGGTTGTAGAGTGCACGAAATTCACAAAAAATTGTAAAGTTTCACCCTCTATAACTTTGTTACTAATAGTTTGATTTTCTTCAAACTTCACCAAATTATACACTATGTTGTTCTTTATACGCGTACTTGTACTTCTGTACTTCTGTACTTCTGGGATGAACATAAGGGGGGTGCCAGGTAAATTTCCAAACTGTGGAAATATACTATTATTAACTTTACTTGTGCAGATATCGGAACCGGATAAATTTTGAGGCCTAGATTTCGTAGGGATGCACTACTGCGATTTTTTTCAGATTTTTCGGTTGGATAGGTTCTGAGAACGAGACCTGTTACACTTTTTGATGGTCATATTTTGAGCCATCACTCCCCTATGTTTCACCCAATATCAAATATTGGACCAGTTTCGAAAAGTACTAATTGAGACCTTTCATTTGATACCCCACATGGCTATATTCTGTGAAAAAAAATTTTGCACCCTCCTTTCACATGTATGGGGAGCCCCCCCTTAAACTTAACACAAAATGGCGTCAGTTGCTACATGTAAAGGGAACGGCAGATCACATATTCTTACCAATTTTCGTGATGATTGGTCCAACCGTTTCCGAATAAATCGGCTGTGACAGACAGACAGACAGACAGACAGACAGACGGACAGACAGACAGACAGACAGACAGACTGTGCAGTAATAACCCTCGACGTAAAAAATGCGTTCAATAGTGCAAAATGGAATAAAATCATCGAGGCACTCGAAAAGATACAAGCCCCGAAGTACATTGTACGCATTGTGGTTGAGTTTCTCCTTGGGAGAAGACTTTACTGCGACTCGGACGATGGGCTAAAAATATTCCCGACAACTTGCGGAGTGCCACAGGGTTCTGTCCTGGGTCCCTTGCTGTGGCTAGTTATGTACGATGGAGTGTTGACGCTACGCCTACCGGACAACGTGACAACTATTGGCTTCGCCGATGATATCGGAATAACGGTGGTCGCAAAGCACCAAGACGAGATCGAGATCTATGCAAATGAAGCGATATGGGAGATCAATTCCTGGTTGAGAAATTCTGGCCTTTCACTTGCCGAGCATAAAACAGAAGTAGTTCTCATTAGCAAGAGAAGAAAGAACACAACTGTGAAAATCAAAGTTGGCGGAAAAACAATTTACTCCCAACCATCGCTCAAATACTTGGGAGTAATTATTGACAGAAGACTCAACTTCAAAAGACACATTGAGTACGCCGCAACTAAAGCGTCTTCCATCGCTACAACGATCTCGAGGATACTACCGAACATTGGTGGGCCAAGACAAAGTCGACGTCTTCTGTTCTCCAGGGTAGTCAGCTCCGTGCTACTCTACGCAGCTCCAGTTTGGGCAACTGCTCTGAATAACAAAGTGAACTGCCGAAAATTGGGAATGGCATATCGATTAAGTGCACTCCGGGTATGCAGTGCATATCGGACAACATCAGGAGAAGCGGCATATGTACTAGCAGGGATGCTCCCCATAGACATCTTGGCGAAGGAAAGTCGGCGACTCTACGACAAAACGTATGCAGCTGGAGAGTCTAGCGCATTTCGACGGCAGCTGGCACGGTGGGAATCTATCGAACGGTGGCAACAGCGATGGGACGAGTCCCAAACTGGTCGTTGGACATACCGCATCATTCCGGATATTCGGAGATGGTTTGAACGAAACCATGGGGAATTAAGCCACGAGTTAACACAATTCTTGAGTGGACATGGAGGTTATCGTGCCTATTTACATCGATTTGGTCACGACGAATCACCATGCTGCCCAAGATGTGGTAACGTGGCTGAGAATGCGGAGCATGTCATATTTGATTGCCCCAGGTTCACCGCGCACCGAGCAAGAATGGAAGCGGTCGCAGACAGGCGTTTAACACCCGAAAACATTGTGGAGTTTATGCTGGAGTCAACGGATGCCTGGAACCAGGTTGTAAGGGAACTGCAAGCTATTCACCAACAGCTTAGGCAGGAAGAACTACGACGAAAACAAGGAAGGGAGAGAACCATAATGAGCCGCAGTTAAAAGCTGATCCAGCCCCGCGATGCAATACTTGATAGGAGTTCCGTGGGGAGAGTGGAATGAGAAGGAGGTGGTTTTAGTGAGTAGAAGTCTCACATAACTGCGTGGCAGGAGCCAGCAGTAGGTTTTGAACCTTTCCACCTTCCAACGCCGAAAAAAAAAAAAAAAAAAAAAAAAGACAGACAGACGGACAGACAGACGGACAGACAGACATCGAACCGATTCTAATAAGGTTTTGTTTCACACAAAACCTTAAAAATGGTGGAATGGTGCCCTTGATGAGCCCCGCTGGAGACACGAAGTGGTTTTGATACGCCACACTTCGAACTTTACTTTCGAAATTTAATCTTGGTAGAGCAGAGAGCGCACGAGTTCTTCTGGCTATAGGTTTTGTCGTATAGCATACCAAATGAGTTCGTGTTTCATACGGTCAAACGCATTCTCCAGGCCCAAAAATGCAATGTAAAAGGGGCAATGCTTCCCACGGCGTTCCCCTATGAGTAACCGCGCGACGTGTGTGTGCGTTGGTGTCTGCTTTTGACAAGTCGATACAGATCTCTCTCGCATCCCGAGTGTCCAGTTTATCGTAAAGATATTACCGTTACGCGTTACCCTTACATTCCAAAGCCAAGTATCTCGATTGATGAGCCGCTTAACTGGCTTGGTGACCCCGAGGTTTGCATATGTTGCTTTGCGAATCGTGTCTTTAACTTGATTCCACGATTCTTTCCCATTCGTAGTTGTTGGTAATCGGCAACATATACTGAAGCCAAAATCTTATCCAAAAGAAAACGTCCGCCTCCGTTGTAAAAGACTGTTGCTTTCGGATATATCGCTCCCAGCAAGCGCCAATCCTCGGATTTTCTCAAAGGTGAATGGAAGGTATCCTAAGAGAAATTTATTAACAAGACAAGGGATCCAAATTCATCAAGCAAATCAGCAGCAATGGATGTATGGGAGTCCCATAGTACATAGGTAGAATTCGTCATTTATTTAGCTCACTCAAATGCGCGTGGATTTTCCGGAGTTTCAGGCTCCACCTGGGGCCAACACCTTTAATTTGGTTTAATTTTTTTAATTTTTTTAAACGTTGTGTGAGTATCCTAAGACGGTCAAATAATAGTAAGGATCTGATACACGATCAGCACAAATCGAGTGAAACCTCTCTTGTTTTTCAACACCGACAGTTCTGCTATCGATCTCTACCCACATCTCCACGTGGTGACCACTCCGTGTTTTACCATCAAAACAGCCGACAGACGAGGGTGAGGGTGAAGTTTCCATGCCTTAGAACAGAAAAAACTATCCAGGCCGTTCTGGTAGGGGTTGGGCGAAGCGCTAACAACGTTTTCTCAAAAAATATTATATCAACGTGCCTAGGAACCCAGGATGCAACCCAGGATTGGACGGATAAAATGACATCGGCATGGGCTCTTTTGAGTATCAGAATGTGCAATCCTTTTTCGAATGGTTGCACTGCGGGACCTTCTCCAGAAAGTATCTCATAACACCAACAAATGATTGTGGATTTGACACAATATTTACCAATGGCAAAGAGCGAGGAAGCTGAAAATTCGGTGGCGCCTTTGTCACAACACATTTGTACAACTGGTTCAAACCGATTAGTGAACGAATCTGCTTCAAGGTGAAGTTTCTCAATGTGTGGTATATTAAATGTCATGCACCAACGGAGAACAAAAATGATGTCATTAATGACGAATTCTATACCCGATTGGATAGAATTTTTGACAATCAATTTTTGGCAACCCCCTCTAATAACATCAACGTATTATTGGGAGACTTAAATGCTAAAATTGGCAAGAAACTGTTTCAAAGGGGCATAACAGGAGGGCAGAATCTCCATAATGAAACAAATGATAATGATCAAAGGCTCATCAAATCGACTACGCCCTCGTCGAAAAAAGAGCTGCCTCAAACGTATTGGCCACTATGAGGTGCTAATTAGGACTCGGGCCATTTCCTGGTTAGGGAGAAGTAGCCAAAACAGCCACAGCTAAGGAAGCTGGACTCTGAAAATCAATTTGGAAAATTTGAAAAACCACACGGCTTACATGTTTGTAATGAAGACATTTCAACGCACTATCTCATGCTGGTCCTGATGAAAGTACTGACGAGTTTGGCAAAAAATTAGGGATGGTAACCAGAGTGCAGCTAAAAAGACCCTTGAGAACGGAGGAACCTTAACTTATGGTTTAATCATGCTTGCATGGAATCCCTCAACAAGAAACACGAAGTTTACCGGCTACTAATTGAAAAATGAACTTGAGCCAGAATAGACAAGTATCACAAACTGTAGCGATACACTAAGAAGATCTGCAGATTAGATCAACGAAAGTTGAATAAAAACAAAATGTTGACTGCTTGAAGTGGAACGACGCACGAGTAGCATTTAACACAGGGAAACAAATGAGGGTAGGTTTTAAACCGCGATCCAGAGTGGGCAATATCATCGGCGATGCTAGTCAAATTAAAGTAAGATGGGTTCAGTATTTTCAAGACCTCTTGAATCCAACGGTGAGACATTTCCACCCCTTTGTCATTCCAGATGACCATAACCGAAAACAAATGCCCACACCCCGACTTTGCACGAAGAGAAGGCAGCTTTACTTAAATTAAAATCACATACAGCTCCCGGAGTCGATGGTATCCCAGAGGGGCTCTTAAAAGAAAGGGGAGCAGAGCCCCAGTCAGATCTACAAACTAATCGGCAGAGTCTGTATAACCGAACAAATACCTGACAATTGGAGGGAAAGTGTAATTTTTCCAGGATACAAAAAAGGTGACCATCTGGGAAATACCAAGGTGGCGTCAGATCCGGACCATCGACAACCGACCAGACATTCGCAGTAAATAAGTAATTAAAAAGTACTAGGAATATGACATCGATGAGCACCACCTGTTCATTCACTTCTGTCGGGCGTACGATAGTGTAAATTGTAATGCTCTGTACAGAATAATGATCGTGCTAAAAGTTTTACCGAAGCTAGTCCGGCTAGTGAGTGGGACAATGATTAACAACGCGAGCGTGATTAAAAATCCAAAACGTATTGACACAATGCTTTCCAATAGTGTCAGGGTTTAACAAAGGGAATGGTTTCGACCTCTCCCTCTTTAACTTATCGTCAGGAAGGTGGCTTCAATAGATACCAGAGGTACGTTGCTGGTAATATCCGTGTAACTGGTGCTATACGCAGACGACTTGTCAGGTCAGGTAGTGAGTGAACAGGTGGGACAATTCAAATGTCTAGGAGCCCTACTCTCAAAGGACGAAAACGCAAAACACGAAATACAAAGGCAGATAGCTGCTACTTATAAAGCATTTTATGCATTCTTCCCGATAAAGAGGTCGAGAAAAGTACACAGAAGCAATAATGTAAGCATCTACAAGATATTAACTCGTCCCGTGCTATTCTATGGATGTGAGACGGGGACCTTGACACTGGTGTGGAAAAAGCAGATCGATATCGTCGAGAGAAAATTCGTCAGGAAAGATTTTCTGATATGTAAAGGAAGTAGATGCCTTGCGAATCAGATACAATCATGAATTGTATGAATTATTTGAAGACCCGCCAGCGTCGACGCTAGTCAAAACCCAGAAATTGCAATTGGCTGGTGACATTGAACGAATGTACGAGGGAGGGATTCTAAAACGAGTGTTGAAAGGCAGCGCCGACCAAAAGGGAAACCAAGGAAACGTTGGGAGGACTCAGTGCGCAAAGATTGCAGATCAATTCTAAGATTTTAGAAAAGCATCATTTTCCAAAGAAATCGAATGACATCGTCAGTAAATCGAAAATGAGATTGTCCGTTCCGGAAATCGAGAGGCAATACCCGCTTCATTGGCTGGTGTGGAACAATGATCATGAAAAACTGCATAAACTGCTCAAAATAGAAGAAACACTTTTTTATTAGTCAAGCAACCTTTCATCACTTAAAAATAACTAAACATAATTTCTTATTTCACAATACTAAAAAGTAATGTAACTATATGAAACGTGCTCGCCTCAAAGCACGCGAGTGTCTTCGGTCAAGGCTGCAGACCGAAAAGAGTAATTCCTCTGCCGCCAACCAACGGCACTTTTTTCACCGCCTGCTTCCACTCCTGTGGCGAGCTCTAAACTGAGTGAAGAGCGCCTCTGGCGTAATCTAACCGCTCGCAGTCGCAACATTCGAAATGAATTTCGAATGCCGCGAATCCTGCTGCGCCACATCACTCCGGCCCCAGATGAAATCGAGAGGTTTCAGCGACTGAACCCGGAACTGTGTTCCCCATCAGTCCACGAAGCGAACGCACCGTTGTTTTGGGGTGCACACCGACTTCAGCTTGGACAGGGAGATCACCTTTTGGTGTCCACCGATCTCAAGCTGAAATAAATGTTCTCCCTGCTCGAGAACACGGTACGGGCCTTCATAAGGAGGCTGCAGCGGCTTTCGGGCGGCATCCGTCCTGACCAGGACGTGCGTACACGTGCCCAGTTCCTTAGGCGCGCAGATAGGTGCGGACGAGTGTTGGGTGGGAGGTGTGGCCTTGATGCGTCGGAGATTGTCGCTCAGCAGACGCACCAGCCCCGACTCTGAGAGATCCGATCTGCTGTCGAAGACCGGATCACTCGCAAGTCTCGGGTTCTCACTGTATAACAGCTCCGCGGTGCTGGCAGCAAATTGCTCTCGGCGGGTTGTACGCAGGTCGAGTGGGACGAGTTGAATCCAGGACGGATCGTCGCGTGCCATAATGTCGGCTTTCAGCGTCCGGTGCCAACGTCCTAGCATCCCATTGGATTGCGGGCGGTATGTAGTAGTCCGCTGGCGTTTAAATCCCAGAAGTTTGCCTAACTCCGAGAAAAAGGTGGACTCAAATTGCATTCCCTGGTCAGTTATGACCACTGCAGGGACGCCAAAGCGAGGTATCCATTCCCGACAGAGGGCTTCGGCACAATATTGCACCTTAATGTCTTTCAGAGGTATTGCCTCAGGCCACCACATAAACCTGTCGATGATTGTGAGGCAATACTTGTACCCGTGCGAGTCTCGCAAAGGCCCTACTATGTCGAGGTGTATTGTGTGGAACCGCTTGGTAGTGCGGGGGAATGAGCCGACTTTTTTCCTTAGATGCCTGGTGACTTTCCACTTCTGGCATGCGATGCACTCTCTGACCCAGGAATTGACATCCTTGTTCATGGAGGGCCAAAAGTATTCCTCGGTGACTAACCGATTTGTTGTCCAGATGCCTGGATGCGCTAAGTCGTGAACGGCGTGGAACACTTTCTTGCAAAAGGTGCCCGAAATGTATGGCCGAGATCCCTTTTCCGAGTTTTCGCAGCAGAGAGAGAGGTTCGAGACGGAAATGGGCAACTCCCCAGATTTGTATTTGGGGTTGGATTTGAGGCTTTGAAGTACTACGTCATCCTCCTGCGCCTTGGCAATAGTCGAGAAGTCGAGTGAGGCGAGAATGTCAACCTCGGAGACACGAGACAAAGCGTCAGCAACTATGTTGTCCTTGCCGGACACGTGCTGGATGTCTGACGTAAACTGGCGTATAAAACTCAGGTGTCGTAGCTGACGAGGGGACGCTTCGTCGGGCTTTTGTTTCAAAGCATACGTGAGAGGCTTATGGTCCGTGAACACTGTGAACGGCCTGCCTTCTAGGGAGAAGCGGAAGTATTTCATGCTCAAGTCCGCGGCGATCGTAGGTACTGTAGTTCCGTTAAGCGGGGTTCAACTGCTTAGAGAAGAAGCTCAACGGCTGCCAGACGTGATTCACCTTTTGGTGAAGAGCGGTACCTACTGCGGTGTCAGAGGCATCAACAAAAACGGCTAGAAGTGCATCTTGCAGAGGAAACGCCAAGAGTGTAGCGTCAGCCAGTTGTTGACGGGATTTGTCAAACGCGCGGACAGCCTCTTCAGACCACACGATCTCTCATGTGTCCTTAGTTTTGGGGCCAGACAAGTACGCGTTCAAAATGGACTGGTGTTGGACGGCCTCGGGCAGGAAACGACGATAGAAGTTTAGCATGCCCAAGAACCTCCTCAACTCCCTTACTGTCTTTGGGCGCGGGAAGCTTGTAATCGTTTGCACCTTGTCCTTCAAGGGAAATGAAGTGGCCGAGGAATCTCACCTGTATTGGAAGGAACTTGCACTTCTAAACGTTTTGGACTAACCCGGCCTCAAGGAGACGTTGAAAAATGCACTCAAGATGGGCTAAGTGCTCAGCTTCAGTGGAAGAAGCGACCAAAACATCATCCAAGTATACGAAACAGAAATCGAGGTTTCGCAGGACTGAGTGAATGAAGTTTTGAAAGGTTTGCGCCGCATTGCACAATCAGCTCTGTTCTCGTGGTTTTCTTCCAAGTTAAAACCAGTGTATTTAGGGAGTTCCACCTTTTTTACAATATGGACGACAGGACTCCTCAACTTCGTAATTTGGACAATTTTTCCAAATAACAACTATTCAATAAAAAAACCTTATAAACCTAGTCGAAAGAAGAATGTGACAAAAATACCCCTAAAATAGCCAAAATTGGTTTACAAAATTAGATGAAAATATGATTACTCAAAAAGATATTAGGTTGGTCGAAAATTAATCAATTTTAGAATTAGATACGAAAAATAAATACTGGAAAGAAAATAGAAAGAAAGTGAATACGAAAAGTAATCCCAGATGTGCGCTCCAAAGCTGTAAATCTCAAATCAACCGAAAACTTTAATGTTAACTAAATTTTCCTACAGATATTGAATCTAAATCCGAACTTTCTCCGGCAACTGTACACCCGAAAAGTATTTCAACTCTGTCCATTCACCTGCCTACCTGCAGAGGCTTCACATTATCCAAAGCAACCAGACGAAAAGTTAAAGCTGAAATAAGCTTCCTCAAATTTATCCGAACAGGTAAGTCGACTGTAATTACCAGAATGCTCAGGAAGCCACCATACGTCGCATGGACGGAGCGCATACCTGGTGTATCTCCGCATAGCATGCATGGCGATACCCTGGTACTACGAAGCACTCAGCTAATAAGTTTAAAAGCTTTTCGAATAATTTCAAAGTTGTTTAATAAAGTCGGAAATTTAATTTTGCCTAAAAGCCTTCATTTGAGCCATCATTGCCGTCGTAATCATGATTATCATCATCGCCATCAACATCAGCCCAACGCCATCAGCCGGAATCAACAGAAGCATGAACATCCATCGTAATGGTCGAGTGGAGCGTTATGACTGCTCTTTCAGATATCGGTGACGGTTTAAAGCTTAGCCGCGCAGATACAGATAACCACAGAGACCGCACAAAGGATTAAGGCGTCCCGGGGCTTAGGAAGCACCCAAGGTATCCTGAATTCCCGTGGGGGTCTTCGCGATGAATAGGGTTATCGCCGTGGTGTTCTGGCTCCCAGGAATCCTCTCGTATTTTTCCATAGAACTAAGCGGCTCGTGAATTGAGTTGTCCATTTCAACTAATCTCGTTTGAAGGCATGCAGATAATTGAGCCGAACTCCCTCTGGGTTATGTTTTCCTTGAAAATAGGATTCATTCTTCACAGCTTGCGCTTTCCGCATGGCAACACGATAGGACTCCACAACCAATTTGAAATCGATTGCATTTAGGCAGACGAGATGATGATGATGGCGGTGGCCAATCTGGAAATACGATTGAAAAATCTTCTGAACGGCAGTAATTGGCCAATGAATCCAGCTTTCAAATCACTTTCCGTCAGGACCATTCGGGATAAACTCTTAAAGTGATAAGGACGTTTCTCTCCATCTCGTACCACAGATTAAGCGGATTTACGAGTATGCACTTAAGGTTCCTTGATGTATGGCCTACCATTGGATGACTCTGCTTCACATTTACACACTAAACGCGTTCCTCCACTCAATTAATTCGGTAATGGCTCCCTTTAACCGCACTCTCCACTCCCGGGCATATATTACTTTCCATCTAAGTGAATTACACACCTTGCAAGCAAGGAAGCGTAGCTGCTATTGCACAGTTTTTGGATGTCACCTCTCTGGACAATTTACTTAACAGGAAGCTGTTTTAGTTTTTACGTCCCGGACAATCATAAGAGCTTTGCGTTGCCTCCAATTGCCGGTGGATGCTCCCATCTTGTATCTGGTCCTACATATTCGCCACTAAATATCTATATCCCAGCTGAAGGCACGGAAAAAAGAGCACTTAATACAATTTACAAGGACAGGACACGAAGAGGCTACAGCTTAAAAATAAAATAGTCTGGATGTAAAAAGGACATGAACTGCAGAAAAGGCCTGGGTTGCGACGATTTACAAAAATATGTGTGCTCTTAGCCTCAACTTATTGTGAAAATTGCGAGGGAAACAAAAAACGCAGGACTTTACTGAAAATACAGTGCCAGGATGAAAAAAAAGAGAAAAAATGCAAAGAAACTGTCCTGGATTTCGTGGTAGACAATAAAATTACGAGAAGTGACGAAAAATGCGATACTGACAAGACAAATTACCGCGATATGCTCACTGAATAGCACCAGTGGCGTTGCTTAGATTAAAAAGCGGGTTGACGTGGATAGGACGAAATAGGGGATCTTCTACGTCCCTTCCAAAAAGTAAAAAATATTTGGATAAGGTCCTATTAGGGTAAATTATTTAACATTAATCTGCGAAGAGAATTTAGTGATTGCGAACGATTTTTAGATAAAAAAGTGTTTTTTTAAAAAATCTTTTTTAAATTTTTTATCTCCAATTTTATATCGCTGTTTCTGATTTATCACAGATATAGCATATGATCTGATGAATGTATGAAGGCTATGTCCCACGAAGGGGTAAACAGGAGACGTTCAATCATTCCAGAAAATCTGGGAGCCTCAGCGTGAAAGTTACTAGTTGTTCTTCATTTGAGTCATAATTTGACAGCTTAACGACTAGTTAATCTAATGCTACCAGTGATTCAAATTTGGAGAGAGAGGTGTGCAAGCGAAGCATGACTTTACCAAGGAACCTAATAACGAAGGCGAAAAATGATGGGTGGAAGGGAGTTCATTAGCCGACTAATGGGGTTTCAGCAGCCACCGTTCCTTAAGCCAAGATATTGACACGTTCTGGAGAAGCCGTCTAACTTTTCGATCTCCACGAATGCCAAAGACGAAAAAAATTAAATTCAGGAAAGAACATCAAATATTGAAGCTGGAAGATTGGTTAACAGCAATAATCCGGCGAAGACTCATAAAGAGCAGAGCCCTGACACGAAGGAACTACCTACCATGCAACTTGGAGCAAACAAAGTTGAGCTGTCCAGGTTTATCAAGGATCAAAGCAACGTGTACCAACCTATCAAAAACAGAGAGAGTAATTTGTGTCCTCTATATTAAGTCGCAGTAGGAGGGAAGAGATCCCAAAGAAAAACCGAATCCTCCCGCCCGATCGATGTCTCAGAAGACCCAGGCAACACCTAAACGTATTGCCATCGACCTGCAACCAAACAAAAAATAAAAATAAAAACGTGGGGATCCTCCAGGAAATCATCAGAGACTTCAGAGCAAGCATTTCCAAAAATCGAAAATAAAATGAGTAAGGACTAAAAAAGCATGTGCCCAAGGAACAAAAGTGATGAATGGATCAAAAACGTAAAAATGGTGAAGAACAATGCAAAGGTTCGAAGCCGCCCAGAGGTAAGTACTTCCTCCAGCAAAGACAATCTGGATATGAAAAGAGCATTCGACAACACCTCGCACACAGAAATAAAAGATCCCCTGAGCCGCAAGGAAGTGGAAAACATCCTGGTATTCTGAATGGGCAAAATGCTAGAAAACAGACAAAGGTCCGACAGGTACAAATTCTACTGTCATGAACACTACTCAAGGCTGTCCACAGGGCGGGGTACTATCGCCGCTGATGTGGAGTATGGTAGTGGACGAACTCCTGGCCGTGCTAACAAATACTGGAATACAAGTCCAGGGTTACGCGGACGATATTGTTTTAATCTGTGGGGGCAAATATGAAGATACCCTATGCGATGGAAGCCAAACTGGACTAAGGGTTACTAGGAAGGTGGGACTGCGGGCCAACCCATCTAAAACCACCATCATTCACTAGGAAGCGTAGCTTGATCACCTGAGCGCCATAAGATCATATGATATTGAGGTGAAACGATAAACAGAGATCAAAGATTTAGGAATTACGCTAGACCAAAAATTACTCTGGAAGACACATGTCGGAAACACTTGTGGGAAAGCCAGGAGGGCTCTGATGACTTGCAGATCCATAGCAGGAAAAAAATAGGGTTGCAGCCCCAAGATACTACTTTGGATACATACTGCAATAGTAAGGCCAATGATTACCCATTGAGTGGTAATCTGGGCAGAAAGAACCGAACTCAGCACAAAAGCCAGGGAATTACGTAAGCTCGGAAAGCAGGCGTGCGTGTGTATCAGTGGAGCAATGAGGACATGCCCAACGGCATCCCTGGAGGTCCTTCTGGGATTAACCCTTCTCCATCTGCACATACTGATGGCAGGCTGGGAGGGCAATTTTCAGAATGGCCGGTAGTATCAGTGAGGAGGGGAGCTGCCTAAACCGAAGGAAGATTGATATTCTTTCAAGGCGGTATCCCGAATTACTGATACTAGGGGATAACATGACAACAACAGAACATAGCTATTCTCACCGATAGTCAAGCATCGAACAAGTCACTTAAGTCCAACCAGGTGAACTCTAAACTATTATGGGAATGCCTTAAGAGACTGAATACATTCGGCTCGTTCAACAAGGTACTGGGTACTTTGGGTTCCAGGCCATACTTGGTTGGAATGCATCGAGGCAGCGGGACACCTTTACACAGGCCAGAACCCTTCTGTGGAATCGGAAACTGTTTCATGGCTATGAATCTAAGAAATGAAGAGGAACGGTTGAGGGAACTATACTGGGCGGGCCTACCAGGGATGGAGCAGTTCAGGGTGCTTATTGGGGGATACGAGCCCATGCGCACAAAGGATTGCTTAAACCTCACCAAAAGAACCTCCGAATCATAGTTCGAATTCTCAGTGGCCATTGTCGGCTAAACAATCACCTAGGGAAGCTTGAAATATCTATGGACACTGCCTGCAGGTTTTGTGAGGAGTATGACGAAACCTCTATCCACGTCCTGAGAGGGTGTCCGGCACTTGTGCAATGTAGGTCGTGGCATTTGGGAGAACACTTAATATCAGATGCAAAGCTGAAAGATCTGGAAGTAGGGAGCATACTAAAGTTCTTGATGGTTATAGGGCTGCTTGAGATACTATGATCAATAGATACACTATACCCAGTAAAAGGGGCACAATAGTTTTTTAAGGACGCGGTGCGACTTTCCCTTAACAGAATAACAATAAAGGCAATCTGTCATACATCAAGATACTGTAGAATGTCAGAGCTGACCCCAGCCTAAAATATCTAGGCTGCAATTTTAGTAACCCCCCGAAACTGAAGCCTTTCCCTATCAATTCAAAACCTAACTTGAGGCGGACAGAATCCCGTCGGAGTCATATTCAGAAAAGAAATCTGCACAATTTGAGAGGACAATTTTAGTTTGAGGAATTTTGAGAAGAATGTTTACAGTGTGACTACTAGTAGTAGTAGCGCAGAAATTGTTTTGGGGCGAAAAAGTTCAACCGAATGGGTTGCCTGACATGTGAGAGAGCAGATTTCATTAAGGAGGTGACTTATACCAGCCGTATTCAGCGATCCAACAGATGCAGAACATGTGGGGGCAAAGGATATATTACAAAAGAGTGCAACAGTAACCTCAAATGCCTATTGTGCGAAGGAAATGAGTGACGGAACAGCGGTAGCGCGGAAGGAAAAATGAAAAAATTAACTTCATTCATTAAAGCTCAATTATTGCAGGGTCACCCTGGATTTACTTTTGCAGACCATTCATAAGTGGTCTGCAAAAGTGGGATGGAAATTGCCGTCATGATTGAATCCCACAGAAACCGTGACAGCGGCGTTATGGGCACCCTATCGCCAAACTAGACAATACACCATGAGTCAGATAATGGCTTCACGTAGGTGAAAACAAAAGAACAACGCGGTGAACTGAAGTCTATTAGGCTTATAGTTCTGGCAAATGAAGGTGATGAAAACACCCACCGAAAAAGGGAAACTTCCTCAATCTTCGACCTGACCTTTGTCAGCCGTGAACTGATGCGTGGTATGTCCTGTCACATTAACGAGGAGAACACCCACAGCAATCACCAGGCAATTATCATTGAACTACAGAGAGCGCCACACGGCAGGGAGAGGGCCACACGGACGGTAGCATATCTAAAGGCGACAAGCGGAACAGGTAAAATCAACGAGCAAATGTTCAGATATGGCTTGGCCAACCTACTAAGATTGTTGGCACCACAGAAAGAACGTCTCTATAGAACACAATCCTTCCCCAAAGAATTTTACGCTTTCATACCCAGGAGATCCTCCAATGGTAAACTCAACAACTGGTGAAATTGTGAACTCGCCAGCATCCGGTCGGCGCCCTACAAGTTCGGGCTCAAGAATACACTCAAAGCTTTCCATGCTTGCCGTAAGAGGCGACTTAAAGGTATAGAAATTTGTGGGGAAGCAACCTGGAAATTTTGAAACTTAATTGCTACCGAAACCTTAACAATGCCTCTAATAAGGACTGACTTCACGCCAATGACCTTTGACTATCAAAAAGGATCGGATTCTGCAGTATGCGCACGCTCCTGGACAGCAGTAACGAGGGTCCTCAGAATGCTCGCTTTTCCCAATTTGAGCGAGTATTCCAGGGATATAAACTGAGCATTCTGGGCCTAAGCGAAGTAATATGGTGGGACTCTGGCGATTACTCTCTCCCTCTTGTCATACTAATGGCAATGTGCTTTTGTGCTCGAGAAGGCTTAATCATAGCAGACGCGAATCCGCTTTCTATGGCTACCGCAAGCTCTGCCATTTTCTGACAGACTTCTAATTGCAAGATTCACTCCAGGTTAAGACGCTTCACAATTGTACATACAACGCTATGCACCAATTACCCGATATAGTGGAGGATCATTTCTACGAGCAATTAAATACCGATCAAAGGGAGAGAGCTTCCAAACGATGACATTGGGATCGTGATGGTTGATTTAAATGCCAAGGTGAGCAACACAAGACAACACCTTGCTCGGGCATGTGATGAAGAAGCACGGTCTTCGCAACCGTAAAGGTAATGGTGGGATATTCGTGAATTTCTGCAACTTTCACCTCTCGTCATTGGTGCAACATTGTTTGAACACAAAGCCAGTTAGGTTTCAACTGACCGATTCCGTACGAACAACCAGATTTACCACTTCGCGATCAGCTGTAGATTTAGGAGTTGTCTTCTGGATGTGCGTAACAAGAGAGGCGCAGACATTGGACTTGAAACGGATCGCCATCTGCTGGTCGCTAATATTCGCTTCCGTGTTGCATAGGCCACTTCGTGCAGGGTTGGGGAGCTGCGACCCACTAAGTTCAACATCGACCGCTTAAATGACCCAGCTGTCACTCGAAAAAGGAAGAGCTATCTTGTTGATTGAGGGGCAGATCTACTGAGTATTGGATAAGCATTGGACCTCAATCAAAAATACTCTTTTCTCGGATGCTACATAGGTCGTAGGGACGTCATAAGATCAGGCTGATCGCGAAATCATGGAAGTGGGTTGGTGATTGGAAGGGGTTCAAGACTCTACTGACCGCTGCGTCTGATGGCGGGCGTGAGGCGCTCTAATTCCGATGGGGATGTTTGACTTTGATATCCGACAATATATCGACTAGGTCTGCTTCCCGATGGAGACCTCAACTAATTGAGGACTGAAGAAGGGGTACTTGTTCTAGCGTTCATCAGTAGCTTCTTTAAGAAGAGTGAAAATCTTTCCACGGTCTAATCTGGACTGCGTAAATATCAAGTGCTAGTTTCAACCTTTTTTCTTTCAGAATCCGCAGAAATTGCCTTACATTCAAATTATATCCGATGATAGGATGGATCTTTTCCTTTTCGCTTTTCGAGATAGCGAACTAGTTCGAATAGGACTGGGAAGGCAATGCCTATGGAGCATTTAGATGCTTATTAAATCTGTTAAAGTGGCGATTTGAATACCATAAATGTTCTTTGTAAGTCCTTCTAAGGCCAACCGACTTCGTGGCCGTATCTGTGCTCGCAAAGTGTGCCACAAATGAGGAGCGGTCAAAATTTCATGAATCTTTGAATCTTTCACAGTTGCTGATGCAAGAGGATTAATCTTAATTCGGATAGGCCAAACCTATCAACTTTTTAAATGGTAAAAGAAGGACGAAGATGGCTACGGCTTCGTACCAGGGCAGGGGTAACTCATTAGATGTAGCCTCACCTCTGCCCTGGGAGCAGCGTGACCGAAGCGACTCGCAGATGTTATACGCTACACCTTTTATAATTCGCAAAACACGCCGAGGGGGGCAAATTATATTCAACGAAAATCCGCTCACAGTTCAGTCCGAAGCTTGGCCGGAGCTAGACATTTTTTTTTTAGAAATTTGAAAGTCATAAGTCCGCATCCACTTGATGCCAAATGAAGAGCAACTTGCTCCCACTCTTTATGGTCCACGGACTCCTCTTTTTGAGTTTAGCACCGAAGGTTCAAAAAGTAACACAGGGACGAAAACGGCTACGGTTTCGTACCAGTACGGTAGGCTCTCTCCGGCCAAGCTTTGGTCTGAACTATGGGTGGATTTACTTTGAAGTTAATTCGCACCCTTGTCGTGTCCAGTAAACCATTTGCTCGGAGTAGGTTTCTTAGTCAACCAAAAAATGAAACCTGCTGTTATCGGCTTTGAAAGCATAAGCGAACGGCTATGTACTCTGCGCTTGCGAGGCAAGTTTAGAAATATAAGCCTCATAAACGTTCACGCCCCTACAGAGGAGACTGCAGAGTCGGAGAAGGATACCTTCTATGAGGCAGTAGAACGAACCCTCGAAGCCTGTCCCATATATGATATCAAAATCATACTTGGGGATTTTAACAGCCAAGTAGGGAAGGAGCCGGTATTCAGGCAATACGTTGGCTCCCATAGCTTACACGAAAAAACAAATGATAACGGACTGCGGACTATTCAATTAGCGGGGTCACACGAAATGGTTGTTGGAAGTACCTGGTTTGCGCGGAAAGCGGTCCACAAACATACGTGGGCCTCTCCAGACGGGACCACTTTCAACCAAATTGACCACGTGTTGATCAAACGCCGCCACCTCTCAGCCTTGATGAATGTCAGAACATATAGCGGGGCCAATATAGACTCACTATCTCGTTAGCATGGTGCTCCGAGCTCGAATAACAATACCACCTAGAATCCCCTCTGACAATCAGGTGAGTGTGAACACTGAAGCCATCCACAACACAACCCTCTGCGACACCTATAAGAGGGAAATGGATGCCGCAATAACCGCAGTCAACAGAGGACCTGGAGATGAAGCATCAACTAATGATCTTCACAACCACCTGAAGAACGTTATCATGGATACGCCCACAAATATACTTGGCCCCAGCCGCAAAAGGAGTCGGAACGGCTGGTTTGACGATGAATGTAAGCTAGCAACGGAACAGAAGAATGCTGCATGCCGAGTAATGTTGCATTCTAAAAGAACGCGGGCACGCGCAGAGACTTATCACGAACTCCGTCGAGCGGAGAAGCGACTTCACAGACGGAAAAAGGAAGCATGGGAAAACCAACAAGTCTGTGAACTAGAAAAGTACAGGGAGCAACCGCCCCAGGCGCGGAAGTTTTACCAACAAGTCAGCAGGATGAAGCCTTATACTCTTCGATGCTCATCCTGCCGAGACAAAGAGGGAAATCTGATTTCCGACAGAATGGGCATATTAGAGCGATGGGTTAAGTACTTTGATGAGCTACTGAACAATCAGAACATCGGCGAGTTGGAGGACCCGCCAACTGAAGACGACGGACAAATACTGCCACCACCAAGTTTAGGAGAAACAGTCCGTGCAATTCATCGGCTAAAAAATCATATGTCGCCAGGAGCCGATGGAATTACAGCCGAATTGGTTAAATATGGAGGCGACCAGTTACACCAAGTGGTTCATCAACTTGTGCTCAAGGTATGGGACAGCGAATCAATGCCTGACGATTGGCAACGAGGCATAATCTGTCTCATACATAAAAAGGGAGATATCACACAGTGCAGCAATTATAGAGGTATCACGTTGCTGAGTACCATCTATAAGATATTCTCCACTATCTTGCTAGGCCGGATAGCCCCGTACGTCCAGAACATCATTGGCCCATACCAAAGAGGCTTCACTCCAGGCAAACCAGCAACAGATCAGATTTTCTCTCTGCGGCAGGCGATGGAAAAACTGTTGGAATATTGACAACAGTTGCACCATCTGTTCATCAACTTTAAAGCCGCCTATGATAGCATAGCCAGGGTAAAACTGTACACGGCCATGAGAGAATTCGGTATCCCGACGAAATTAATAAGACTGACTAGGCTGACCCTGACCAATGTGCGAAGCCAGATAAAAGCAGCAGGATCACTCTCAAGACCATTCGACATCAACAACGGTCTACGACAAGGGGATGCGTTATCATGCGTCCTCTTTAACCTGGCCCTCGAGAAAGTGATCCGTGATGCTGAGGTAAATGCAAGAGGTACGATCCTCTTCAAGTCCACCCAACTACTGGCCTATGCTGACGATATCGACATCATGGGAAGAACCACCCGAGACGTACAAACTGCCTTCATCCAGATCGAGCAGGCGGCGCGAGATCTTGGGCTGCACATCAATGAAAGCAAGACAAAATATATGGTGGCAACGTCAGCATCGAAGACGAATCAACCAACAACATCAAACCGCACTGGTCAAGCACGAAGAAGAATAAGGATAGGAAAATACAACTTTGAGACCGTTGACAATTTCTCCTATCTCGGATCAAAAATCACAACCAATAACAGCTACGATGATGAAATCCGCGCACGGTTGTTGTCAGCCAACAGAGCCTATTTCAGCTTACAAAGACTGTTCCGCTCGAAACGTATCACCATAGGGTCAAAGCTCTTACTGTACGATACTATCATCTTGCCAGTCCTCATGTATTCCTCGGAAACTTGGGTTCTTAGCAAGAAAAATTGCGAACTCTTGGCCGCGTTCGAGAGAAGAATCCTCCGAAGAATTGTTGGCCCCCTACATGAGGATGGACGATTCCATAGCCTACACAATGACGAAATCTATGAGCGATACCATGACCGTCCGGTTGTGGATAAAATCCGGCTCAATAGGTTACGGTGGGCGGGTCACTTAATCCGTATGGATGAAGATGATCCCACCCGGAAAGTCTATAAGGGCAATATCTATAGTAGGAAAAGAAGACGAGGCAGACCCTGCCTAAAATGGAGCGATGGCGTGGGCCAGGACGCCAGACAGCTTTTAGGGATATCGAATTGGTGGACCTCGGCGCAAAACCGGGATGTCTGGAGTTCCTTATTAAGGCAGGCCTAGACCGGATACCGGTTGTTGCGCCGTTGATAATGATGATGATGTGGTGCTTTGCGAATTACACACGCTCCCTTTGAGCGTATAACATGTGCGAGCCGCTTTGGTCACGCTGCTCCCAGTGCAGAGGTGAGGCAGCGTCTGATGGGTTGCCTCTACCCTGGTACGAAACCGTAGCCACCTTGGTCCCTGTTTTACTTTTTGAACCTTGGGTGTTAAACTCAAAAAGAGGAGTCCGTGGACCATAAAGAATGGGAGCAAGTTGCTCTCCATTTAGTCCGGTCCGGCATCAAGTGGATGCGGGCTTAGGACTCCCAAATTCCTAAAAAAAGTACGAAGTTTTTGTTCGCCTGCATTCTCATTCAGTTGGAGAAAGCTTGCACTTTGACGTCCCTATACAATGCTCACGAAGCTGCGTACCTACATTTCAGGGGCTAATCGTAAACCGGTTACAATAGCTGAATTTCGTAGTCATGAGATCCACCACTATGTTATTGGTGTTTCGATAGGTACAGAGTTTCGAAGTTGGCAGGCTGCTAACCTATAAATTTATATGAACTCCAGTCGACTTTAACGACAACAAGGAACAGCCCCAGCTCAAAGAACAAATGTTTGGATTTTGGTACCCCAAAATTGGTGCTTGTAAAGGTCCTACGCGTGATCCCTGTTGCGCTGCTACTATTATAATAGCATTGTCTCAGTTAAGGTGAACAATTGTATAACCTATTTTTGAGATATTTGCTGTTTGTTGTCGAGGAAATAATCACCTAGTTTGATAGAATTCATTAATTTCATCTTAAGCTACCCCAAAGCTTCCGTATAGAAAATTTTTGAGCTCTCTTTAGGCTTAGCTTTATTCACTTCATAAAATGATATCTTCCCTTAGGCAGGAAGCCAAGGGAAAATCTTAATATATAGAAACTTTACAATGCAAAGGTCCTGAGTTACCCGCCACTGAACACTGCTACCGAATTCTATCAACGGAAAGTAGAGACAACTACTGGCTTCTATAGGCTATGAGCCTGAACACCACTTACACCTACAACATTGGCCAACCCTTTATGCTCATAGTAGCAAATTGTAATTTGATTCAATTAAAAGGATGTTCTGGTGACGGGATTGCGAAAAGCTTGGCAAGGAAATTCGGAAAGACTGTCAGAGCGTGGAAAGCGGTTTACAGTCCTGTCTATTGTCTTCTATTTTTTCCGCTTCACTTCTAAACAAGGATATGCTTGTCAATGTTGCAGCACTTTGCACTAATTGAAGTTGAGATGCAAAACGCTTTTAATGCGCTCGCTTTTGAGTAACGATGACGGTTGTCCATTTCCACTTCAGCAGAAAGGATTGAAGTTGGAAGTCTGACAGTATGAGCCAAGGACGAATGATTTTCATTGGAAGCAAGTTTATTTTTTCTGAATGACATTAACAGGAGAATTGTACTGCTCCTACGGTCTATAGTAGTCATTAATCTTATTTGTCAGCCAGAAACCCCAAAAGCTGCTCCTACTTTTGGTTTTCACAGACATATTTCAAGACGTTGCTTGCTTCTTAAAAGCATTGCATCGTATGCGGTATTTTGAATCTTAACTTTGCCAACAAACTTGAGGCATTTGCAAATTGTTATCAGAAATATGCATTAAGTGCGATATTTGTGCATATGGCTGAACCCACGCAACAGAGCAGCCTGAGTTCAATGTGGCTCCTTATCATATGCACTTGATAAATCAGTGAGAAAGGGGAGTCTTCTTGAACTTTTCACCAAGTAAACTTTGCCCAAATGTTTCAAACAATTGCAGTCGCGAATACGAAAACTTTCCCGACTACTCCATTCTCACATCACGGCATTAAGTTTTTCCTCTGCACTTGTTTTCCTGCTCTCATTCCACCGCACTCTCGGCGGCACTAATGCCCTGAAAACCCAATATTTCTCCTAATTACCATAACGAACTTTGCGGAATCTTATGCAACTTCTTGCAAACGTTAGCGCCGCAGGAATTTCGAGAAAATGGCTGATGTTCGTGGACGTGACGTTAAGGTTTCAGCATTTAATGAAGGGGTATTACGTATAAATTATTCATTTTCTGTGACATGCTCGTGACCTTAAGTTTAGCTGATATGTGAAAAAATTAATTATAGCAAACATTTTAATTAACATTCACATGAAATCGGTTGGGGGTCACATCGGAGTACCGCGGTGGCAGCCCGTCATCCCTTCGCCACCGGGTTTTAATTGGTACAACGCGTTTCTTTTGCTTCTTTTGATGGCACATCATCAGCGTTTTGTGTGGTATGCATAGGAAACTATCACGAAACGTTTGAAGGTAGCACCAATTAACTCGAAGCCATTCTTCTCCGAAAAGTCACTTTTGATGGCACGCAAAGAAACCACCTCAGGTCCCCTAGCCTGCAGCTGGGCCAGGTGGCTTGCGCCGAGGTGGCGTTGAGAGAAGTAATGTCCAAACTATGACTGAGCACTACTGGTCAAGCGATTTTGCTACTATGATTGCTCCTAATAAACAACTGTTGTTGCTACACTCAAAAGCCTGCCTGGAAATATGATTTATTGTTTCTTTGGTTCGTAGGTACATTGTCTAATTAGCACGACAAATAGTCTTCTGTTTGCAGTGAAAGTGACAGAACTTGCATAATTTGAAATGATGCCATATTGGATTTTTGAGATGCAACCGGGGTCATTCACTTTGATTCTTGTCGTGAGGCGATGTACGAGCATGAGAGGCTGACCATGTAAGTTGTTAAAAGAGTGTACCGGAAAATGTACTATAATTATGATGGCCTGCAATATATCCAAGACAGTGCAAACATTCGTAGCAAAGAGGAGCACCTAAAGTGTTTCAGAGATACAACCATGAGTGAAATATTGAAACCAAAAGGAAAGAATACCTAAAGCCCACATTATTTTTTTTAATAATATAATTTCGTCCAGCCACAAAACAACTCGGAAGGACCCTGGTCTGGGGCGGGTACAAAATTTGTGGTATAAAAGGCTGCAGGAGTAATTTCCACCTTTCCTCACTGTGGGAATTACCTACCTCATTACAAAAAAGGACACGGTGCAGAAAGAAACAGGCGAGCCTCTGTATACGGCTGTTTGTAAGACAGGTTGCAGGCTGACTTCCCTTCACTTGAAGGATTGATTTTTTAATACTCTAAGTGGATTGAAGTCAGACCATTTTCTGGCTAAACTGTTACACCGCCGGTGCACCACATGGACAGGCATAATACTATATTTAAAATGATTCATCGAAATCTTGCATGAAAACATAGGCTAACCACGGAAATATGCCCAGTTTACCGGTGCGAACTGCGGGCAGTACTCGATAGTTTTGCTTACAGTATGTTTTGGGGCCGGCGAGTTCTAACTGATCGCCATATACCGCACACAGGATATGGAACACTTCTGGTGCGCTAATGACAAGAACGGTGCTTTGCTTACCATCCGTCGTGTCAGCGCAACTGAAGTCGCAGTAGCAGACGACATTGCACCTGAGCTCTGGAAAGCGAAGATCTGGGACCCATCACTGTGGCCCAGTAAATTCTTTAATCGGGTTACTCAGGAAGGTAGAACATCATTTGACGGGCAAGAAAGTATCAGAGTTCCGATACGGAAAAAGCTAGGTAAGGTTCAAATTACCGTCCATGCCATTCATATATACAGGCCTACTAAGTATAGGTAAAATTTGTATAAAATAGGAAATATAAATTGAAAATATATAGTTCGTTAGAACTATCAAACATAATCACAAGGTGTTTTATCTTGTAGAGTTCAGGCAATTGCTGCTCCCAAAGCCGGATAGTCTGGAGTTTGGCATTTAGCTGCTCCGACTATCCATACACTCATTGCATTTAAAAGAAAAGTAAGGTAAAGAGGAACTATCAATTGGACTGGCAACACCACATAAGATGGCAACATCACGCCTCGTTCGAACGGGGAGGCGGCCCAGATTCAGGAAATGCAAGAATTTTCACTCTACGATGTCGGAAACGCGAGATATAGCGGAAAAACGATGGCCCGAGGGACTCACGAAAATCGAGGAAAATTGAAAATTTCCACGACCCCCGGGTCGTAAAAATTGGCAAAAATGCAAAATCTACGGATTTCCTCGCGCGATACCTCGTTCGAACGGGGAGGCGGCCCAGACTCAGGAAACGCAAAAATTTTCACTCTACGATGTCGGAAACGCGAAATATAGCGGAAAAACGACGGCCCGAGGGACTCACGAAAACCGAGGGAAGTTGAAAATTTCCACGACCCCCGGGTCGTAAAAATTGGCAAAAATGCAAAATCTACGGATTTCCTCGCGCGATACCTCGTTCGAACGGGGAGGCGGCCCAGATTCAGGAAATGCAAGAATTTTCACTCTACGATGTCGGAAACGCAAGATATAGCGGAAAAACGACGGCCCGAGGGACTCACGAAAATCGAGGAAAATTGAAAATTTCCACGACCCCCGGGTCGTAAAAATTGGCAAAAATGCAAAATCTACGGATTTCCTCGCGCGTTACCTCGTTCGAACGGGGAGGCGGCCCAGATTCAGGAAATGCAAAAATTTTCATTCTACGATGTCGGAAACGCGAGATATAGCGGAAAAACGACGGCCCGAGGGACTCACGAAAATCGAGGAAAATTGAAAATTTCCACGACCCCCGGGTCGTAAAAATTGGCAAAAATGCAAAATCTACGGATTTCCTCGCGCGATACCTCGTTCGAACGGGGAGGCGGTCCAGATTCAGGAAATGCAAGAATTTTCACTCTACGATGTCGGAAACGCGAGATATAGCGGAAAAACGACGGCCCGAGGGACTCACGAAAATCGAGCAAAATTGAAAATTTACACGACCCCCGGGTCGTAAAAATTGGCAAAAATGCAAAATCTACGGATTTCCTCGCGCGTTACCTCGTTCGAACGGGGAGGCGGCCCAGATTCAGGAAATGCAAGAATTTTCACTCTACGATGTCGGAAACGCGAGATATAGCGGAAAAACGACGGCCCGAGGGACTCACGAAAATCGAGCAAAATAGAAAATTTACACGACCCCCGGGTCGTAAAAATTGGCAAAAATGCAAAATCTACGGATTTCCTCGCTCGATACCTCGTTCGAACGGGGAGGCGGCCCAGATTCAGGAAATGCGAGAATTTTCACTCTACGATGTCGGAAACGCGAGATATAGCGGAAAAACGACGGCCCGAGGGACTCACGAAAATCGAGGAAAATTGAAAATTTCCACGACCCCCGGGTCGTAAAAATTGGCAAAAATGCAAAATCTACGGATTTCCTCGCGCGATACCTCGTTCGAACGGGGAGGCGGCCCAGATTCAGGAAATGCAAGAATTTTCACTCTACGATGTCGGAAACGCGAGATATAGCGGAAAAACGATGGCCCGAGGGACTCACGAAAATCGAGGAAAATTGAAAATTTCCACGACCCCCGGGTCGTAAAAATTGGCAAAAATGCAAAATCTACGGATTTCCTCGCGCGTTACCTCGTTCGAACGGGGAGGCGGCCCAGATTCAGGAAATGCAAGAATTTTCACTCTACGATGTCGGAAACGCGAGATATAGCGGAAAAACGACGGCCCGAGGGACTCACGAAAATCGAGGAAAATTGAAAATTTCCACGACCCCCGGGTCGTAAAAATTGGCAAAAATGCAAAATCTACGGATTTCCTCGCGCGATACCTCGTTCGAACGGGGAGGCGGCCCAGATTCAGGAAATGCAAGAATTTTCACTCTACGATGTCGGAAACGCGAGATATAGCGGAAAAACGACGGCCCGAGGGACTCACGAAAATCGAGGAAAATTGAAAATTTCCACGACCCCCGGGTCGTAAAAATTGGCAAAAATGCAAAATCTACGGATTTCCTCGCGCGATACCTCGTTCGAACGGGGAGGCGGCCCAGATTCAGGAAATGCAAGAATTTTCACTCTACGATGTCGGAAACGCGAGATATAGCGGAAAAACGACGGCCCGAGGGACTCACGAAAATCGAGCAAAATTGAAAATTTACACGACCCCCGGGTCGTAAAAATTGGCAAAAATGCAAAATCTACGGATTTCCTCGCGCGTTACCTCGTTCGAACGGGGAGGCGGCCCAGATTCAGGAAATGCAAGAATTTTCACTCTACGATGTCGGAAACGCGAGATATAGCGGAAAAACGACGGCCCGAGGGACTCACGAAAATCGAGCAAAATAGAAAATTTACACGACCCCCGGGTCGTAAAAATTGGCAAAAATGCAAAATCTACGGATTTCCTCGCTCGATACCTCGTTCGAACGGGGAGGCGGCCCAGATTCAGGAAATGCGAGAATTTTCACTCTACGATGTCGGAAACGCGAGATATAGCGGAAAATCGACGGCCCGAGGGACTCACGAAAATCGAGGAAAATTGAAAATTTCCACGACCCCCGGGTCGTAAAAATTGGCAAAAATGCAAAATCTACGGATTTCCTCGCGCGATACCTCGTTCGAACGGGGAGGCGGCCCAGATTCAGGAAATGCAAGAATTTTCACTCTACGATGTCGGAAACGCGAGATATAGCGGAAAAACGATGGCCCGAGGGACTCACGAAAATCGAGGAAAATTGAAAATTTCCACGACCCCCGGGTCGTAAAAATTGGCAAAAATGCAAAATCTACGGATTTCCTCGCGCGTTACCTCGTTCGAACGGGGAGGCGGCCCAGATTCAGGAAATGCAAGAATTTTCACTCTACGATGTCGGAAACGCGAGATATAGCGGAAAAACGACGGCCCGAGGGACTCACGAAAATCGAGGAAAATTGAAAATTTCCACGACCCCCGGGTCGTAAAAATTGGCAAAAATGCAAAATCTACGGATTTCCTCGCGCGATACCTCGTTCGAACGGGGAGGCGGCCCAGATTCAGGAAATGCAAGAATTTTCACTCTACGATGTCGGAAACGCGAGATATAGCGGAAAAACGACGGCCAGAGGGACTCACGAAAATCGAGCAAAATTGAAAATTTGCACGACCCCCGGGTCGTAAAAATTGGCAAAAATGCAAAATCTACGGATTTCCTCGCGCGATACCTCGTTCGAACGGGGAGGCGGCCCAGATTCAGGAAATGCAAGAATTTTCACTCTACGATGTCGGAAACGCGAGATATAGCGGAAAAACGACGGCCCGAGGGACTCACGAAAATCGAGGAAAATTGAAAATTTCCACGACCCCCGGGTCGTAAAAATTGGCAAAAATGCAAAATCTACGGATTTCCTCGCGCGATACCTCGTTCGAACGGGGAGGCGGCCCAGATTCAGGAAATGCGAGAATTTTCACTCTACGATGTCGGAAACGCGAGATATAGCGGAAAAACGACGGCCCGAGGGACTCACGAAAATCGAGGAAAATTGAAAATTTCCACGACCCCCGGGTCGTAAAAATTGGCAAAAATGCAAAATCTACGGATTTCCTCGCGCGATACCTCGTTCGAACGAGGAGGCGGCCCAGATTCAGGAAGTGCAAGAATTTTCACTCTACGACGTCGGAAACGCGAGATATAGCGGAAAAAACGACGGCCCGAGGCACTCACGAAAATCGAGGAAAATTGAAAATTTCCACGACCCCCGGGTCGTAAAAATTGGCAAAAATGCAAAATCTACGGATTTCCTCGCGCGATACCTCGTTCGAACGGGGAGGCGGCCCAGATTCAGGAAATGCAAGAATTTCCACTCTACGATTCGGAAACGCGAGATATAGCGGAAAAACGACGGCCTGAGGGACTCACGAAAATCGAGGAAAATTGAAAATTTCCACGACCCCCGGGTCGTAAAAATTGGCAAAAATGCAAAATCTACGGATTTCCTCGCGCGTTACCTCGTTCGAACGGGGAGGCGGCCCAGATTCAGGAAATGCAAGAATTTTCACTCTACGATGTCGGAAACGCGAGATATAGCGGAAAAACGACGGCCCGAGGGACTCACGAAAATCGAGCAAAATTGAAAATTTACACGACCCCCGGGTCGTAAAAATTGGCAAAAATGCAAAATCTACGGATTTCCTCGCTCGATACCTCGTTCGAACGGGGAGGCGGCCCAGATTCAGGAAATGTAAGAATTTTCACTCTACGATGTCGGAAACGCGAGATATAGCGGAAAAACGACGGCCCGAGGGACTCACGAAAATCGAGGAAAATTGAAAATTTCCACGACCCCCGGGTCGTAAAAATTGGCAAAAATGCAAAATCTACGGATTTCCTCGCGCGATACCTCGTTCGAACGGGGAGGCGGCCCAGATTCAGGAAATGCAAGAATTTTCACTCTACGATGTCGGAAACGCGAGATATAGCGGAAAAACGACGGCCCGAGGGACTCACGAAAATCGAGGAAAATTGAAAATTTCCACGACCCCCGGGTCGTAAAAATTGGCAAAAATGCAAAATCTACGGATTTCCTCGCGCGTTACCTCGTTCGAACGGGGAGGCGGCCCAGATTCAGGAAATGCAAGAATTTTCACTCTACGATGTCGGAAACGCGAGATATAGCGGAAAAACGACGGCCCGAGGGACTCACGAAAATCGAGCAAAATTGAAAATTTACACGACCCCCGGGTCGTAAAAATTGGCAAAAATGCAAAATCTACGGATTTCCTCGCGCGATACCTCGTTCGAACGGGGAGGCGGCCCAGATTCAGGAAATGCAAGAATTTTCACTCTACGATGTCGGAAACGCGAGATATAGCGGAAAAACGACGGCCAGATGGACTCACGAAAATCGAGCAAAATTGAAAATTTCCACGACCCCCGGGTCGTAAAAATTGGCAAAAATGCAAAATCTACGGATTTCCTCGCGCGATACCTCGTTCGAACGGGGAGGCGGCCCAGATTCAGGAAATGCAAGAATTTTCACTCTACGATGTCGGAAACGCGAGATATAGCGGAAAAACGACGGCCCGAGGGACTCACGAAAATCGAGGAAAATTGAAAATTTCCACGACCCCCGGGTCGTAAAAATTAGCAAAAATGCAAAATCTACGGATTTCCTCGCGCGATACCTCGTTCGAACGGGGAGGCGGCCCAGATTCAGGAAATGCGAGAATTTTCACTCTACGATGTCGGAAACGCGAGATATAGCGGAAAAACGACGGCCCGAGGGACTCACGAAAATCGAGGAAAATTGAAAATTTCCACGACCCCCGGGTCGTAAAAATTGGCAAAAATGCAAAATCTACGGATTTCCTCGCGCGATACCTCGTTCGAACGAGGAGGCGGCCCAGATTCAGGAAATGCAAGAATTTTCACTCTACGATGTCGGAAACGCGAGATATAGCGGAAAAACGACGGCCCGAGGCACTCACGAAAATCGAGGAAAATTGAAAATTTCCACGACCCCCGGGTCGTAAAAATTGGCAAAAATGCAAAATCTACGGATTTCCTCGCGCGATACCTCGTTCGAACGGGGAGGCGGCCCAGATTCAGGAAATGCAAGAATTTCCACTCTACGATGTCGGAAACGCGAGATATAGCGGAAAAACGACGGCCTGAGGGACTCACGAAAATCGAGGAAAATTGAAAATTTCCACGACCCCCGGGTCGTAAAAATTGGCAAAAATGCTAAATCTACGGATTTCCTCGCGCGATACCTTGTTCGAACGGGGAGGCGGCCCAGATTCAGGAAATGCAAGAATTTTCACTCTACGATGCCGGAAACGCGAGATATAGCGGAAAAACGACGGCCCGAGGGACTCACGAAAATCGAGGAAAATTGAAAATTTCCACGACCCCCGGGTCGTAAAAATTGGCAAAAATGCAAAATCTACGGATTTCCTCGCGCGATACCTCGTTCGAACGGGGAGGCGGCCCAGATTCAGGAAATGCAAGAATTTTCACTCTACGATGTCGGAAACGCGAGATATAGCGGAAAAACGACGGCCCGAGGGACTCACGAAAATCGAGGAAAATTGAAAATTTCCACGACCCCCGGGTCGTAAAAATTGGCAAAAATGCAAAATCTACGGATTTCCTCGCGCGTTACCTCGTTCGAACGGGGAGGCGGCCCAGATTCAGGAAATGCAAGAATTTTCACTCTACGATGTCGGAAACGCGAGATATAGCGGAAAAACGACGGCCCGAGGGACTCACGAAAATCGAGCAAAATTGAAAATTTACACGACCCCCGGGTCGTAAAAATTGGCAAAAATGCAAAATCTACGGATTTCCTCGCGCGATACCTCGTTCGAACGGGGAGGCGGCCCAGATTCAGGAAATGCAAGAATTTTCACTCTACGATGTCGGAAACGCGAGATATAGCGGAAAAACGACGGCCAGAGGGACTCACGAAAATCGAGCAAAATTGAAAATTTCCACGACCCCCGGGTCGTAAAAATTGGCAAAAATGCAAAATCTACGGATTTCCTCGCGCGATACCTCGTTCGAACGGGGAGGCGGCCCAGATTCAGGAAATGCAAGAATTTTCACTCTACGATGTCGGAAACGCGAGATATAGCGGAAAAACGACGGCCCGAGGGACTCACGAAAATCGAGGAAAATTGAAAATTTCCACGACCCCCGGGTCGTAAAAATTGGCAAAAATGCAAAATCTACGGATTTCCTCGCGCGATACCTCGTTCGAACGAGGAGGCGGCCCAGATTCAGGAAATGCAAGAATTTTCACTCTACGATGTCGGAAACGCGAGATATAGCGGAAAAACGACGGCCCGAGGGACTCACGAAAATCGAGGAAAATTGAAAATTTCCACGACCCCCGGGTCGTAAAAATTGGCAAAAATGCAAAATCTACGGATTTCCTCGCGCGATACCTCGTTCGAACGGGGAGGCGGCCCAGATTCAGGAAATGCAAGAATTTCCACTCTACGATGTCGGAAACGCGAGATATAGCGGAAAAACGACGGCCTGAGGGACTCACGAAAATCGAGGAAAATTGAAAATTTCCACGAATCCCGGGTCGTAAAAATTGGCAAAAATGCTAAATCTACGGATTTCCTCGCGCGATACCTTGTTCGAACGGGGAGGCGGCCCAGATTCAGGAAATGCAAGAATTTTCACTCTACGATGTCGGAAACGCGAGATATAGCGGAAAAACGACGGCCCGAGGGACTCACGAAAATCGAGGAAAATTGAAAATTTCCACGACCCCCGGGTCGTAAAAATTGGCAAAAATGCAAAATCTACGGATTTCCTCGCGCGATACCTCGTTCGAACGGGGAGGCGGCCCAGATTCAGGAAATGCAAGAATTTTCACTCTACGACGTCGGAAACGCGAGATATAGCGGAAAAACGACGGCCCGAGGGACTCACGAAAATCGAGGAAAATTGAAAATTTCCACGACCCCCGGGTCGTAAAAATTGGCAAAAATGCAAAATCTACGGATTTCCTCGCGCGATACCTCGTTCGAACGGGGAGGCGGCCCAGATTCAGGAAATGCAAGAATTTTCACTCTACGATGTCGGAAACGCGAGATATAGCGGAAAAACGACGGCCCGAGGGACTCACGAAAATTGAGGAAAATTGAAAATTTCCACGACCCCCGGGTCGTAAAAATTGGCAAAAATGCAAAATCTACGGATTTCCTCGTGCGATACCTCGTTCGAACGGGGAGGCGGCCCAGATTCAGGAAATGCAAGAATTTTCACTCTACGATGTCGGAAACGCGAGATATAGCGGAAAAACGACGGCCCGAGGGACTCACGAAAATCGTGGAAAATTGACAATTTCCACGACCCCCGGGTCGTAAAAATTGGCAAAAATGCAAAATCTACGGATTTCCTCGCGCGATACCTCGTTCGAACGGGGAGGCGGCCCAGATTCAGGAAATGCAAGAATTTTCACTCTACGATGTCGGAAACGCGAGATATAGCGGAAAAACGACGGCCCGAGGGACTCACGAAAATCGAGGTAAATTGAAAATTTCCACGACCCCCGGGTCGTAAAAATTGGCAAAAATGCAAAATCTACGGATTTCCTCGCGCGATATCTCGTTCGAACGAGGAGGCGGCCCAGATTCAGGAAATGCAAGAATTTTCACTCTACGATGTCGGAAACGCGAGATATAGCGGAAAAACGACGGCCCGAGGGACTCACGAAAATCGAGGAAAATTGAAAATTTCCACGACCCCCGGGTCGTAAAAATTGGCAAAAATGCAAAATCTACGGATTTCCTCGCGCGATACCTCGTTCAAACGGGGAGGCGGCCCAGATTCAGGAAATGCAAGAATTTTCACTCTACGACGTCGGAAACGCGAGATATAGTGGAAAAACGCCGGCCCGAGGGACTCACGAAAATTGAGGAAAATTGAAAATTTCCACGACCCCCGGGTCGTAAAAATTGGCAAAAATGCAAAATCTACGGATTTCCTCGCGCGATACCTCGTTCGAACGGGGAGGCGGCCCAGATTCAGGAAATGCAAGAACTTTCACTCTACGTTGCCGGAAACGCGAGATATAGCGGAAAAACGACGGCCCGAGGCACTCACGAAAATCGAGGAAAATTTAAAATTTACACGACCCCCGGGTCGTAAAAATTGGCAAAAATGCAAAATCTACGGATTTCCTCGCGCGATACCTCGTTCGAACGGGGAGGCGGCCCAGATTCAGGAAATGCAAGAATTTCCACTCTACGATGTCGGAAACGCGAGATATAGCGGAAAAACGACGGCCCGAGGGACTCACGAAAATCGAGGAAAATTGAAAATTTCCACGACCCCCGGGTCGTAAAAATTGGCAAAAATGCAAAATCTACGGATTTCCTCGCGCGATACCTCGTTCGAACGGGGAGGCGGCCCAGATTCAGGAAATGCAAGAATTTTCACTCTACGACGTCGGAAAAGCGAGATATAGCGGAAAAAACGACGGCCCGAGGGACTCACGAAAATCGAGGAAAATTGAAAATTTCCACGACCCCCGGGTCGTAAAAATTGGCAAAAATGCAAAATCTACGGATTTCCTCGCGCGATACCTCGTTCGAACGGGGAGGCGGCCAAGATTCAGGAAATGCAAGAATTTTCACTCTACGATGTCGGAAACGCGAGATATAGCGGAAAAACGACGGCCCGAGGGACTCACGAAAATCGAGGAAAATTGAAAATTTCCACGACCCCCGGGTCGTAAAAGTTGGCAAAAATGCAAAATCTACGGATTTCCTCGTGCGATACCTCGTTCGAACGGGGAGGCGGCCCAGATTCAGGAAATGCAAGAATTTTCACTCTACGTTGCCGGAAACGCGAGATATAGCGGAAAAACGACGGCCCGAGGCACTCACGAAAATCGAGGAAAATTGAAAATTTCCACGACCCCCGGGTCGTAAAAATTGGCAAAAATGCAAAATCTACGGATTTCCTCACGCGATACCTCGTTCGAACGGGGAGGCGGTCCAGATTCAGGAAATGCAAGAATTTTCACTCTACGATGTCGGAAACGCGAGATATAGCGGAAAAACGACGGCCCGAGGGACTCACGAAAATCGAGGAAAATTGAAAATTTCCACAACCCCCGGGTCGTAAAAATTGGCAAAAATGCAAAATCTTCGGATTTTCTCGCGCGATACCTCGTTCGAACGGGGAGGCGGCCCAGATTCAGGAAATGCAAGAATTTTCACTCTACGACGTCGGAAACGCGAGATATAGTGGAAAAACGACGGCCCGAGGGACTCACGAAAATTGAGGAAAATTGAAAATTTCCACGACCCCCGGGTCGTAAAAATTGGCAAAAATGCAAAATCTACGGATTTCCTCGCGCGATACCTCGTTCGAACGGGGAGGCGGCCCAGATTCAGGAAATGCAAGAACTTTCACTCTACGTTGCCGGAAACGCGAGATATAGCGGAAAAACGACGGCCCGAGGCACTCACGAAAATCGAGGAAAATTTAAAATTTACACGACCCCCGGGTCGTAAAAATTGGCAAAAATGCAAAATCTACGGATTTCCTCGCGCGATACCTCGTTCGAACGGGGAGGCGGCCCAGATTCAGGAAATGCAAGAATTTCCACTCTACGATGTCGGAAACGCGAGATATAGCGGAAAAACGACGGCCCGAGGGACTCACGAAAATCGAGGAAAATTGAAAATTTCCACGACCCGCGGGTCGTAAAAATTGGCAAAAATGCAAAATCTACGGATTTCCTCGCGCGATACCTCGTTCGAACGGGGAGGCGGCCCAGATTCAGGAAATGCAAGAATTTTCACTCTACGACGTCGGAAAAGCGAGATATAGCGGAAAAACGACGGCCCGAGGGACTCACGAAAATCGAGGAAAATTGAAAATTTCCACGACCCCCGGGTCGTAAAAGTTGGCAAAAATGCAAAATCTACGGATTTCCTCGTGCGATACCTCGTTCGAACGGGGAGGCGGCCCAGATTCAGGAAATGCAAGAATTTTCACTCTACGATGTCGGAAACGCGAGATATAGCGGAAAAACGACGGCCCGAGGGACTCACGAAAATCGAGGAAAATTGAAAATTTCCACGACCCCCGGGTCGTAAAAGTTGGCAAAAATGCAAAATCTACGGATTTCCTCGTGCGATACCTCGTTCGAACGGGGAGGCGGCCCAGATTCAGGAAATGCAAGAATTTTCACTCTACGTTGCCGGAAACGCGAGATATAGCGGAAAAACGACGGCCCGAGGGACTCACGAAAATCGAGGAAAATTGACAATTTCCACGACCCCCGGGTCGTAAAAATTGGCAAAAATGCAAAATCTACGGATTTCCTCACGCGATACCTCGTTCGAACGGGGAGGCGGCCCAGATTCAGGAAATGCAAGAATTTTCACTCTACGATGTCGGAAACGCGAGATATAGCGGAAAAACGACGGCCCGAGGGACTCACGAAAATCGAGGAAAATTGAAAATTTCCACGACCCCCGGGTCGTAAAAATTGGCAAAAATGCAAAATCTTCGGATTTTCTCGCGCGATACCTCGTTCGAACGGGGAGGCGGCCCAGATTCAGGAAATGCAAGAATTTTCACTCTACGTTGCCGGAAACGCGAGATACAGCGGAAAAACGACGGCCCGAGGGACTCACGAAAATCGAGGAAAATTGAAAATTTCCACGACCCCCGGGTCGTAAAAATTGGCAAAAATGCAAAATCTACGGATTTCCTCGCGCGATACCTCGTTCGAACGGGGAGGCGGCCCAGATTCAGGAAATGCAAGAATTTTCACTCTACGTTGCCGGAAACGCGAGATATAGCGGAAAAACGACGGCCCGAGGGACTCACGAAAATCAAGGAAAATTGAAAATTTCCACGACCCCCGGGTCGTAAAAATTGGCAAAAATGCAAAATCTACGGATTTCCTCGCGCGATACCTCGTTCGAACGAGGAGGCGGCCCAGATTCAGGAAATGCAAGAATTTTCACTCTACGATGTCGGAAACGCGAGATATAGCGGAAAAACGACGGCCCGAGGGACTCACGAAAATCGAGGAAAATTGAAAATTTCCACGACCCCCGGGTCGTAAAAATTGGCAAAAATGCAAAATCTACGGATTTCCTCGCGCGATACCTCGTTCGAACGGGGAGGCGGCCCAGATTCAGGAAATGCAAGAATTTTCACTCTACGTTGCCGGAAACGCGAGATATAGCGGAAAAAACGACGGCCCGAGGCACTCACGAAAATCAAGGAAAATTGAAAATTTCCACGACCCCCGGGTCGTAAAAATTGGCAAAAATGCAAAATCTACGGATTTCCTCGCGCGATACCTCGTTCGAACGGGGAGGCGGTCCAGATTCAGGAAATGCAAGAATTTTCACTCTACGATGTCGGAAACGCGAGATATAGCGGAAAAACGACGGCCCGAGGGACTCACGAAAATCGAGGAAAATTGAAAATTTCCACGACCCCCGGGTCGTAAAAATTGGCAAAAATGCAAAATCTACGGATTTCCTCACGCGATACCTCGTTCGAACGGGGAGGCGGCCCAAATTCAGGAAATGCAAGAATTTTCACTCTACGATGTCGGAAACGCGAGATATAGCGGAAAAACGACGGCCCGAGGGACTCACGAAAATCAAGGAAAATTGAAAATTTCCACGACCCCCGGGTCGTAAAAATTGGCAAAAATGCAAAATCTACGGATTTCCTCGCGCGATACCTCGTTCGAACGGGGAGGCGGTCCAGATTCAGGAAATGCAAGAATTTTCACTCTACGATGTCGGAAACGCGAGATATAGCGGAAAAACGACGGCCCGAGGGACTCACGAAAATCGAGGAAAATTGAAAATATCCACGGCCCCCGGGTCGTAAAAATTGGCAAAAATGCAAAATCTACGGATTTCCTCGCGCGATACCTCGTTCGAACGGGGAGGCGGTCCAGATTCAGGAAATGCAAGAATTTTCACTCTACGATGTCGGAAACGCGAGATATAGCGGAAAAACGACGGCCCGAGGGACTCACGAAAATCGAGGAAAATTGAAAGTTTCCACGACCCCCGGGTCGTAAAAATTGGCAAAAATGCAAAATCTACTGATTTCCTCGCGCGATACCTCGTTCGAACGGGGAGGCGGTCCAGATTCAGGAAATGCAAGAATTTTCACTCTACGATGTCGGAAACGCGAGATATAGCGGAAAAACGACGGCCCGAGGCACTCACGAAAATCGAGGAAAATTGAAAATTTCCACGACCCCCGGGTCGTAAAAATTGGCAAAAATGCAAAATCTACGGATTTCCTCGCGCGATACCTCGTTCGAACGGGGAGGCGGCCCAGATTCAGGAAATGCAAGAATTTTCACTCTACGATGTCGGAAACGGGAGATATAGCGGAAAAACGACGGCCCGAGGCACTCACGAAAATCAAGGAAAATTGAAAATTTCCACGACCCCCGGGTCGTAAAAATTGGCAAAAATGCAAAATCTACGGATTTCCTCGCGCGATACCTCGTTCGAACGGGGAGGCGGTCCAGATTCAGGAAATGCAAGAATTTTCACTCTACGATGTCGGAAACGCGAGATATAGCGGAAAAACGACGGCCCGAGGCACTCACGAAAATCGAGGAAAATTGAAAATTTCAACGACCCCCGGGTCGTAAAAATTGGCAAAAATGCAAAATCTACGGATTTCCTCGCGCGATACCTCGTTCGAACGGGGAGGCGGCCCAGATTCAGGAAATGCAAGAATTTTCACTCTACGATGTCGGAAACGCGAGATATAGCGGAAAAACGACGGCCCGAGGGACTCACGAAAATCGAGGAAAATTGAAAGTTTCCACGACCCCCGGGTCGTAAAAATTGGCAAAAATGCAAAATCTACGGATTTCCTCGCGCGATACCTTGTTCGAACGGGGAGGCGGCCCAGATTCAGGAAATGCAAGAATTTTCACTCTACGTTGCCGGAAACGCGAGATATAGCGGAAAAACGACGGCCCGAGGCACTCACGAAAATCGAGGAAAATTGAAAATTTCCACGACCCCCGGGTCGTAAAAATTGGCAAAAATGCAAAATCTACGGATTTCCTCGCGCGATACCTCGTTCGAACGGGGAGGCGGCCCAGATTCAGGAAATGCAAGAATTTTCACTCTACGATGTCGGAAACGGGAGATATAGCGGAAAAACGACGGCCCGAGGCACTCACGAAAATCAAGGAAAATTGAAAATTTCCACGACCCCCGGGTCGTAAAAATTGGCAAAAATGCAAAATCTACGGATTTCCTCGCGCGATACCTCGTTCGAACGGGGAGGCGGTCCAGATTCAGGAAATGCAAGAATTTTCACTCTACGATGTCGGAAACGCGAGATATAGCGGAAAAACGACGGCCCGAGGGACTCACGAAAATCGAGGAAAATTGAAAATTTCCACGACCCCCGGGTCGTAAAAATTGGCAAAAATGCAAAATCTACGGATTTCCTCGCGCGATACCTCGTTCGAACGGGGAGGCGGCCCAGATTCAGGAAATGCAAGAATTTTCACTCTACGTTGCCGGAAACGCGAGATATAGCGGAAAAACGACGGCCCGAGGCACTCACGAAAATCAAGGAAAATTGAAAATTTCCACGACCCCCGGGTCGTAAAAATTGGCAAAAATGCAAAATCTACGGATTTCCTCGCGCGATACCTCGTTCGAACGGGGAGGCGGTCCAGATTCAGGAAATGCAAGAATTTTCACTCTACGATGTCGGAAACGCGAGATATAGCGGAAAAACGACGGCCCGAGGGACTCACGAAAATCGAGGAAAATTGAAAATTTCCACGACCCCCGGGTCGTAAAAATTGGCAAAAATGCAAAATCTACGGATTTCCTCGCGCGATACCTCGTTCGAACGGGGAGGCGGTCCAGATTCAGGAAATGCAAGAATTTTCGCTCTACGATGTCGGAAACGCGAGATATAGCGGAAAAACGACGGCCCGAGGCACTCACGAAAATCGAGGAAAATTGAAAATTTCCACGACCCCCGGGTCGTAAAAATTGGCAAAAATGCAAAATCTACGGATTTCCTCGCGCGATACCTCGTTCGAACGGGGAGGCGGCCCAGATTCAGGAAATGCAAGAATTTTCACTCTACGATGTCGGAAACGGGAGATATAGCGGAAAAACGACGGCCCGAGGCACTCACGAAAATCAAGGAAAATTGAAAATTTCCACGACCCCCGGGTCGTAAAAATTGGCAAAAATGCAAAATCTACGGATTTCCTCGCGCGATACCTTGTTCGAACGGGGAGGCGGCCCAGATTCAGGAAATGCAAGAATTTTCACTCTACGTTGCCGGAAACGCGAGATATAGCGGAAAAACGACGGCCCGAGGGACTCACGAAAATCGAGGAAAATTGAAAATTTCCACGACCCCCGGGTCGTAAAAATTGGCAAAAATGCAAAATCTACGGATTTCCTCGCGCGATACCTTGTTCGAACGGGGAGGCGGCCCAGATTCAGGAAATGCAAGAATTTTCACTCTACGTTGCCGGAAACGCGAGATATAGCGGAAAAACGACGGCCCGAGGGACTCACGAAAATCGAGGAAAATTGAAAATTTCCACGACCCCCGGGTCGTAAAAATTGGCAAAAATGCAAAATCTACGGATTTCCTCGCGCGATACCTCGTTCGAACGGGGAGGCGGTCCAGATTCAGGAAATGCAAGAATTTTCGCTCTACGATGTCGGAAACGCGAGATATAGCGGAAAAACGACGGCCCGAGGCACTCACGAAAATCGAGGAAAATTGAAAATTTCCACGACCCCCGGGTCGTAAAAATTGGCAAAAATGCAAAATCTACGGATTTCCTCGCGCGATACCTCGTTCGAACGGGGAGGCGGCCCAGATTCAGGAAATGCAAGAATTTTCACTCTACGATGTCGGAAACGGGAGATATAGCGGAAAAACGACGGCCCGAGGCACTCACGAAAATCAAGGAAAATTGAAAATTTCCACGACCCCCGGGTCGTAAAAATTGGCAAAAATGCAAAATCTACGGATTTCCTCGCGCGATACCTTGTTCGAACGGGGAGGCGGCCCAGATTCAGGAAATGCAAGAATTTTCACTCTACGTTGCCGGAAACGCGAGATATAGCGGAAAAACGACGGCCCGAGGGACTCACGAAAATCGAGGAAAATTGAAAATTTCCACGACCCCCGGGTCGTAAAAATTGGCAAAAATGCAAAATCTACGGATTTCCTCGCGCGATACCTTGTTCGAACGGGGAGGCGGCCCAGATTCAGGAAATGCAAGAATTTTCACTCTACGTTGCCGGAAACGCGAGATATAGCGGAAAAACGACGGCCCGAGGGACTCACGAAAATCGAGGAAAATTGAAAATTTCCACGACCCCCGGGTCGTAAAAATTGGCAAAAATGCAAAATCTACGGATTTCCTCGCGCGATACCTCGTTCGAACGAGGAGGCGGCCCAGATTCAGGAAATGCAAGAATTTTCACTCTACGATGTCGGAAACGCGAGATATAGCGGAAAAACGACGGCCCGAGGCACTCACGAAAATTGAGGAAAATTGAAAATTTCCACGACCCCCGGGTCGTAAAAATTGGCAAAAATGCAAAATCTACGGATTTCCTCGCACGATATCTCGTTCGAACGAGGAGGCGGCCCAGATTCAGGAAATGCAAGAATTTTCACTCTACGTTGTCGGAAACGCGAGATATAGCGGAAAAACGACGGCCCGAGGCACTCACGAAAATCGAGGAAAATTGAAAATTTCCACGACCCCCGGGTCGTAAAAATTGGCAAAAATGCAAAATCTACGGATTTCCTCGCGCGATACCTCGTTCGAACGGGGAGGCGGCCCAGATTCAGGAAATGCAAGAATTTTCACTCTACGATGTCGGAAACGCGAGATATAGCGGAAAAACGACGGCCCGAGGCACTCACGAAAATCGAGGAAAATTGAAAATTTCCACGACCCCCGGGTCGTAAAAATTGGCAAAAATGCAAAATCTACGGATTTCCTCGCGCGATACCTCGTTCGAACGGGGAGGCGGTCCAGATTCGGGAAATGCAAGAATTTTCACTCTACGATGTCGGAAACGCGAGATATAGCGGAAAAACGACGGCCCGAGGGACTCACGAAAATCGAGGAAAATTGAAAATTTCCACGACCCCCGGGTCGTAAAAATTGGCAAAAATGCAAAATCTACGGATTTCCTCGCGCGATACCTCGTTCGAACGGGGAGGCGGCCCAGATTCAGGAAATGCAAGAATTTTCACTCTACGATGTCGGAAACGCGAGATATAGCGGAAAAACGACGGCCCGAGGCACTCACGAAAATCGAGGAAAATTGAAAATTTCCACGACCCCCGGGTCGTAAAAATTGGCAAAAATGCAAAATCTACGGATTTCCTCGCGCGATACCTCGTTCGAACGAGGAGGCGGCCCAGATTCAGGAAATGCAAGAATTTTCACTCTACGATGTCGGAAACGCGAGATATAGCGGAAAAACGACGGCCCGAGGCACTCACGAAAATCGAGGAAAATTGAAAATTTCCACGACCCCCGGGTCGTAAAAATTGGCAAAAATGCAAAATCTACGGATTTCCTCGCGCGATACCTCGTTCGAACGAGGAGGCGGCCCAGATTCAGGAAGTGCAAGAATTTTCACTCTACGATGTCGGAAACGCGAGATATAGCGGAAAAACGACGGCCCGAGGCACTCACGAAAATCGAGGAAAATTGAAAATTTCCACGACCCCCGGGTCGTAAAAATTGGCAAAAATGCAAAATCTACGGATTTCCTCGCGCGATACCTCGTTCGAACGAGGAGGCGGCCCAGATTCAGGAAATGCAAGAATTTTCACTCTACGATGTCGGAAACGCGAGATATAGCGGAAAAACGACGGCCCGAGGCACTCACGAAAATCGAGGAAAATTGAAAATTTCCACGACCCCCGGGTCGTAAAAATTGGCAAAAATGCAAAATCTACGGATTTCCTCGCGCGATATCTCGTTCGAACGAGGAGGCGGCCCAGATTCAGGAAATGCAAGAATTTTCACTCTACGATGTCGGAAACGCGAGATATAGCGGAAAAACGACGGCCCGAGGGACTCACGAAGATCGAGGAAAATTGAAAGTTTCCACGACCCCCGGGTCGTAAAAATTGGCAAAAATGCAAAATCTACGGATTTCCTCGCGCGATACCTCGTTCGAACGAGGAGGCGGCCCAGATTCAGGAAATGCAAGAATTTTCACTCTACGATGTCGGAAACGCGAGATATAGCGGAAAAACGACGGCCCGAGGCACTCACGAAAATCGAGGAAAATTGAAAATTTCCACGACCCCCGGGTCGTAAAAATTGGCAAAAATGCAAAATCTACGGATTTCCTCGCGCGATACCTCGTTCGAACGGGGAGGCGGCCCAGATTCAGGAAATGCAAGAATTTTCACTCTACGATGTCGGAAACGCGAGATATAGCGGAAAAACGACGGCCCGAGGGACTCACGAAAATCGAGCAAAATTGAAAATTTCCACGACCCCCGGGTCGTAAAAATTGGCAAAAATGCAAAATCTACGGATTTCCTCGCGCGATACCTCGTTCGAACGGGGAGGCGGCCCAGATTCAGGAAATGCAAGAATTTTCACTCTACGTTGCCGGAAACGCGAGATATAGCGGAAAAACGACGGCCCGAGGCACTCACGAAAATCAAGGAAAATTGAAAATTTCCACGACCCCCGGGTCGTAAAAATTGGCAAAAATGCAAAATCTACGGATTTCCTCGCGCGATACCTCGTTCGAACGGGGAGGCGGTCCAGATTCAGGAAATGCAAGAATTTTCACTCTACGATGTCGGAAACGCGAGATATAGCGGAAAAAACGACGGCCCGAGGGACTCACGAAAATCGAGGAAAATTGAAAATTTCCACGACCCCCGGGTCGTAAAAATTGGCAAAAATGCAAAATCTACGGATTTCCTCGCGCGATACCTCGTTCGAACGGGGAGGCGGCCCAGATTCAGGAAATGCAAGAATTTTCACTCTACGATGTCGGAAACGCGAGATATAGCGGAAAAACGACGGCCCGAGGCACTCACGAAAATCGAGGAAAATTGAAAATTTCCACGACCCCCGGGTCGTAAAAATTGGCAAAAATGCAAAATCTACGGATTTCCTCGCGCGATACCTCGTTCGAACGGGGAGGCGGCCCAGATTCAGGAAATGCAAGAATTTTCACTCTACGTTGCCGGAAACGCGAGATATAGCGGAAAAACGACGGCCCGAGGCACTCACGAAAATCAAGGAAAATTGAAAATTTCCACGACCCCCGGGTCGTAAAAATTGGCAAAAATGCAAAATCTACGGATTTCCTCGCTCGATACCTCGTTCGAACGGGGAGGCGGTCCAGATTCAGGAAATGCAAGAATTTTCACTCTACGATGTCGGAAACGCGAGATATAGCGGAAAAACGACGGCCCGAGGGACTCACGAAAATCGAGGAAAATTGAAAATTTCTACGACCCCCGGGTCGTAAAAATTGGCAAAAATGCAAAATCTACGGATTTCCTCGCGCGATACCTCGTTCGAACGAGGAGGCGGCCCAGATTCAGGAAATGCAAGAATTTTCACTCTACGATGTCGGAAACGCGAGATATAGCGGAAAAACGACGGCCCGAGGCACTCACGAAAATCGAGGAAAATTGAAAATTTCCACGACCCCCGGGTCGTAAAAATTGGCAAAAATGCAAAATCTACGGATTTCCTCGCGCGATACCTCGTTCGAACGAGGAGCCGGCCCAGATTCAGGAAATGCAAGAATTTTCACTCTACGATGTCGGAAACGCGAGATATAGCGGAAAAACGACGGCCCGAGGCACTCACGAAAATCGAGGAAAATTGAAAATTTCCACGACCCCCGGGTCGTAAAAATTGGCAAAAATGCAAAATCTACGGATTTCCTCGCGCGATACCTCGTTCGAACGGGGAGGCGGCCCAGATTCAGGAAATGCAAGAATTTTCACTCTACGTTGCCGGAAACGCGAGATATAGCGGAAAAACGACGGCCCGAGGCACTCACGAAAATCAAGGAAAATTGAAAATTTCCACGACCCCCGGGTCGTAAAAATTGGCAAAAATGCAAAATCTACGGATTTCCTCGCGCGATACCTCGTTCGAACGGGGAGGCGGTCCAGATTCAGGAAATGCAAGAATTTTCACTCTACGATGTCGGAAACGCGAGATATAGCGGAAAAACGACGGCCCGAGGGACTCACGAAAATCGAGGAAAATTGAAAATTTCCACGACCCCCGGGTCGTAAAAATTGGCAAAAATGCAAAATCTACGGATTTCCTCGCGCGATACCTCGTTCGAACGGGGAGGCGGCCCAGATTCAGGAAATGCAAGAATTTTCACTCTACGTTGCCGGAAACGCGAGATATAGCGGAAAAACGACGGCCCGAGGCACTCACGAAAATCAAGGAAAATTGAAAATTTCCACGACCCCCGGGTCGTAAAAATTGGCAAAAATGCAAAATCTACGGATTTCCTCGCGCGATACCTCGTTCGAACGGGGAGGCGGTCCAGATTCAGGAAATGCAAGAATTTTCACTCTACGATGTCGGAAACGCGAGATATAGCGGAAAAACGACGGCCCGAGGGACTCACGAAAATCGAGGAAAATTGAAAATTTCCACGACCCCCGGGTCGTAAAAATTGGCAAAAATGCAAAATCTACGGATTTCCTCGCGCGATACCTCGTTCGAACGGGGAGGCGGCCCAGATTCAGGAAATGCAAGAATTTTCACTCTACGATGTCGGAAACGCGAGATATAGCGGAAAAACGACGGCCCGAGGGACTCACGAAAATCGAGGAAAATTGAAAATTTCCACGACCCCCGGGTCGTAAAAATTGGCAAAAATGCAAAATCTACGGATTTCCTCGCGCGATACCTCGTTCGAACGAGGAGGCGGCCCAGATTCAGGAAGTGCAAGAATTTTCACTCTACGACGTCGGAAACGCGAGATATAGCGGAAAAACGACGGCCCGAGGGACTCACGAAAATCGAGGAAAATTGAAAATTTCCACGACCCCCGGGTCGTAAAAATTGGCAAAAATGCAAAATCTACGGATTTCCTCGCGCGATACCTCGTTCGAACGAGGAGGCGGCCCAGATTCAGGAAATGCAAGAATTTTCACTCTACGATGTCGGAAACGCGAGATATAGCGGAAAAACGACGGCCCGAGGCACTCACGAAAATCGAGGAAAATTGAAAATTTCCACGACCCCCGGGTCGTAAAAATTGGCAAAAATGCAAAATCTACGGATTTCCTCGCGCGATACCTCGTTCGAACGGGGAGGCGGTCCAGATTCAGGAAATGCAAGAATTTTCACTCTACGATGTCGGAAACGCGAGATATAGCGGAAAAACGACGGCCCGAGGGACTCACGAAAATCGAGGAAAATTGAAAATTTCCACGACCCCCGGGTCGTAAAAATTGGCAAAAATGCAAAATCTACGGATTTCCTCGCGCGATACCTCGTTCGAACGAGGAGGCGGCCCAGATTCAGGAAATGCAAGAATTTTCACTCTACGATGTCGGAAACGCGAGATATAGCGGAAAAACGACGGCCCGAGGCACTCACGAAAATCGAGGAAAATTGAAAATTTCCACGACCCCCGGGTCGTAAAAATTGGCAAAAATGCAAAATCTACGGATTTCCTCGTGCGATATCTCGTTCGAACGGCGAGGCGGCCCAGATTCAGGAAATGCAAGAATTTTCACTCTACGATGTCGGAAACGCGAGATATAGCGGAAAGACGACGGCCCGAGGGACTCACGAAAAGCGAGGTAAATTGAAAATTTCCACGACCCCCGGGTCGTAAAAATTGGCAAAAATGCAAAATCTCCGGATTTCCTCGCGCGATACCTCGTTCGAACGGAGAGGCGGCCCAGATTCAGGAAATGCAAGAATTTTCACTCTACGATGTCGGAAACGCGAGATATAGCGGAAAAACGACGGCCCGAGGGTTAAGATTAAATAGCGTCCAACTGTGATCCGACAAATATCTCAGATTGGACTCTAGTTCTTCACCCGGGGGGGTCTCTTTATCAGTAAATAGGGGTACTGTTCCCTAAAATCGACTATTTAACGGCTTCCAACCTACGGCGTTTGGGGACTATTGCGAATCTGGAAATGTCTTCCAGGTGCAGAGATTGCTGCAGCTATATATAAAACGTCATGGTCTCCTCCTTTTCCTCACATTCGCTACATATAATAGACATCACAATTTTTCCATGTGGTAGTTTAAGGAACAGTGTCACGCTAAAACCCTACCAGGGTTTTCATTTTTTCTTTTTGGAGGGATAGAAAAAATGCCATCGTGTTTTCGTTTTCCAACAAGAATTCAAATTGCTCTATTCGACTGTGTGAACGCTCGAAACCTCACCCTGCATAACAGACTTGACAATGGTCGCGCTTGCGCCAAATGCATTCTCTAGTCCTACTATGGAAGAATTAAACCTTTTCGAGCCAATCTATCAATCTCTTTATTGCCAAAGGTGTTCAATTTCCCGAGTACCCACATTAGAAGTGTTTGGTTTAGTTGGAGAAGTTTCAGAATTTAGTTTGTAGTTCTTATAATTTGTCTAATCGTCAGAACCGATTCGCACCATGCGACCTCGCCATTTTTATCGCAAACATCCATCTGCGACGAATAACATGGCATATAATCCACTTTGGTGATTACGACAGAGTATGTCTTCTTAAAGACTAAGCTATTAGTTGATAAGACGGGTTGTTTCGCGTATATTATTAATGTTGCTATACTTCATAATACCAATGTTGAACGGAAAATGACTCGGAAAATCAAAGAAATTTGGTCATGCTTGCATCTCCCTGGTGTAATTGTCTCCTGTCCGTGGACGCGGATCGTCATAGAATGTCATTTGATGTTTTACTGTCTGGTTTTTCAAGTAATATCCTAAGGTAATGTGAATTTTGAAAGGAATTAAGTTAAACTGTGGTAATCTGTCCATAATCCTGCTTTATTTGTGGTTAAATTTAGACAATGTGGCCAGTGATTTTGTTATATGTTTCCAGAAGAAGGTTTCATCCCTAACAATCCCATCCAGTATAATTCACTTCTTTCACCTTCCTCTTCCTCTTCCGCTTCCAATTTTGAGAAATCATCCAAACCAAAAAAGGGCAAATACGGCCTGCCACATCCTCTGCGTAGCTGTCGCAACTACGACCAAGTTATCGATAAAGACTAAAATAGTAGCCCTTTTTTTCGACCGGGAAGCTCGAGCACCGTATTGTACATCACATTTCAAAGCACCCTGTACTATGTTTGTGGTATCACCAACATGACTGATTTTTCTATCCACTTATTCTGTACCTCGGTGCACAGGCCTAGCACCCATACGCATTGTGCCCGGAAAGACGGATGTAGCGCTGGGTAGGTTACACATTAAGGATGGGCGATACTGCATTATGAGCTACGCCATGCAGTAGAATCTACCCCCCCCCCCCCCCCCCCCAAGATGGCCGACGACGGGTGGGTCTCCCGAGGGCACTTAGTATAGAACAGTTGAAAAGGAGTACACGCGTTTCAGGAAATCAAGGAGGGAACTGAAGGGCGTTTCAAGTAACCGCAAAAAAATGGCGCGTAGAAACAGTTGACGTGCTATATTCATATGTGTAAATATTCTGTACCCGAAAAACCTCTTTAAATGGTAATTCTATACTAAACTTATAAGAATCAAAGAGGTCGTTAAAATATATTGCATCTCTTGTCACTTTTCGAACGTATTTATTCCACCCACACTGAAGTGGATGCGCTAATTCTCATATGTACTAGCAGTTCAGCCTTGGCAACGATACGTAGGAGCCTTTAACGAATGACTTGTTCCATAATCTTCCCCATTGTATCCAAAACGCGGACCAATGTTATATTGGCTATTCAAGTGGCTTACAAAGCTAACTAGGCACTTTGCTTCGGCAAACTTTGAAAGCGTTGGCAAATAAATTGGGCCTGATTTTCGCTGCCAGCCTCAACGCTTTTTTGAAATATCATCTAAACTTGGGTCGATCTTCTCACATCTATTCCACAACTTCTCCCAGGTAGCTGAAAGTATCAGGTCTTCAATGAATGCAACTTCCCTTTGCATTACACTCTTCTTAAGCCAGGGAAATAAAAATGGAGTAATTTCTTTGAGACGATGCAAGCAAGTCATTTGACTTAGTTTTCTATAAACAAACATTAATCGATATATGAGGTTCAGGGACCCTGTTCATATGACAGCTTACCCGGTATTCTCCAAATGCCAGTAAAAGTTAAGCCAGATTAGATGTTATCTATATAAATCCACTCAATGCTCTCAACCAGCCCCCCAGACAAGCTATTATATAATACCAATATTGATTGGGTAAAAGTAAGCCAGTACCGCGTTTCAAAGCTGAAGATGGAAATACAGGATTAAAACTCTGCAAGTGGTAAAAAGTCACAGATTTCGAATCCACCTGCGACTTTGAGAAATTAGGTCATGGCCACGACACAGATTTTGGAGACTTCACCAGATTCATGTTCTCCCACGGAGAAATCTGTGGAGGACAGACTCTCACTTTCTCTCACTCCAGTGGTAAACCGACATCCAGTGATCGTGGCGCGGTCAGCCGGAAGGATAGTACAGTACTCCCTTAATGAGAGAAACTGGAAACTTGACTACGGCCGGCCTCTCTGTGTTGCTTCACTCTTCCAAAGAACAGGGGAGTAAGGTTCGGCAGAAGGAAACTTCAGCCGAAGAGGAGAAGGGACTACAGGCTGAGAATACTGAGACGAACCAGAAAAATGCTTGTCAGGATATGCCGAAGTCTTCTACACCGACTGCTCAAAAGCAGAACAAGGTTCTGGAGCAGTAGTCTACCTCTCGAATAAAGTGGGGGGGGGGGGGGTTGAATATACAACGGATTTTCCGCCTGAAGCATATGTGATCCTAAGAACAGTGAGAAGTTGGTATGTTTTATTTAGTGGATTTTCATACAATAATGAATCAAACGAACAATATTCGCCAAAACTTTCCCAAAACGTAAAAATCTAAACGCATTCGTTAAAGAAGAAGTCTGTCGAGCTAACCTCGTTTTTTGGCCGATTTTTCATTTTTTCGTAGCTCTTGGGAGCCGAAACTCGACTTTTCTAGAGAAAATGGCTAATATTTTTAAAAAAAAGGAAAAAGAAAAACTTGGAAAATTATATGTGCAAAATTTCAAAACGATTGATACAGCAGATTTTGAATTATGACGTACACTGGTTTGAAAAAGTGATTTAAAGTTTTGCTCACTAAAAGATATGACCTAGAGCAACAGACGTTTAAATACCCCATAACTTCGTCAATTTTACTCGGATCGACTTGAAATTTAACATAATATGCTTAAAGCACTATGCATTCTTGAGATACAATAACCGAAAAATGCAAAGGAAAAACCCTGTAAATCCTACCCCCCCTCTCTCCCTCCCCTTAAGGTGCAATACCCGGCTAAGGTTTCCATGTTTCCTTCTTGAAAGACAATAAAAATGTCCTAGAATCTCTTTCCTCTATTGTTGGAACACAAATGATGCCATTGGCACTCGTAAATCTTTATGTGGCTATGTTTGAATATTACACCGGACTCGGCTTGGATCCTTCCTAGCAAATATTTCAACGCGCCAAACCCCCCCTCCCCTTCCTTTGACATATCCTTTAAGTATAATCCCCACTCTGCAACAGTAGGTTCCTCGGTCGCTAAATATTTTGATTAGGATTCGCTTTCTTTGGGACTTCATCTCAATAAAGTTGGTCTCTATTTAAAAGTGACTCCATAACAATTCCTTCAGGCGCTCTTATGTCAGTTGTCAATTGATTTGCTCCTAAGAGTTCGGTTGTGGAGTGTGGTTTTCAAAATCCCAGCTCCACTTTTTGGGACGCAGAAAGAGAGCCTACTTCAGCTTACACAAACTTTTCCGCTAGAAACATCTCACCATAGGGTCAAAGCTCTTATTGTACAAGACAATGATGCCAGTCCTCATGTATTCCTCGGAAACTTAGCAAGAAAAAGAACTCTTGGCCGCGTTCGAGAGAAGAATCCTCCGAAGAATGTTTGGCCCCCTACATGAGGATGGACGATTCCATGTCCTACATAAGGACGAAATATTTATATATATAGCGATACCACGACCGTCTGGTTGTGGATAAAATTCGGCTCAATAGGTTGCGGTGGTCGGGTCACTTAATCCGTATGGATGAGAATTATGCAGCCTGGAAAGTCTATCAGGGCAACATCTATGGTAGAAAAAGAAGACGAGGCAGAGTCTGCCTGAGATGGGACAATGGCGTAGTTCAGGACGCAGGCAGCTTTTAGGCATATCGAATTGGTGGACCTTGGCGTAAACCCGTGGTGTTTGGAGTTCCTTATTACGGGAGGCCTAGACCGGATGCCGGTAGTTGCGCCGTTGATGATGATGGTGGTATCTGCATTAGACATGCGTTTAAACTGTCCAATAGCCGATGGTTCGTTTCCTTAGTAACAGCAAGGATCCGAGCATAATGGGAGCACAAAATTCCTATGATGAAGTTCTGGTTTTGAACGCTATTTCACGCTGATTTCACAAAGAATCCAAATATTTCGCGCCGTACAACCTATTTTTGATTTCATCAATGTCACAATTCTGTCGTCACCAATCTGGATAAGTGCTACTAAGCAAACAGCATCTTCAACATCAAAATTCCCAACGCTTGATTTCCTAAACCAGTTTTGGCATTGGATTCTAAATTAAAAACGAATGGATGTTTTAGATGCCTAAGCGGGGCTTACTACTCCAACAACCCCCTTTGGTCAATCATCAGCTATTTCTGACAACATAATTGAGCTATGTTCGGAAGATACAGAAACAATTGCACCATCTCATATGGTCCTTAGACGGCCCACTTTTCGCTGCGACTTGGCCAGGGGTTACCCTGGTTTAATACAATTTCCTATCTTAAGAGGATTGTTTTTGTTCCTTCAAAGGTTATCTGGTAGGCTAGTAGTAAGAGCCGAAAGCGTATTTTAAGCCTCAATATGGTTTTGTTCCTTTAGCATCCAAAACCAAAGACAGGCTACCAACATGGTGAATCATTTTCCTTGAGTAGGTGCAGGTTAGCTGCCAAGTAGATCTCCTCACGCGAGTAATACTTCAGTCGCATCTAAATAGAAAATAGGTTTTAGTGAATGATGAGAAAGGCGGAACTTTTCCTAATATCTGCCGGCTTTTCGAGGCAAATGTCCTATGTATGATGAAATCTATTACTTAATATGTGCCAACCTAAAGGGAGTCGTTGGTAGCTTCTGGAGGTTAGAGAGGATTTTAACCGTTAAGCAATTGCCATGTGGTGATTTTGCAAAAATGGGTTCTACCAGTTTTTACTGGAGGAACTTTTGGGTTACCTATCTAAGGTAAAGTCATTCGTATGGTGCATATGGGAATCATATATTGTGACTTACAACATTTATGAGATCATCGATGACTGACTTATCCAAGCACCTTAACCGCCGTAAGATTTGCATATCACTGCTACCCGTCCTTGTAGGTAGCCCATATTGGCCATCTTAACAGTCCCAATACGAGCTATTTTCGCAGTTTCCTACCCCATTTATGTTAGTAAGAGCTCCCACATAATCATTTTGACACAGCAATAAAACAGTTTGCAATAATTTAACTTTATTACTTTATCAGATTCCCTCTCAGCCCCCACTTCCCCAAAAAAGGCACACATTTTATAGCTTATAATTTGATTATCTGAAAAGTAATAAGGTCCGATTCTCTCTGAATCGTTCAAGCTTTAAACTTTGCGTGATTGCCAACCCCCACACCCCAACTCGATATACCATCGCAAGGACAAGCTTCCATGTATTCCTAAGTCAAAATAGCTTAGAAGCAGGAAAGTAATATGCTGATAGATTGATGCCTTACGGACAGTAATAAAATTTTTTATCACAGAGCCATTAACCCGAAACACCATAAAATGATTTGATTTGATTTAATTTACCCCGAGAGCAAATCGATAACTGCCGCTCTTACTTCGTACAAGGCTAATGAAGTCACCCCTCAGAAGCATGATGATGATGAGTAAACAAGCTCCTGGATGGACACTTCCATTGTCAGTGGGATGGATAGCTTAGAAAGTGGAAAGTTGGATATTTAAAGTTTTTGGTATTAAAGTGGTTCATTTAAAAGATTAGCCCTTATGAGGTCGGTTTTAAGGATCGCTTTTGACAAAAATGTTCATATTCGCATTGACGTAAGGGACGTAGTGACAAGGAGAAGGCAATTGTTTGGCACTTTTGATGATTGAGCTCTCACAGCTTCATAAGATGAGTGGAAAACTACAGAAAATTAAAGCCCCATAAAATTGTTGACGTAAAATTGCATAAAAGTTGTTTGAAGTCGTCATTCTATTTTCGTTTCAAAGCCTGCCACCAACTCGTAGTGTACATAAATACAGCAGCTCTTACTCTTCCGCTGAAATCGTGCCCTTAAACTTCCTCGTGCACAGCACGCCCTCATCCTTATTAGGATTTGTAAACTGGACTATCGACTGGAAAAGCTTGGTGGATTATTGGTGTAGTCACCCGGGACTTTTCCACCATTGCGTATGCCCAATCAGCTCCTCTGGACGCATATCCTGCAGGGTTATGTTGAGATCCATCATGTTCTCATGTGCCATGCACTTCTCTTCCCCGAGGAGGTCTGGACATGGAGACATTCTTGGGCCCGCCGTCGACATCCAGCCCAAAGAAGTGCTCCCCTCTGTTTAATACTTCATATGGGCTCTCATATGGTGGTTGCAGGGTCGTCCGGGCAGCATCCACCAAGACTTGCGTGCAGACTTCCAGGACCTAGGGGGCATAAGCCTTCGTCGGAAAATTACGGGATGGCTGGGGTGATTTTAGTTTGGCTACAGTGTCCCGGAGCAATACCAAAAGCCCAGTGGTGGAAAGGGCTGATCTAGTATTGAACACAGGATCGCTAGGCTGTCCCCAATTCTCTCGGTACACTAGCCTGGCGGAGCAGGCGCCAAATTCTTCACAAGGGACTGCACGTAGAAGTCGAGGTGGAACGAAAGGGAAGACTTGCGAGCACGAAGAGTCGTGATGCGCCATTATAGCGGCCTTCAGCATTCAATGCCAGCATTCCAGCATCCCATTGGGTTTGCAGGTGGTACGCAGTCGTCCGATGGCGTTTCAAGCCTAGGAGTGTGCCTAACTCCGAGAACAGAATAGACTCGAACTGCATTCCCTCGTCAGTAATGACCTCGGCTGGAACTCCAAAGCGTTAGATCCATTGCCGACAAAGGGGCTTAGCGCACGAATATTCGGAAATGTGCGGATCGTCTGAAAATGCTTGGTAGACCGAGGTAATGAGTCTATTTCTCTCTCTACATACTTGCGAACCTTACACTTCTTCCACGGAAGCACTGTCTGTCTGTGTCAGAAGTTAGCATCCTTATTCAATAAGGGCCAGAAATATTTGCTAGTTACCAACCGATTTGTTTTCCGAAAGCATGGGTGCACTAGATCATGCACTGCATCTAATAGTTCCTTGCGAAAAGTGATAAAAGATTTGGCAGAGTATTTCGGCTGTTGAGCCGAAGAGGGGAAACTTCTGAAATTTGTATTTGCAATTAATCCTGAGGCTCCAAAGCATAGCGTCATCATTCTGTACCTCTGCGATTGCCGAAATTCGACCGTGGCAGGGATTTTAATCTCTGAAATGGGTGATAAAGCGTCTGCAACTACATTGTCCTTGGCGAAGACATGCTGGATGTCCGAAGTAAAGTGGCTTACGAAGCTCAGGTGCCGAAATCTGCGAGGGGATGTTTTTTGGGTTTCAGTTTAAAAGCGAAGATAAGAGGCTTGTCGTACGTAAACACTGTGCCTGCCTTCGAGGGAATATCAGAAGTATTTGATTGCCACGTATGGCTATTAACTCACGTTCGTAGGTGCTGTAGTTTCATTGAGCTGTATTCAATTGTTTAGAAAACAAGCTCAAAGGCTGCCATATTTGGTTCATTCTTTGGTGAAGGGAAGCAATTGTTTAGAAAAGAAGCTCAAAGGCTGCCAGATTTGGTTAATTTTTTAAAGAAGGGAAGCAATCGTTTAGAAAAGAAGCTCAAAGGCTGCCAGATTTGGTTCACTCTACTGCGATGTCTGCAGCATCAACTAATGCGGCTAGGTATGCATTTGTTTGAGGGAATGAGCATTGCATTTGTTTGAAGGAATGAAGCATCCACCAGCTGTTGCTTGGTGGTCTCACATGCCTGGAGAGCCTCTGGGAACCACACAATCAGACGGGAGTCTTTAGTTTTTCGTCCAGAAGGCATTAAGAATCTATTGCCAGCGGCTTTGGGCAAGAAACGACGATACAAGTTCAACATGCCCGAAAACCTTCTTAAATCCTTGACTCTTTTTGGTTGTGGGAAACCTGTGATACCCTGAACGTTGTCTGGACCCAGGTGGATTCTCTCAGTGGATATCGTATAGTATTAAAACTTCGCCTGCTATTGAGGGAACTTGCATTTTTCTAATTTGAGTACAAGACTGGCCTTAAGGAGACATTGAAAAATGCATTTCAGCTTGAGACTCAGAGTAAGGGGCGATCAAAACATTATCCAAGCACACGAAACAAAAGTTTAGAACCCCCAGAAGAGAAACGCATCCGTGTGTACTCGACCAGTCCGAAGGATGTGCATATTGCCGTTTTCGGAATGTCTTCTGGAGCTACGAGGGTTTGATGGTATGCCTTGGCTAACTCCAAGGTTGCGAAAACGCGGCAGTTAGCGAAGTTGTCCGCAAAGTCGTGGATGAGTGGTATGGGATATCGGTGTGGAATCGTCTGAGCCTTCAGATGTTTGTAATCGGCGCATGGTCTCCACTATGTGTGGGGAAGACCGGCAGCTATTTGATGGTCTACAAATAACCTGCCTTATAAGTATTATATATCAAATTCTTTCTTAGCTACAGCGAGCTTCTGGAATGGTAATGGACGCACCTTCGAGAAGATAGGGAAACCTGTAGTGCAGATATGTTGCTGTATATTACACTTAGCTGGCTGCGAGAGACTCCTTTCCGTAGTTATGTTGCCTTATTTTTGAAGGAACGCGCCAATGCGAAGGTCGACTATTTCTTCAAAAATGATAGAAGGATTGACAGTTGAGCAGTAGGCAAGTTTTCCTCGCAACTTGAGCGAGGTTGCAGGGTCTATAAAATACCTGTTCTGCAGATCTACTAGGAATCCATAGTGGTCCAAGAGGTCTACGGTTAATAAGGGAGTGCTTATGTTCGCTATAGCAAAACGCCATGAAAACGTTCGTCGAAGTCCCAGACAGGTTGAGGAGTTTGCCACCGCTAGTTTGAGTTGTTGCGGGATGAATTTGTAATTCCACGACACTGGGAGGACTGAGACGTGTGTGACTGTTTCAATTAGCTAATCGCGCTTGCTCAAAGGATCGTAGATGGTTAGGCGGCGTGGCGCTGCGTTCTGGGTAGTCGCCGTCGGAGCTCCCAACGAGTTAACCTTTTTCATGCAGTGAGTGTGCATGGGCTGGTACATTTCTTTTCCTTGTCAGCAAAGATGCAGTATTACCAGCTAACTTGTTGAGGTCCCCGAGGGAATCATATCATACTTCCAAGCCAGGCATCAAATACCTGTGAGTGAATATAGACGCGAAGTTCATCATTAAAAAACAAGTATACTATACTTGCAATAAAACACCCACTCCGGATATTACTCTAGCAAGAATGGCGACAAACATAAGAGCGGTGCGATATACTTGTGGACTACCCACATACATATATCCCAGTCTACCGAAAGGTTATGTTCCCCTGCAGAAAAGTCATATGGATGTTGTAGATAAAGAACATATATAACGTGCATACCATCTCTCCTTTGTGGTAGACAAAGAGTGTCAAATCCATATAAATAGTTGACAACCGCAACAGGAACACTTATGAAAAGACCAGTGAACTCGCAGACTGATCTCTACTGGCATGGAGTGGAACGAAATGTAAACTGGAAACTCCGCATCTAAGTAAAGTAAAGTGGCGGGACTCTGGAGAGTACTCCCCCCCCCTTCTGCGGCGATACATTTTTATGCTCTAGAAATATGAGTTGTAACGGACATAAATCCGGTGTTGGGTTGTTTCTGATGGCTACCACAAGCCTCAATTTCTTGATCTGGAAACCAGTTTCTGACAGATTTCTGGCTGCAGGTTAAGGAGTATCGCAATTGTACAGTGTATCAACTGAGATACACTGGAGAAGGATGCTACAGTTCAGGAGAGACTACCTTAAGGTGGCGTTGTGATTGTTGTGGATTGTCTCCATGCCAAAGTGGGCTCGGACAACACCTTGCTCTGACATGTGATGGGGAAATACGTAACGATAATGGTGAGACGTTTGTGGATTTCAGAAACTTTCACCGTCTCATCATTAGTGCCACATTGTTCGAGCATAGTGCCTTACATGCGGGGGGTAATAGTTGCAGAAGAAAAAACGCAAGGGATTCTGATCATCAAGCACAGGAAAACCTCAGATTAAAACAACATGGCACCTCCAAGGGCAATGAGGTGGTGAGTTCCAACTTGCTTTATACAGAGGCAGTCTTTTTGCATATTTATAAATACGTGGCACCAGTGATGGGAGGCTCAAGCGGTAGAATGATCGCCATAGAATGACAGGATAGACAACATGAAGGATATTTAGGATATACCTCCACAGATTTAAATTAGGGACTTCATCCGGGTTGGTGGTGGTGGATAAGTCTCGGGGTACCCAGGTAAATTATTTTTGCCTCACCTAGATACGAGGGAGACGGAAGAAAGCTGGAGGAAACCCTAAGTGAGCTAGTTAGTTTGGTTTAGTGGAGCCGCAAATTCAACCACTCAGACTTTTGTTAGGCCCATTGTACTATCCCCTCGCCTACGGCGTTCGCACGCTTTCGCGAATCTGAGAACATTCTCCAGAGATTGATTGTTGATGGAAACCTTACCAAGGTATCTTCGTCTGAGGTCTGAGGAGGCCGGGCAGCTGCATACGAAGTGCTGAGCCGTGTCTTTCTCCTCCTCACATTGACAGTATAAAGCCGAAACTACCACTCCAATGATTTATATTTGGTAATTTAAGGAGCAATGTCCTGTTAATGTCCTTACGAGCGTTTTCATATACCATTTCTTAAGGGACAACAAACGGCCCCGGGTTTCTTTGCAAAGATTTTCGCCTGCCGGCAAAAGTTCAAATTTCTCCATTCGGCTGCGTGAATCCATGCAATTTCCTCCTTTAGAGCCAACTTGACAGTTAATGGCTGGACGCTAAAAGTTCGTTCTGGCCAAGCCATTGTAGATCCAAAACCTTCGTAAGCTACTCCGTCAGCTTCCTCATTACTAGCGATGTTTGAGTGCCCCGGCACCCACACCAGGAATGTTTTATTCTGTGGGCGAAGTTTCAATAGCACCTAATGACAATTCGACACCAACCGGCTTGATATGTCGTTGCTGCCCCACTGTCGGAACAGATTCGAATGATGGGAGCATCCAATTTTTGTCGCAAACCTTCTTTTGCTGCCAATTAAATGGCATATACCTCCGCCTGGAATATGTTCGTCATTTTTTCGAGAAAACGAACCAGTTCCATTCTCGGATTTTTTGTGAATACCCTTGCGCCCAATTTGTCTTCCACGACTGACCCATCGGTAAAGATTATTAAGTTAATGGAGGAGCAGTACTGTCTGAGCCACTCGTTCGTGCTTTCGTCGTTTATCCGTAACATTTTACGGTATATACTCATCGATTCAAAGCGAAATATAATCTCTTGCAAAGATGCAGTCCTTAAGGAAGGAGTAGTTTCCATCTAAGCTGCTTGGTGTCGTAGCCGGATGGATTGGTGTCGTCATGCAAGGCTCCGATAGCCTTGATTGCAAATGAAATACCGTTGATGGTCGAGAGTTGGGATCATCAAAAGACCGCTGCCGCTTTAGTTTACCCTTAGCCGCAGAAGTTCCGGACCATTCTTTGTCTTCAACATTGGCACGAGGTTGTGTTTTTCCCAGAGGCGGTTTCTCCGAAAGCTTTTGCCCGAAGGCAATGTTTTACTCGACAGCTGTTTGCTGCCCAAAGGTGGTTGCTTAACCGCAGGGAAGACTTTACTTCAGCAGACTTTATCTGGCACCGACTAGCCCCGGAGTCAGTTGTGCTGATAGAAAGAGATTTCTTCGGCTCGTCCATTGAGGACTGGATGTCAATTGGGTTGATTCCCACTTGAATAAATGGAGATTCTAAGTCTCGATTCAGGCTCTCCATTGATGAGCTTAAAATTGCTACTTCGTGCAGGGGTTGAATCGTCATGATCGAAGGGGTTTTGTTTTGTGCTTTTGGTTTTTAATTTTTCATAGCTAGCTGCCATGACCTTTGTTTTACCGGCAAAATCAGTGGAACTGGCGGACGCCTGGAAGCCAAAGTTCATCGTTCACGACACATCTTAATCCCGTCTGATCATTCAGCCCTCAGCATGGTAGTTATATTTTGACTTGCGGGTTTGACTACAGCTTCGGGTTCCACCTCTGGGTCTGCTGAGGATCCTCCTTACTGCGCTCCCTCATCACGGCAAGGTAGGTAATCGTGGGGGGAGCACGGTGAAGTATCAGTATCAAATAATCTAGTGCAGAGAATGTTTGCTAACTAAGACGATTGGGATGGGATTCACTCCATGATTGGATCTCTCCAAATTAAACTCCTGGAGCCAGTCAAGAAAAAGAAAACGTGGTTGCAATTGCCGTGTATAGTATAAAGGAAACCTAGCTAGAGAACTAACCTGGCGGTTCCATTTCCACCTTCTTAAAAGATGAAGTAATTGAAGGTTTTGTTTTACGAAAAAGTGTCGCCATATTGGAAATCATACCAAAACTGTTATTTGAAAGGAGCTTGTTCCACTTCCAATGGCATTTGCAGACAATGGCTTAAGTCCTTTGTTAAATTTCGAAATAGTTCGGGTTTCACCCAATTGGTGAGATAATACTTTGTGTTATCACTTTTAAAACTTTTTCACAGAGTTGTAGTCCGTATTGGGACCCCAGATGGTTGCATCTATAAGCTTTTTTGTGTAAAATTGTTTAATAGACGTTGGTGTATCAGGTTCATTTTAGGTCGTCCAATATTTATGGATAATTTTTATTATATAGTGTTTGACCTCAAGGTGATTAGGGATCAAATATACGAGAGATCACCTTTTTCCTTCGGTCAAAGTATCTACCCTCCGGTCATGCCAGATTTGTATCTGAGTCTTTCTTAGCTGTTACAAGTATCCATATTTTATGATGCTGTCTTCTTTCTCTGTTGAAAGGTAATTGTTTTGGAGTTTAACCAGGTGGCTGGTGCATTGTTCCTCATATGCTGCTTTAAAATCAATAGCGCTTTATGTTATGTTTATTTTGTTCTTGAAGGTGGGGTATAAGCGTACGCCAAATATGTCTTAACGGAAAAATTATATTTCGATAAGGAAAACTATGTATATGTTAGGTTAATAGTTTTAACCCAATGTATTGAAACTTTCCATTCCATTTTATGACTTATGATGTAAACGAAAGTACCAAGCTCCCTAAGTAATCTATAATATTTCCCGAATTGGAATCCGTGGCCTATACCTAAATTTCATGATAATCCACTTTCTTCTACATAAACAGGTTGCCGACCTATTATTATTATTCTGTTAAGGGAAAGTCGCACCGAGTGCTTAAAGAACTTTACTTTTTATTACACCCCTTTTACTGGTTATATATTGATCATCATCTCAAGCAGGCCTATAACCGTGAGGAACTTTAGTATGTTCCCTAATTCTAGATCTTTCAGCTTTGTATCTGGTATTAAATGTTCTCCCAGATGCCTTGACCTACTTTGCACAAGTGCTGGCCAATGTCCTAGGACCTGTATAGAGGTTTCGTCATACTCCTCACAAAAAAAAAGTTTGCCTTGTTGCTCCAGCGTGTTTCAAACTTCTTATCGAAGTGAAACCTCGTTGTCATGTTATCCCTTTGTATCAGGAATTCGGAATACCCCCTACCTTACTGATACTACCGGCCATAATGAATATTGCCCTCCTTGCCTGCATCTGTATGTGCAGATCGAGAGGGGTTAATCCTAGTAGGACCTTCAGGGATGCCGTTGGGCATGTCCTCATTGCTCCAAATATATTCACGCAAGCCAGCCTTTGGAGCTTATGTAATTCCCTGGCTTGTATGCTGAGTTCGATTCTTTCTGCTCAGATTACCACTCCATAGGTAATCATTGGCCTTACAATTGCAGTATATATCCAAAGTAGTATCTTCGGGCTGCAACCTCATTTTTTTCCTGCTATGGATCTACAAGTCATCAGAGCCCTCGTGGTTTCCGACAAGTGTTTCCGACATGTGTCTTCCAGAGTAATTTTTGGTCTAGCGTAATTCCCAAATATTTAACTTCTATTTCTCGTTTCACCTCCACATCTAATCTTATGGCTCTCAGGTGATCAGGCTTACGCCTCCTAGTGAATGGTACTATGGTGGTTTTGGCTGCGTTGATCCGCAGTCCCACCTTCCTGCAACAAGCACTAGTAACCCTTCAAGGACGCGGTGCGACTTTCCCTTAACAGAATAATAATAATAACCCTTAGTCCAGTTTGGATTCTATCATACAGGGTATCTTCATATTTGCCCCTACAGATTAGAACAATGTCGTCCGCGCAGCCCTGGACTTGTATTCCAGTCTTTGTTAGCACGTCCAGCAGTTCATCCACTGCCATACTCCACATCAGTGGCGATAGTATTCCACCCTGTGGACAGCTTTGAGCGGTGTTCATGACAATAGAATTTGTACCTGTCGGTACTTCTATTTGCCTGCTTTTTAGCATTTTGCCCATCCAGAATGACCGGTTCTCCTGGGATTCCTTATTATTCTTTTTATTTCGGAGTTACCCTCAATGTCGAATCTGATTATCCTGTGATCAAAGGGTTCATCCGACACCCTCCAATTCCTGACCATCCCGTTCATTAGAGTATTTCCTAGAATTATGTCTAGTACATCCTGTCTACTGCTGATCAGAAATGCTGAAATGTTCCCTAAGTCATATATTTCTAACTTATTGCTAAGAATAAATTCAAGAAGATACTCACCTCTTTGACAGATCAGACAGATCAGCTTGACTTCATTCTTGCTGGAAGGTTTGGAGAGACTGGTGGAGCGTCACATTCGTGGAAAAGCACTTAGGTCACACCCACTTAGTGAAAACCAACATGCTTACCAACGTGGAAAGTCCTGTGAGTCTGCTCTTCATTCTTTGGTCACAAAGATATAGGATGCAACTTTGAATGGTGAGTACACGATGGGGGTGTTCGTGGACATTGAAGGGGCTTTTGACTGTGCGCCTTTTCAAAAACTTTGTGATGCCGCCAGAGCGCATGGTGTTGATGATGCTTTAATTAAGTGGATCCATGCTATGCTAACGCAAAGATTGTTGTGCGCTGAGGTAGGGGTCGATCGCTACCTGACTACGGAAGCAACGAAGGGCTGCCCCAAGGAGGTGTGCTTTCGCCACTTCTGTGGAGTATGCTGATCGACTCACTGCTATACGAACTGCAAAATTTTCCAATACACGCTCAAGCTTATGCTAAAGACATGGCTGTACTTGCTCTTGATCGGGATCTTGGAACGGTGTGTAGGAATATACAGCGTGCCGTTGATTTGATAGACAGCTGGTGCCTTAGACATGGTTTGTCAGTTAATCCAAATAAAACCACAATGGATTTGTTCACAAAAAGGAGAAAACTGGATGGACTTTACCTGCCTGAGATGAGGGGTACTACCCTTCAACTCTCCGAAGAAGTGAAATATCTGGGAGTCATTCTAGATAAAAACTTCTTTGGAACAAACATGTAGAGTAAAAGATGAAACGAGCTCTCACAGCTTATGGGCTGTGCAGACGGATCTTTGTCTCGACATGGGAACTTAGGACTCATGTGGTAATGTACGTCGCTATCATTGGGCCGATGTTCGTATATGCATCCGTAGTGTAGTGGGTTAAGGTGAGACAAAACCCGTAAACTAGCTGCACTGCAAAGAACTGTTTGTCTGGGTATCAATGGTGCCATGAGCACGACATCCGGCGCAGCTCTGAATGCACTACTCAATTTGCAGTCCCTAGATATATTTATTCAAAGCACTGCAATGAGAGCAGCTCATAGGCTAATTCCATTAAATCTATGGGAAAACAACGGATGTGGGGGGCACAGAGCATTGGAAGAGTTACTGGGAGGACTGAATCCAGCTCTTACAATGCCTTCCGATTCTCGTGTCCCCATACATCTGTTTGGTAGAAGATATGTAGTTACCCTGAAGCGTAGAGAGGACTGGGAAGACCCAGAGGAATGCGTGGCGGGATATACGGAAGTCTTCTACACCGAGGGCTCAAAAACAGAAGAGGGTTCTGGAGCCGGAGTCTACCTCTCGATTAAAAACGAGAAGTGGGCTTTTCCTTTGGGACAATATGCAACGGTTTTTCAAGCCGAAGTTTATGCGATCCTAAGGGTGGCAAACTGGGTGATTGACGAGCGGTTGCAGGGCAGGCGCATCACAATCTGCAGTGACAGTCAAGCTGCACTGAGGGCATTGAGCAGTCCTTTGATCACCTCGAGAATCGTTCAGGAATGCAGAAACCGTTTGAACTCTATGTCTAGATTCAATACGGTGGAACTACTCTGGGTACCTGGTCACTGCGGCATAGAGGGAAATGAAATCTCGGATGCTTTAGCGAAAGAGGGATCAATCTCCCCTATGCCGGGACCGGAGCCAGCAATTGGAGTATCAGTAGCATTGGCTAAATCTGTTTTCAAAAACTGGAAACAAGTTTCCCATAATGACAGGTGGCAGAGCCTAAATGCTGCTCGACACACCAAACTTTTCCTGCCAGAACCCAACATACGTACCGCAAAGTTTATCCTGTCGAAAAGCAGGAGGACTTGCAGGTGTATTGTGGGCATTCTGACAGGCCATAATTCACAATGGGCGAACACGGCCTGAGTGCTTAGAAGCTGTAGCTTCTCCCCACCATACACACACACACACACATACACCTCTTTGATTGGTGTCGCTGCTTCCCCAGACTTCGTGGCGGGCGTTGGCAGCGCAGTCGAGGAGAAGTGGTAACGCCCTCTGCTCCTAGTACTTCACCAGTTTTGCGACTTGTTCCGATCGAACCCAGATTTCGCCTCCTGGAAAGTATCCCGATGTCATGACTGCCTCTCGAGTGCTCCTCCCGGCTTCCAATGAGACTTGGATAGCCACAAGGTCTTCGGTCAGGAACTCTGAAAGACATATGTATTTTAAATTACGTTTAAGAATTATGCAAGCTCTTGGTTTTTCACAAGAGGAGTCCCAAATTACCTGCATGCTTCCTCCTTGCAGGACGCGAGTCTGCCCCCGATACACCCAGGCTCCTGAGCCAGCACTGTTCCAATGTTCTCCGTGGAACTTGCGCTTGCAATTAGGGCAGATGCAGCTTTCGCATGGTGACTTCCTGTGACATGGCGCTTCCTGCGGTTCGTTGTTCACCCTCAGCCCTAGGAGTCCTAGGCCTAGGTTGTCTAAATTCTGCTCTTCACTGGGAAAGCAGGTCTACTTCCCTGGTTGATCCAGTCCTTCCCGCCTCTTTAGCTTTGGAGATTTCTTCGGGGATGTCGGTATGCTTTTCACATGGTGTTATAGGAGCTTTTATTCTTCCAAATAGGTTTCTGACAAATTTAAGAACTTTTATTCTTCGAAATGGGTTTCTGACATGTTTTTCGTATTTTACAAAGTTCAATACACAATTTCAAGAAAGTACTTTCTTAGTTTTTTCTTAGTAGATTTCCGCCTGTAACTGTTTTCGTTCTGCACGAAACTCGTTCTTCTCACAATGACTGCGAACTGTCTTTTTTTCTTATTTTATTTTTTTTTATCTGACGTTTCTCGTCACCTACTCTGTTCTTCACTCTTGTAGCGAGGTCTGAACTGAGTGGAGAGCGCCGGTAACGTCATCTGTCCGCTGGTATTCGCGACATTCTAAATAAATTTCGTATGCCGCGAATCCTGCCGCACCATAGTGTCTCCTCCGCGGTGTCTTTCCTCGGCTTTTCCCCTGTGCATTTGCATAGGTATGTTACCAAATCGATAGTTGATATGGCCACTACGACGTTTGATTTTCTCCAGGAATCAGTCATCTACCCCGATCGTGAGGAAGTCTCTACCTAGTCGTGTATGGAGATCCACATTCTGAGCGAGCGCTCCTGGTATAACACCCCTAGCACATGTTGACAGTTCTGCTGCTTCCCACCCTGACACTTAAGAAACTATGGTCCTAATCCACTCTGCAGTGTCTTCCGTCACGCAGTCCACCAAAATTAAACCTGGTCGAAAGCGTATCCCGGTGAACACAAGTTTCGAAATCCACCAATTGCACATTTACCTGACGACAAGGTATTCAATGGTTTCTTGCTCCTCACGAGTGAGTATTTGCTCGGGAAACATTTTTGGCAGTCTGGCCAGTCGAATGCTGTTGGCCACACTAGCATAGCTAATGGCGGGCTTCCTGAGTCCTGCCTCCACCCCTGACCTGCCAGGGTTTTCTCCCCTCTTAGGTTCAGGTTTTGATTTTTTGGGAGCATTCGTGCGGGCTAGTCTCTGCTGCTCCCCGCTTTTTCGGCTCCTCTCCAGGTTTCAGGGCTTCCTTCAAATAGCGCAGATACTATTTAGAACCTGCGCCACTGAGCCCTGTCTCCTTCCTGTCGTCTGATATATTTATCTCAGACTTGCTTTTGCTGGTCCCTGCTTTTTGAGCAGTCGCGTTTGTTGGTTGTTGTCCATCAAAGAGCTCAGGGTTGCCCCTTCGCTCAGGGTTGGATCTTCATGATCAGAATGCTGTTGATTTCTTTTGTTTTTTAGGTTTTTAGTTCTTTATAGTTGGTTGCACGGCCTTTCTTTTACCGGAAAAGTAAGTCGATCTCGACAGAGCCCTTTTTTCGTGACAAGGAAAGCTCAGACCCAGTATAAGGTCACCTAGAAGCCAGAGTTCACGGTTCACGCCTCATCTTAACCCCTGTGACCATTCAGTCCTCGGCATGGTAATTACACCGTTGCTTGGGGTTTTAATCACCTATTAGCTTCGGGTGTCACCTCTGTTTTGAAAGAAGATCATCGTTACTGAGCTCCCTCTCCACGGTATGGTAGGAAGCATTCAAGATTAAGAAAGCGTGGTTGCAATTACCACGTATAGTATAAAGGAGACCTAGCTAGAAAGGTAACCTGGTGTGTCCGGTTACTGACTTTTAAGGATTTCCACCTCTTAAAAGATGAACTAATTGAAGGCTTTGTCTTACAAAAAAAATTTCTAAAAAGTAAATTGTCGCCATATTGGAAATCATACTAAACGATGCTGCCGATAAAAGCATCAAGTTTAGCCATTACTATCTAGAAGGATCCTTTCTTAATTTGAAGCCTTTGGTCGATTTTAAAACTGTTCAGGCTTCGACCAAGTAGCAAGGTAATACTGCGAATTATCAGCTTGGAAACCTTTTTCGCAGAATTGTAGTCTGGATAGGGGCCTCAGATTGTCGCATCTATTACTTTTCTGTGTAAAATTGTTTAATAGATGTTGGTCCGTCAGGTTCATTTTAGGTCATCCAATATTTATGGCTAATTCCTATTATATAATGGTTGACCTGAAGGTGATGTGGGATCAAATATACGAGAGGTCACTTAGCTTTCCTTTGATCAAAGTATCTACCTTCCAGGCATGCTAGATTTGTATCTGAGTCTTTCTTAGCTGTTACAAGTATCCATATTTTATGGTGCTGCCTTCTTTCTCTGTTGAAGGGTAATTGTTTAGGAGTTTGATGGCTGGTGCATTGTTCCTCATTTGCGGGCTTAAAATCAATAGTGCTTTATGTTATGTTTAGAGCGACCGCAAATTTTACATCGGATTCACTTTGCAGATATTTTTCGTTCTTGAATGCCAAATATCTGTTTACTAAAAAATTATTTTTCGATAAGGAAGGATACTATGTATATATTAGGTTAATGGTTTTAACCCAATGTATTGTAACTTTTCCTAGTAGTATCTTAATACATCTTATGACTTATGATGTAAACGAAAGTACCAAGTTCCCTAAGTAATCTATGTCCCGGAGTGGTCACCATAACTCCAATCCAATCCATGGCCTATTCCTAAATTTCTTGATAATTCACTTTCTTCTACATAAACAGGTTGCCGACCTATTACGTACATTCGTAGTCTCCATTCTGAGGGACGAGATACTATAAAACGCTTCGTTTTGCGGAACAGAAAGCCCGCCAGGCAACTTCTCTTGGCTGATGCTTTGTTTCATCTGAGGATTAACCAAAAGTAAGAGGGAGGTGGAGGGCTAGTAGTGTTATTACTTAATAAATCGCCATTTCAATTCAGTAAGTCACTCTGCATGGTGCAGGCCAGGCACTTCCAAGACGATCCTTCTAGGCAGGAGTATTCAAGAATTCTGCGTTTGATTGTTATTAACGATCAGAATCTGCTCTTGTACTTTTCTGGGTACCAGTGCCAACATATGCATTATTTGATTGTACAACTATATCCGCAAACCAGATAATATACGATCCACTTATTTGGCAAATTTAACTGGGGACTTTGCCAAGATATTCAATTCACTATGGGAAGAGGTTGCCCAGTTGAATGTAAGCACTTGATACGGATTCGCATTACATTTATCTGTCCATTACCTGCCGATCTACGTGAACCGGTCTGCAGATACTGAGAATGCATGCAAGAAGTTGCTGCTTTAAATTCAGGTCATAATTCAGGAGATGCGATCTTGCACATCAAGCGATGATTCACTTCGGAATGAAAGTAAAAGTGGTCAGTCCAAAGTAGTTTGAGCCAGTTACGAGTATGGACGTTTCTACTTGATGCTCACCTCCAGCCCCCATGCTGGGCCAGACGGAGACCGGTAACTGGGTATGCATGTTTGGACTAAAAACAAGCCATAAGTAATTATACTTTAATGTACTCAGATGAAGTAGTTGTGAGGACAGATAAGTGCTCTATGGGGTTTGAGTCTTTCTTAAGGAGCGGAAATTCCTAAATTTAATCATAACAATGAAGTGGATGCAAATTGTTTACGGAAGCGTATCTGGACCGAAAAAAATAAATAAGGACCTTCCAGCATACCATCCTTCACTTAGGTGTTCTCCGCAAGGTTCGCCTGCTACCTGTACCATAAATAAAGGGGCGTACTACCCCCTAGTCACATGTGTAGTTATAATTTAACTTCTAGAGAAAAGGACTTTACTTTCGTGTCAACACACTACCGTAAATGCAACTCTCGACAAAAGAGTATAATTTGCAACCACTCATGTGACTTGGAAGCCAGCTCAGTGCGAAATTACAGGCCTCCACATTTAAACTTTTATTCCAACTAATTTAAATGCTGCCAAGATGAATTCCTTTGTTTTGGGAGTTAATTCGAATTTAGCAAGGAGTGAAAACTGGCTTGGCATATATATGCACACTTACGGCGTTACGTTCTTATCTTCGTGGGAACTTTTACGATGAGGTTGATTCGAACAATGCCACATAGGTTGCAAGACGTTCAGACATCTTAATGGTTACTTATGATGCTGACGGTGATGTATTCACGTCATCTTTCTGTTTTCAATGCAGATATATAATAAGATTATGAAGACTGGCTTTCAGTGAAAAGGAAAGTTGTTTTATAGCCTGAATGACTGCAAGTAGTAATTCGGTTGAGCCGATGGCAATGAATTTTATATTTACGTATTCGGGTTGATATTGTGTAGTCATATTAAAGTAATTGATGACAAGATATCAGGAATTAGCATTCTTTCGGCCAATCTCAAAAAGATTATCGGAAAGTGTGCAGAAGAGCAGCCATCTGTCTGCTGGAATTTTATGATCAATTTGTCAATAAACGGTTACTGGGTAAGCATCAAGTTTATAGGCTAATACCATCTTTGATATCTTTGTTATGTAAGCATATTGATGTTCGAGATTGCATAAATATCTATTATCTTTGTGGAATTTTGTACAGAATAGTAAGGTGATAGCTCAAACGGTAATCAAATTACTACAGGCTAGTACGTAACCAAAGCGTTAATCGGGAGGCACATCTATAAAACAAAAGGAAGAGTTTCAGCGTTAGCAAATTTAAATGGCAATTGAAGGGATGTTGCTTCTCTTTGGTTTTCATCTTGGGTAGATTATGTTGGAAGAGTATTATGATTTTCGTATGCAGCTGGATTTAATTTTGTTTTTTTTTTTTGATTTATTATTCTAATCAGCCTACTTATACCCGATTCAAAATAAGCGAAAATAAGAAAGGAAAACTGGTCCTCCATCAAAATACTTACCGTTCCCGATGACACTTAACTTTCATGATCGCCTTTTCCTATAAATTCATATTCTTTGTTGACGTGACGTGACGTGCACCGGGTGAGTTAGTGAGAACAAAACCACCGCTCCTGAAAAATAATCCAGATATGGATGAGGTGAAAGAAAATCGAGGTGCAGGATTTTGGAATTTCAGTACCTGGCGTCTGACCTATGCTCAGCAACAACAGTACTTTGGTGATGGGAGGCTGGTTACTGTGCCATCTAATGCTACACGGGGTAATAGTGGAGTGGATGTGAGGTCCACAATGAATCACCTCCAAAAGAGTTTGATACTTATGGTCCACCAAAAAGAGCCATATATTATATGACCATCCAGTAAACGATATGTCCGGAATATGTTTCCTAGTCAGCCCAAAAATTAAACCTACTCTTATCGGCTTTAAAAATTTAAGCCCAAGGTGTTTGCCAGGCAAATTTAGAAATATAAGCCTCATAAAAATTCAAGCCCCTACAGAGGAGACTGCAGAGTCGAAGAAGGATACCTTCCACGAGGCAGGTATCAAAATCATACTTGGAGATTTTAACAACAAAGTAGGGACGGAGCCCGTATTCAGGCGATACGTCGGCTCCCATAGGGATACCAATGATAACGGACTGCGGAATATTACTTCTGGCGTTCGATGAATAAAGACATCAACTCCTGGGCCAGAGAGTGCATCGCATGCCAGAAGTGTAAGGTCACCAGGCATGTAAGAAAAGAAAAGGGCTTCGACATCGTAGACCCTTTGCAAAACTCGCACGATTTCAGGTATTGCCTCACAATCATCGAAAAGTTTACGCGATGGCCTGAGGCAATATCTCTGAAGGATATTACGGCGCAATCTTGTGCCAAAGCCGTCTGTCGAGAGTGGATTCCCCACTTCCTTTTACCACGTTCGGGGAGAGGCTCTGGCTCCCCGCCGACCTTGTGCTGGATATCAGAGCATGGTTAAGCGACTCTGAGATTCTGCATCTACTCAGATTCGCCGCTTCAGAGTGCATCCCTCGCTTTGGTGTCCCTGCAGTGATCATCACTGACCAGGGAGTGCCATTTGAGTCCACCCTTTTGTCGGAGTTAGGCAAACTCCTGGGATTCAAACGCCAGCGGACTACGTCACACCACCCGCAATCCAGTGGGATGCTAGAGCGTTGGCACCGGACGCTGAAAGCCGCCATTATGGCCCGCGACGATCCGTCCTGGACTCAGGTCTTGCCTCTCACAACCGCAACAACAATATCGTGGAGCTGGTATACAGGGAGAACCCAAGGCTCCCAAGTGATACGGTCTTCGAGAAGACATCGGGTCTCACAAATCCGGGATTACTGTGCCTGCTGAAAGACAACCTTCACCGCATGAAAACCACACCTCCTACCCGACACAAATCCGCACCTGCCTGCGCTCCCAAGGAGCTGGAGGCGTGCACGCACGTCCTAGTCAGGACATATGCTGCCCGGAAGCCGCTGCAGCCTCGATACGAAGGCCCGTACCGTATTCTCGAGCGGGGAGAGCATTTATTTCAGCTCGAGATCGGAGGACACAAAAAGGCTGTCTCCCAAATCAACGTCGCGTTCGCTTCGCAGAATAATGGCAAACGCAGTTCCGTGTTCGGTCGCTGAAACCTCTAGGTTTCATCTGAGGGCAGAGTGATGTGGCGCAGCAGGGTTAACAGCATTCGATATTTATTTCGAATGTTGTTAATTCGACTGACGGATGCCACCACCGGTGTTCTCGGTGGCGGAGTAGGCCTTGATTTTTGAAATGTAAAAGTAATAATTGAAGTTAAAAAATGAATTGACATAAAATTTCAAACAAGCTAAACGAATTATAAAAGTTGTGAAATTAAACGACTGAGAGAGTTTCGCTAATTATTCCTTAACTTTCCTTTATATCAATAAAATTATTTAAGCTGGGATTTCCGCGTTTATTTTAAAATTTCAAAGCTCCGAATCGAAAACAGTTGCAAGCGATATTCATATCCAATATCTAGAAGAATCTTACAATCAAGTCGTATCAAGACTAAAAGTTAATTACCGCGGCGAGTCTTATTAATTTTGAAGGGCAGTTACCTGAATCTGTGTTTAATAACCGCGTCCCGTATTTTCTCAAAATTTCTAGAGTTTCCCAAGGGTGCAAGGTTGTCGTTCGGTTTATATGACGCAGGAGCTCAAAATTTTCCCGATAAATGGTATGGGCTTCTTCCACACTGATGATCTTATGCACGACTTTCGTTTCCGAATAAGATCATCAGTGGCAGCGCACATAGTCGAAGAAGCCCATACCATTCATCAGGAAAATCTTGAGCTCCTGCGTCATTAAAACCGAACGACAAACTTGGATCCTTGGGAAAGTCTAGTTTTAAGAAAAGACGAGACGCGGTTATTAAACACAGATTCAGGTAACTGCCCTTCAAAATTAATAAGGCTCGACGCAGTAATTAACAGGTAATTAGGTTGATGTGTTGTGCTCTCTAGAAATCCGGGATCTTGACTGCCTCACAGAAAAGGTCGAAGTGGAGGAGGCGATAAAGCGTGAATGTCCAGAGATAACCAATGCCCAGATAGGTATCACCTTTGTAAATGTTTGGTGCTCTGGAGGACGTCGACTCGAGCATGGAGAGACGAACCCTGGTAGGCGGTGATTTTAATGCCTCAATCAAACTCCAGAGGCAAACGGATTCTGGAAATGGCTCGTAGTTTTAAACACCGGATCCACACCAAAGTTTCGGCGTCCAGGCTATAAAGGAAGCATTTCTGACATCACCTTTGTGTCGAAATCTCTGGGATCATCGGTGGACGAGTGGCGAATCCTAGAACACTTCTCGGCAAATGATCACCAGTACTTCCTGTTCGAAGTGGTTGGCGCTACTTGCCGGCGAACACTAATACGACGCTCCCCCTACCTGTGGAATGTCGCGAGGGTGAACATCGAAAAATTCGTCGAAGCTCTTGGAGGAGGCAGAACCGCGCTGAAGGGCGCTCCGAGGGGTGATAGCGTCGCAGCTGACACCGTCGTAAATTAAGTGATGATCCTGATAACGACGGCTTGTGAGGTTACTACGCCCCGGAGGGGCCTCAGCGAGACAAGCCTTCTATTTACTGGTGGACGGCAGAAATTGTGGACCTATGGAGGAAGTGTCATACGCTCCGCCATTTGGCACAACTTTTGCATACCAACGAGGAGGCATACGCAATAAAAGCACAGTATAGATCAACAACAATCATAAATAAATAAATAAAAGTAAAGCTCGCGGCTGGCAGAACCTTGTCAACGAGGTGAATCAGGATCCGTGCGGACTTGACTATAAACTTATCAATCGAAAAAATTGGAACTCTGCGGAGGCCCTGCTTACTAATTACGTACCGACCAGATGGACCGCATTGTACGGGCATTACTCCCTAGACATCCTGTACGGGTTGATGTCAATGGTGCTTGTAGGGTCATAGTCACCATGAAAAACAAAAAGGCGACATGTCCGGATGGTATACTGGCGGAAGTTTACAAACTGGTGTTCCACCAAAGGCCAGATTTGCTGCTTGAGGTGTTCAACGCTTGCTTGAAGGAGGGCATTTTTCCTTGTCGCTAGAAAGTGGCCGGACACGCGCCGATCAGCAGGGGTAAGGGAGACTCGGAGCACCCGATTGCATAGCGACCGCTGTGTATGCTTGACACGGCCGGGAAAGTGCTCGAGAAGCTCATCAGGAGTAGACTCGCTGAAGCGATCTGCGCTGCCGGGGACTTATCCCTAAGGCAGTTCGGGTTCAGAACAGGGAGGTCCACAGTGGACGCTATTATGAAGATCATAGATGCGGTTCATTGAGCCGATGTACACAGCCACAGATCTCGATGGATAGTGCTTCTCATAACGCTTGATGTCAGAAATGCCTTCAATTCCGTAAGATGGACAGATATGCAAGGCACACTAGAAAACTCATTTCACGTGCCAAGCTATCTCTCGGGGATATTGAGGGATTATCTGGAAGACCGTTCCCTGCTTTATAAGACGTTAGAGGGCCAAAGGAGGATGGAAATCATGTCGGGTCGGTCTTCTGGAACGCTTCTCATCATAGTCCGCTAAGACTCGACGTACCTGAAGAGATGCACCAGGTCGATTATGCAGACGACGTTGCAGTACTTGTTGCCGAACGCACTATTGAACAGGCGCAACGCAGACTTAGCATATTGACGCGACGGGTAATCGGACGGATGACTGTTCAGGAGAATCCCGACCCCGCATCCCATATCTATCGGCGAGCTGACTATATAGTCGAAATCAGCTGTTAAATACCTTGGTTTAATGTTCGACTAGAAGATGAGCTTCCTCGAGCAAACCAAAGCAGCACCGGACAGAGCTGCAACTGAAGTTGCAGCCTTGAGTAGGCTAATGGCTGATGTTAGGGGCCCTATATCGACTAGGAGACGTTTCCTTATGGGAGCAACGCAGTCGGTTGTGCTCTATGGTGCGGAGGTATGGGCTGATGCCCTTGACAAGCAGGTGCATCGCGGGAGTGATCCCCGTAACCCTCCTTGGCAAGGAGCGTAAAGCTGCCTTCGCTCGTAACGGCGTGAGGAGCGTCAACGCACCCTTGCCGAGTGGCAACTCTCTTGGCAAAATGAGAGAGATGCTGAAGAGCGCTGGCAGCTGGATTCGTGTTATGCATCATGTTCGGGCTTTTCTTATTACAAAGAATATTGAACTCGACCGGCGGAGAGGATCGGCTGGTAAGGGATTCCCTGAACTAACAATTCCCTTCCTCCCCTCTCCTCCTGTTGGTGAAAGGGGTTCCCTGACTTGGAGGCTCCCTGTGACAGCAGAGCGCGGGCTAGCTCGATGTAATGTGTTAAACGGTTCTAATGACAGAGAGGTGTTTAGTTGTTTTTTCGACAGCGCGCTGCTTACCCACCTATTGATTATGCGGTAGAGTTCCATCTTCGCAGTTTTCTAAAAAGCGGATCAAAGGACTACCCTGTCGTAGCCTCTGACATGCTGTACAATCCGCCCAAGACCTAAGTCACTTTCTTCGTAAGTTAGCAAAGTTAACTATTCCATTTGTCCACAAATGCATAAGCGACTTCCCGTACTTCAGGAAGGGCTACCCAGCGGATGGCAAGGACATTGAAAATAAACATAATTTTCTGAACTCACTATAAAGTGGGGCGATTATTTCCAGGATTTGTTTAGTTACAGTACGTTCAGATGTGTAGGTTTTTAACTAAGAACTATATAAACTGTGGATGAATGAAATAGGACCTGGGCAGTGGACTCTTGGAGGTAGCTTGGCTTTATCCCTTTTTAGATACAGCCCGTTACATTTTTGCTATATATTCTCAGGAGAGCTATCTGCTTCTTAACCAAGGATAATGTTTAGGCTATAACTCATTTAACACCATGTTGAAAATAAAACTCGATTTGCAAGAAGCTAAATTAATTTCGTGATTACTGCAGACCATAATGGGAAAATACCTTTTCAAATGAAGCCAATTTCTGAGTAAACATGAGAAATGGTAAACTTGGTGTACCTATTAAACTCAGCAGCATAATTTCTTCCACGAATGCAGAAAACCTCCAATCATCAAACCTTCCTCATTTGCTGAGAAAAGTTTACCAACCTAATTGACTCGGAACTTATGTATGACAAGGCCACGGTCATGTTTGTTGCCATTATTGGGAGTTTGTGTAAATTTATGCTCTGTCTGATATGTAATGTGTAGTGTAATAACTGTGTACTCAGCTATGCCGAGCATAAACATCACTTGCTCAAATATTAGCTCGGATAAAGTCAAAACAAACAAACACATCGTTTATGCTGCAACTCGGCAACTGGGAGCCATTCAGCTCGATGACTTTGTAGCTCCAATGGAGCTCCGATGGGGTTCCGGCTGAAACGATAATTTTCTGCTGATGGCAATCTGTTTACCCATGCCTCGTTTATTGTTTGAAAATTGTCTCCAATCTCCAAACGGAACACAGCCCATCGGCCGCGCTTAGATAAATATCTACAAAGCACCAGACCCACGGACTGAAGCGCCCAATTAGGCAGATTACAGAATTCTTGGTAGCGGGTGTTTGCTCCACTCTACGTCTACATGGTGGCCGTAACAGGTTAAAAATTTACATAACGCCTGCAATCAGCGAAGTGTATCACGTGATTGACTGAATTTCTAGCGGTGGTCACGCACTTACGTATTTGGACGGTGTGGGAATTCTTAGAGGTTGAACGTACTCTTGGAATATTAAAGACCCTTCCGAACCCATTCCGCCCCCAATCAAGAACCCTCCAAAATTACAGATTTGCTCTTATCAGATAAACGATTGGAAAACGCAGCATTTGTATGTGCAGACTACTCATTGTATCCGCATTTGCCACCCTCTACCCATTAATTCACGCTTCTATAAATCCGCGTAGATACTTCATTCGAAACTATTCAACTGACATTATTAACTTTAGATTGGGATTTATTATAGTGGAGCAACTGTTACATTTAGCGTTTGTATGCATCGTAAATAAAAGTTTTCGCTGAAACGCGATTACCGCCTCATATCGGCCAGCTGACTTGGGATTACACAATCTTGAGCTAGAGCTTAGTCACTGAAAGAGGAATGTGATGGGTAGAAGGTGGAAACCTGACGAAAATTTGTTAGGAAAGTATCTGTGCATGAGCAATTAAAAACTTCTTTGTTTTGAAAGTTTTTGGAGGTAGAAATTTTAGGATGATACTTGACCACGGGCAATTTGATTTCAAAAATTGGGAAGTTTTATGTGATTTAAATGTCAATAGAAAGCACTTGACTGGTTTAGATTTTAGGCGGCTCTGGGATGCTTGTAAATAGCAAGCTTTGTATCTTTCGCCTTAATGCGAGAAGAATTGCTGAATCTGCCAATGCGAAAACATAGACCTCTAGGTGGTGTATATGTAACGACTCAGAGTAGAGAAAATTTGAAGGCAATTATTAACTTTATTTGTGCAGATTTCGGAACGGGATGTATTTTTCCAGATTTTTCGGATGGATAGGTTCTGAGAACCAGACCTATTACACTTTTCGAGAGTCATATTGTGAGCCCTCAATCCTTTACGTTTCACCCGATATCAAATATGCGACCAATTTAAAAAAAGTACTAATTGAGCTTTTTCATTTGATAACTCACATGACTATATTCTATGAAAAAATATGTATGAGGAGCCCCCCCCCCTTAAACTTAACACAAACTGGTGCTACTCACTGTATGTAAAGGGCACACCAGGCTACACGCTCTCACCAATTTTCGTGACAATCGGTCTTGCCGTTTCCGAATAAATCGGGTGTGACCGACAAGCAGACAGACCTGGGAGTGTTTTAGATTTGGAGAAGGAGGTGTTCAAAAGATGCACAACTCTGCCAAGAACACCAATTGCAAAGGCAAAGAATGATAGGCTAAAAGGAGATAGCTGGCCAAAAAAGGCGATTTCGACACTCATCGGATTCGACCAAGAAGTACTCCAGCAGCAGCAAATAAATACATTTAGGAGAAGCTCATCAATTTTACGATCTCCTCCAACATCAAACCTGGCAAAAGAGAAAGCTCATGGGAGTTCAGCAATTGAAAAAGGTAGAGGAGTCAGTTAAAGAAGTAATCTGGCCAAGACTCACCGAGAACAGAGCGCTGACCCAGAAGAAGCATGTGGAAAACTGACGGCTTTCGTAACCAAGTTTGAAACTCACTTGGGGAGAATGCTGCGGTTCGTTCCCAAAAACATGACATCTATATCCAGTGCAAGGATCTCGATGAGGTAACATCCAGGAAAGAGGTCTGCACTGAAGCAACAGTTCAAGTTGGAGGAATGCAGCGAAGGATCCATTGTGAGCCTAAGGAAAGCTTGTGGTGGTACTCAAACGGCCACTGGAGTCAATGCAGAAGTTTTTGACCGTGGGGAAGGTTCGGATTAGTTGGGTTGTTTGCCGACCAAATGAGCAAATCTCTTTAAAAAGGGTCCTTCAAATACCTAATGTTTGGACACGTCGCGAAGGTATGCACTAGTGGCATCGATCGGTCCGCTCGATGTCGAAGGTGTGGGGAGAATACAGAGGAGAATACAGGATAGACATATTGCCAAGCAGTGCAATACAGACCCCAAATGCATTTTGTGCGAAGGAAAGGAGGGACGGGAAAACCGGCATATTGCCGGAAGTGGTAAATGCCCGGAATCTAGGAAGGCGTTAACTGCTGTGAAAAAATGAGGTTAATACAAATAAACCTCAATCATTGCAGGGTCGCACAAGATTTGCTTGCGCAGACTACTTACGAATCCGGGATGGAGGTGCCTTTGTGTGGGCAAAAATACGCGGTATATTCGTATACAGCTGCTACGCTCCACCGAGCCTCACACTTCCTGAGTTTGAAGACCTGTTAGACGATCTTGTTCACGATGCAAGGAGACGAGGTCCAAAGGTGATAGCCGGTGACTTTAATGCGTTGGCTATCGACTTCACGTATAGCAACCCCCAGGCAATCACCTTTGACCTAAGGGCGGAGCCACAAGGCAGCAGACCCACACCCCGGAAGCCGAAATCCAAAAGAACACCAGGATGATCTGCAAAAGCGATGGATGAGCAAAGTTTCATGGAAGTGTGGCTAGACGTGCCTAGCAAAGGAGGCACCTCTACGAATTGAGCTCTCCATGTTACACATCTCTAAGGCATGTGACGCGTCGATGCCTAGGAGATGCTCATTTCCCACTAGGAGACCCAATTATTGGTGGAACTTGCCAGCCTTCGATCGATTTGCTTCAGAGCCAGACGAACGACTCAGAGGTGAGGTCACTGAATAGGTAGCATCGATCAAGGGCAAAAGGATCATGCCTATAGGGAAGCTCGTAAGAACCTCAAGTTCGCCATCCAGCGGAGTAAGAGGGAATGTTTTAAGGAGCTCTACTTGGAAGAGGACATAAATCCGTGGGGTAGCGCCTATAAAATCGTGACAGGACGATTCAGAGGCCGATCACCACCGCAGATCACGTATCCTATGCTCTTGTTGAAAGTAATCCAGGGTTTATTTCCCCAAAAGAGGGGGGTACTGACACTTTCCAGCGTCTCCTGAATACGACGCCGATTCCAGCAGTCACCAGGGACGAGCTGCTGGAGATCTGCAGTCGAATAGGCGACAGCAAAGCCCCGGGTCTGGATGGCACACCGAATAAGGCCCTCAAGCTGGCCGTCAAATGTAGACCGGATATGTTCTCGGAGCTGTTTGAAACGTGAATGTCCGAGGGTATGGTTCCTGCACCGTGGAAGCGGCAGAAGCTAGTGCTACTGCCTAAGACTATCAAACCTCCGGGGAACCGTCTTCCTATAGACCCATATGTCTTCTAGACACTATGGGGAAAATGTAGGAGCGGATTATTTATAATAGACTACTTGCAGTCGTCGAGAACCAAAGGGGCTTTTCAGATAGGCAGTATGGATTCCGTAAAGCTAGATTAACCATTGATGCCACCAAAATAGTTACTGGCTTGACCGAAAGTGCAATTCTCGAAGGGGTTGTACCAGCAAATATTGTGTGGTGGTGACCCTGGATGTGAAGAATGCATTCAACTCGGCCAATTGGAACCTTATACGAAAGTCTCTGGCGACGATTGGTGTTCCCACCTACCTCGCCATTATTAACGATAGCTACTCACAAGAGCGGGTACTCCGATGATGGACCCAAGGATTACGTTGTCTCCGCGGGTGTCCCGCAGGGCTCTGTACTGGGCTCACTACTGTGGAACATCATATATAATGATGTACTTAACCTTCCGATTCTGGAGGAGGCCAAGGTGGTGGGTTACGCCGAAGATGTAGCACTGGATGTGGTCGCAAAGCATATGGATGATACTCAAGCGTGTTGTTAAGGCTTGGTTAGAGAGTGCTGGACTGGCACTTGCGTAGGAAAAGACAGAAGCGGTCCTCATCACTAAGCGCCGCAAAAGAAATTAAGCCTGTGTTAGAATTGGGAATCATATCATCACTTCCAAGCCGGCCATCAAATATTTGGGGGTGATGATAGACAGAAAACTCAATTTTAAGCAGCACATAGAGCATACTTGCAAAAAAGTATCCACCACAAGTATGGCTCTTGCAAGGGTGATGCAAAACGTAGGAGAACCGCGGCATACTTGCAGGCTGCTCATAGCCAGGGTGGTGAGTTCTATCATGCTGTATGCAGCAGGTTTTAGGCAATGCATATAAACTGAGTACGATTTATAGAAGAACAGCCATAAGGGTGTGTTCTGCTTGCAGGACCGTCTCAGACGATGCAGCTTTCGTTATTTCGGGAATAATGCCTATTGACATCCTGGCAGCCGATTGGTTGATTCCTTGCTGCCGACGACAGTACATGACATGGGAAAGGGAAAGTAGCTGGTCAAATAGTGCTTAAGTACTAACAAAAGCAACTCATCAACATACGCTCATTGACGAAATGCTGGCATCAATGCGAAGACATGTAAAAATCGTAGATGGACAATTCGTTAACCATGCACCAGGCCTCTCAATCTGAGTTGATTTCATCTGCAATACCTTCCCACATCAGGCTTGCTTTACTGGCTCTACACCCCTGATCCAGCGGCCCCTATACGGCGAGTTACGGTCCACCCAACCTCGGATCCTGTCTCACTCCATCGCGCCTACAGCGGGGCAATATCCACAGCTTCCTCTGCAAGTCACGTATCGGAACACAGCCGCTCCACTTTTTGACAACGTTCTTGTCGCAAACGAAGCTCCACTTCCCACTGCTGCCATATATTCTGGCGCTTCATCCACCCATACCAGTGGCCCCAACCTAAAGGTGGCTTCCCCAACTAAACAGGTCTTTATCTCCAGGCTAGCGTTCGCAATTTCTACGGACAATGTTCTGAAGTATATAAAGAGCAAAGTTAGTTTACTTTCTCCTCTGTCCTGCGTCAAACTGACAAAAGACAACAACACCGACCGCGTGATTACATCTTTCAAGCTGACTTATCCACACGAAGTTGACGTCCTCTGCAACCCTTATTTCTGGCCTGAAGGTCTATTCATCAAACCAAACAAGCGGCCCAGTTCGCGGGTAAATTTCAGGGCAACCTGCCACGCCAAGCTATATAACTGGATCTATGTTTACTGTCCGTCTGTTTTATTAGAACGTTTATCCCTGCTGGCTCAGCAACAGCATGCAATCTGTATCTTCGAAACCTGATTGGAAGATGTCATATTAAACTCCGAGCTCCCTGAAGGGTACTCCATTTTCCGCTGTGACAGAGATGGGGATGCATCTCGTAAGTCCACCGGCGGTGGGGTCCTGATTGCAATAAAAGATACACTCCCCGCCGAACTCGTCTTCTGCTCTTCTGACTTTCCTTTTGACTGTGTGGCTCTTCGTGTCTCCCCACCCACCTTCCTCCCGTTCATTGTATCTTGTGCATATGTTCCCTGTGCTTGCCCTTCTGATCTGAAGAATTGTTTGACAGTTTGTCTGAACTCCTTACTGTCAGATTCCCTTCCTTCCCTTTCTTCCTTTGCGGAGATTTTAACCTCCCCATGCTCCACTGGCCTAATCATCCTAGCCTTCCAATTCCTTCAAACAATCTCAGTCCATCGGATTTAACGAAATAATACCAAAACTATAAGAAACCTTTGTGATGCATAACATGCATGACAGTACCCATTAAACTGTAATACCGCACAGGGGTTTTGCATTTGTTTAAGGTGACTAAGTAATCAACTAAACTAAGTACTTTGTTCCAGCCCCTCCCCGACTCTATTACCACCAGGAAGCTCCGTCGACGGCAATTGCCGAAAGCATGGATAAAACTGAACGAATTATAATTTATGGTCTACTAAATCACCTGAGTGGTCAGGTAGTCCATTTCATAACAGGTTCTTGCAAATTGAATGCAAAGGTCAATGGTACGTAATTTCTTAAAATGACCTCAGAATACCAGATCATGCTTGGTTCAGACATTCAAACAGTTTCAATGGACATTACAGTGTATCTCTCATAAAGTCCAAAGTATCACATACTAGACACAATGATACTCGCTTTTGAACCAACAAGTGCGTAAAATGAAGGGCTTTGAATTTACCGGCTCATTCATTAAACGCATTAGCATAAAGTGACCAGGGGACCTCTTATAAGTGCGTGATTAACCATTAGTACTACAAATAGGAAGTTCCCAGGTAGTATGGTAACTGGCCAAATATGGTTTCAACTTTGATTCCTGAATTGTGTCAACTTAGCACCTGATTCAGTTGGGTCGAAATCCATTTCAAGTCTAGGACACTCAATAATTAATGAAGTGAGCCATTCCGAAGTGTTTATTTTACCAAATTTCCCAAACATGAACGCTTTAATCGCCTAATTAACCCCATAGGCGCGTATTGCTGCTATTCTGCCTTCATCTCCAACCTGCTCCGCACTCAGACATTATATCAAGATTCACGATATCAAGTAACCAATTCTGGAAATAACACTTACGAAATTTTATATGGACTGGCGTTTCTTGCGTAATACCAGATCATGATCTGCACTGAACTAGTTTCAATTCATCTTTGATTATACTGCATTGTTTCAGGCTCGTTTACGTACTTTTTCGGATGAAGATGGAGGCTACCAGTTGATCGTAAAAAATGGTCTGCAACCTTTGGTTCAATATTGTGCAGTGTTTTTATGCATTATTAAAAATTGTGGGTTTTGAAGCTTTATGAGCAAGATTTGCATCAAGGAGCATTTTTTATGACCTTGCAAACATAATAATACTTGACTTTAGAGGACCTACTTAGCGTAATTCCAATTACGGTCTTTCGCTATTATTTGTTGTCTTATTTTTCCTTCTCTTTTCTAAGCACAATACAATGTAACCTTTTATGTCAAGTTTATCTGACCAAACTTGAATCCAATCCAAGTATGATAGTATGAAAACTGTAGATAATTAGCTTTTGGATATTTTGTTGATTACTCACACCCACTCGAGTACAATGGATCACGAGGGTCTGACTGGTCAGAGGCTTTACCTCTACCCCACCTCATACTCTCAACCCTACAAACATGACTTTTATAATAATTTTTTTTGGCAAAAGAAACATTTAAAGATACATTCTAAGCCAATATGAAACTGGGTTATAAAATGCATTTTTCCAGAAATTAGACCTGTCTCAACAAAAACTGTTCCAGCCCCTCCAATAATATCGTTTTTATCCGCGTAGCCATCGGAATGTGCACAATGGTTTAATCCACTAAATCTATTAAAGGAAATTGAAATTAGGCTTTCCAATGGGATGATTCCGACGTGCACGGTCTGCAAATGACTCTCGATAAGTTTTTCGCTACAACCGAAATCTGGGCAAAAGTGATCTCAGTTACTTGCAATTTCCAGTAGCTCATCCACGGGAGCACATTTCTGCAAATTTGCTCAGTGGGTAAGCCAAAGTGAATAGTGAACGCCATTCATTCATGCATGTATTCAATTTTAACATAAAACCGAAAATGAACGCTCCAGTATGGCTTCCGCAACATGCTCGGCATGATGCACCCCGGTCTATAGTTTCGTTAAGTGGTTGCACTTTATATTCTCCTCACACAAAACGTGGTCATTTTGAAAAGGTAACATAATGAGGTGATGCTGGCAAAAATTCCTGGCGTACTTTCTTACATTGATTGTATTATATAATTTATGTTGATATAAAATTGAGGTTTGAATAGCGGCGTGTCTTCACTCGGAGTTGGCCCCGATATCTATAATTGAGGAAGTGACATGAACTGTTCAATGCTATATAATTTTGCACTTTTAACTTTTCGCATGCCTTTCCCGTGATAATTACCGCATCCCGCATTTACTGTAATGCGAATAATTTCGAAAAAAAAATCCTCCAACTGAATTATTAAAAATGAATTCTTTGCTGGTTGAAGATTTTCATAGAAATAAGATTGAAGCAGATCCTCGATATCCTAAGAGGAAGTGACTTTATGGTAGATGGGAAGGTATTTGTGGCCGCTCCGAGGAATCCAATTAGCGCTGCGGTGCGCCGTTTTGTAGCCATAAGCTCATTAGACCATTACTGCTGAAGGAAGAGGAAGGGTCTCTCTCTCTTCTCTGTAGCTCCGACAAAGCGAATTGTAGGGTATGCCGAATCTCGAGGCATGATCCCCTATAGGCCACTGCCTCAGACCGCTGTAATCTTATATGCATTTGCATGTAGCTAACATAAATCTTTTTCCGATCGAGTCTTGAAATAAGCGGGCCAAATCCTCCTTACTTTGACGCAGATGATGAGCGCCATCTGAAGCTCGCGGCTGCTGAATAGTAAGGAGTAGATTCTACCTTTAACAGACGCCAGCGACTGTCAAGAGCACTTTCCGCTAACCCACACACATTCCCCTGTATGTTCCTATGACGGCGGGGGGGGGGACTTTGAGCTTGCTGCCCAGATTGTTTAGTGCGTTCCTGCACTGCCCCATTAGCCTGGACGATGGGTCACTGTCGGTCAGAATAGCTATGCTACACTTGGGGCCCGTATCATGTTGGAGTCATCGACCGACTACCAGCATCGCCAGTACTTCCGTTTAGAAGATATTGGCGAATCCTGAGAAACAACGCGACTATGCTTTGTATATCCGAAAAAACTATGGCACTGACTCGGCAGACCATCTTTGATCTATCGCCGAAGAAACCTATGTCGTAGCCCTGATGCCCTCCGTCGGTTTTCCATTCTGCCACGATTGAAAAATCCACAGCAAAGTTTTTCGTAAATTTCGACATGCGTGTGAAGTAGTTCATACGGAATGATTCACATAGTCTAACAATACTATACACTACTGTTTATTAATGTAGAGGTTTTGAAAGAAGAAGAGTAAGATCACATTCAGAGCATCTGCCGAGGTGTCCAATTTAAACCTATACAGGCATTAACGGTATCCTCCATGGCCGGTCAGAAACTGGGTGAGATTATAATTGATCTCCCCATGCTTTCTCTCCAGCCACTCCCTGATGGAAGGGATCAACCTGCAAGTCCAACGACCCTTTTCTGACTGGTCCCATCGCTGTTGCCATCTGCTTATGGATCTCTCTCTTTCGGCTTTTTTCACCTGCGATAAGGGAGAGATGGACATGGTGTTGTAAATGTTCATCATTTCGATTGCCGTCTGTCCGTCTGTCCGTCTGTCTGTCTGTGCAGACATGCAGTGAGTGATATCCTTCTACGTGGAAGTTTAGGGGGCGTCCTCATACATGTAAAAGGGGGGTGTACAATTTTTTTTCACCGAATATAGTCATGTCGGGTATCAAATGAACGGATTACGTACAAATGGGATAGTTCTACACTCAAATATACTTGAAGGCTCCGCAAAGCGGGAGAGATCGGGGGCTGGCCCGAAGTAATGTGGCAAACGGTTCCAGGCTAGCTCTCTGACGATGGGGAGGTGTTTAGTTGGTAGTCCGATGACGTACCGAATCGGGAGTCCAACACTGTGTGCGTAAATGCATTCACCTACCCTACCCCAAAAAGCTCCCCGTTTCCTGAATTGTTGCTCAGTGCATTCGACAACACAATAAAACCGTACGTTGGGATGGAAAGAATCACGGTTGTGTACAGCCAGAAAACCATCCTTGTTCGGAGACCCCATTTCCTTTCAAAAATTCTCTTTCATACATAAAAGACTCGGAGAGAGAGAGAGAGCTCAGACCTTCATTTCTATGTTCCATTCGAGGAAAAACCGGTCTTTGTTCATTTAGACGAAAGCAAGAGGTGCAATTTATCTTAGTAGTGAATAAGATCAGCTCCGTTTTGCATTTATGCAGGCTAACACTCCTTCCACAATTTCACTCATAATGGAAGAAAATATCAATATCACCAAGCCGTCACCATACCGCCACCGCCTTTATGAAGGTTACAAAAAGCCAGACGTTCAGGATTTGCCGAGTAGGGAACTTCTTTTTAAAGGTTGGAAATCGAGTAAATCTCTTTTACATTGCAAAGACAATTATGGTAAGGGGACCACACTCACAAGCCATATTCAAGGATATTACGGACGAAGGATTTATAAAGGGTAACTGGCGAAAGGATATCAATGAAATGATAAGGGGTACGAAGGATAAAGCTGGACATATTTCAAGCGTGGCTAAGTACATCAACATAATGAAAATTGAATCGGAGTTTGGTGTCAAGTGTCACACCTAGGTCCTTGTGAGAGGCAATCACGGCTAAGGGCTGACCATGAAGATAATAAACGGGTGTAGTGGGAGAAGCTTTTCTTGAATAGCATAAAGAGTAGCATTTCTTCAAATTAAATGGAAGCTTGTTAAATGGAAGCTTGTTACGAACTGGGGGACTGAGATAATGTGTCAAGGTTTGACTGAAGGCTGCACTGATCAATAGGCGAACCGACAACAGAAAACAATTTTAAATCGTCTAAATGTAGAAGCCTACGACAGGTAAACAACGCAGAAAGATCATTGTGGATATAAAAACACCGAGCATGCACCCTTGGGGAACTCCTGATGATGGAAAACATGGAGACCACATACAACCCGATTTAGTCCATCATCATCTTAGATCTTAACCAGGAGAAAATACTTGTCGGAAATCCATACGATCGGAATTTGGTAAGAAACAAGGAATGGTCAATGGAATCGAAAACTTTAGAAAAGTCAGCAAAGATTGTGCAGACATCGTTCTTGTATTTACTGACTTTGCAATAAAGTTGGTGAATTTTAACAAACTAGTCACAGTCGGACGACCGTGTTGAAGCTCTTTCACAATGAGGTGACCAAAACGAGTCGTTTAATTTTCTTTTCAAAACTTTTGGAGGGCGTGCAAAGGATGGATATAGGTCGGTAGTTTTCGACCCGGGTATTGTCACCTTTTTTGCGTAAGGGTATAATACGAGCTACCTTCCTTATATCCGGAAAAATACCTTCGGACAAGCCTTTGTTGTAAATGATAGTTAGGGGAAGGAAAATTCTCTGTTTACATTTTTTAGGAAGATATTCGGAATACTATCAGGACTGCAACCCGCCTAAAGTCGACTTTTTCAAGAAGGAATTCGACAATAGGGATTCATAAGAAGAATGGTAGATATACTAGCGGAAAAGGAATCAAATGTGTCGGAAGAGAAGTAAGATGAACGGGTAAGAGTAAAATTGGAGGAGAAATTATCCAGAAGGAGTGCATAAGCTGATTGGGAGGAATAAGAAGTATGATCACCCAATTTCATATCTAAATTTTGGGAATATGCATTTTTGATAAGAATTTTCGCAGACGAACGTAGAGTTATAAACTTTGCCTTGTCTTCGGCATTACAGGAATGTTTGAACCTCAAACGAGCTTTGTGTTTCTCACGAAGAGTATTAGAGACCTCCACAGTGAACCAGGTAGGGTATTTGCGGAAACTAGGATGAAAGAACTAGAATGATAGCGAAACGAAACGGCGAAGAAAGAATCAATCAATACTAAAACAGCCTAGTTAGGTGACAGATTTTCTAACACACCATTCCAGTCAATTGCTTTAAGAAAATCATTCAGAGATCGAAAATCAGCCTGGTGAAAGTTCTGAGTATGTTGGGTCGATTACCATAGAAATCATCTTCCAGAAGCCGATGATGAGCATGCGTTTTAAGGTAAGGTGAACAGCTAGGAAATAACGTCAACCAGGAATGTGGGTCAAAGTCAAACCAAAAATATGGTTATTGTGATTGCGATTAACTTGAATTGGGAGGGGGAGCAAGACTTTATGATCGCGATCAAAGCTAAGTCCGAAGGGGCCAAACTATTAGGGTGGATGAAAAGAACGTAGTAGTCTGACCATTCAATGGAAGGAAAATTGAAGTCCCCGCAGAAGATGAAAGGTAAACCAGGATATTTGACTAAGGGGCATCCGAAAGTACAACGAGAAATTCCTCGATATGATAGCCTGGACACAAACAAGAAAAGTAGATACATGATATTATAAACGGAGAAATTTGGAGGAGAAAGTGTGAAGTTTACCTGAAACTTGAAAATCGCGATCACAACGAAGGACAGAGTAACCACTCCACAGTGTACACTGGAATTGGCCTAGATTTCAGATACATACATAGATGATGTCACGCATTGCAGATAATCTTTAATCTGGCAGCTTACTTCTGAGGCCCCTCACATTTTGGTAGTATATGCAAAATGGCATTAACTGTGACAATGATTGCGACGATTCTTCCGGAAATTTACAGAGTGAATTTGTCAATGAAAATCTTTTGTGAAAACGCCGGGAGGCCAAAACGACAGATGATTCAATACCTTCAAGTTATGTGGGCAGATAATTCTGTGGTGCTATGATTCGGCCAGGATTGTTGCCCCTCGTTAAGGTAGTACAAGCAAATAGTGGCGGCAAGTATCCCAGTTTATCTTTAACCTAGTTCAGGACGTCATCCGAGGAGGCGCTGCAGGCAAATTTTGAGACAAAAAATTATTTGGGAGCTATAACGATGCGTAAAGACGTTACAGTAGGATAATCTGTTGCCAAGTTATCCTTCAGAGACTGCTGCACCAAAGGTGAGGAACAAGTTGGAACGTGATTTAAATAAGGGGCTGTTGAGACATCGTTGTTTAATGTCATTGGCAAATTTCGTAAGTGGATGTTAGTAGATACGTCAGTCGGTAACCCTTCACCGGAAGTTCCCTGATTCGAGGTCCCAGAAGGAACGAATGTTCGAGAGGCACTGCTTAACGCAGTAGAAGATGTTTGCTTAGTGACACCCAAACCCTCATATATAATTCTTTGACATACGACCCTTTGCGATGTTACAGAGGGCGGGCGCCGTATTTTGGGTATAGCATAAGATCCATAGGGATCATTTTGTTCGGCTTATGTTCAAAGAATATTGGCGAATTGGAGGTCTCGCCAACTGAAAGCGACGGACAAATGCTGCCATAATTAAGCATAGAAGAAACAATCCGTGGAATCCACCAGCCTAAAAACTATAAGTCGTCAGGAGCCGACTGAATTACAACCGAATTGGCTAAATTTGAAGGCGACCAACTATACCAAACGGCTCATCAACTGATGGTCAAGGTGTGGGACAGCGAATTATTGTAATGAGGCATTATCTGTCTCATACATAAAAAGGGGGATATCACGTAGTGCAGCAGATGTATCACGTTGCTAAGTATAATCTGCAAGATATTCTCCGCCATCTTACTAGGCCGGATAGCCCCATACACCCAGAATGTAATCAACCGAAACCAAAGAGGCTTGACTACAGTCAAATCAGCAAAAGATCAGATTTTCTCACTGCAGCAAGCGATGGAAAAACTGCTGGAATATAGCCATCAGTCGCACGATCTTTTCATCGACTTTAAAGCCGCCTATGATAACATAGCCAGGGTAAAACTGTACACGATCATGAGAGAATTCGGTATTCCAACAAAATTGATAAGACTGACTAGGCTGCCCCTGACCAATGTGCGAGGCCAGATAAAAGCAGCAGGATCACTCTTAAGACCATTTGACATCAACTACGGTCTACGACAAGGGGATGCCCTATCATGGTTCTCCTTTAACCTGGCCCTGGAGAAAGTGATTCGCGATGTAGATGTGAATGCGAGAAGCACCATCCTCTTCAAGTCCAACTGCTGACTTACGCTGACGATATTGTCATTATGGGAGGAACAACTCCAGGATGTATAGCCTGCCTTCATCCAAATGGAACAGGTGGCAATCGAGGCGAGATCTCGGGCTGCGTACTAATTATGGCAAGATGAAATAAGTGGTGGTAACGTCAGCGCCAGAAACCAAAGGACCAACAACAATGAAAACAATAAAGATATGAGAGTACAACTCTGAGACCGTTGAAAATTTCTCCTACCTAGGATCGAAAATCACAACCAATAATAGCTGTGACGATGAAATCTGCGCACGACACCAACAGAGCCTATTTCAGCTTATAAAGACTATTTCGCTCGAAACGTCTTACCATAGGGTCAAAGCTCTTACTGTAAAATACAATGATCTTGCCAGTCCTTATGTGTTCCTAGGAGACATGGGTTCTTAGCAAGAAAAATTGCGAACTCTTGGCCGCGTTGGAGTGAATAATCCTCCGAAGAATTTTGGACCCCCTAGATGGACGATTATGTAGCTGTCACGACGAAATCTATGAGCGGTACCACGACCGTCTGGTTATGGATTAAATCCGGCTCGACAGGTTATGGTGGGCGGGTCACCTAATCCGTACGGATGAGGATGGTTCAGCTCGGAAAGGTATATCTATGGTAGAAATAGAAGACGAGGTGGACACTAGCTGAGATGCAGCGATGGCATAGGTCAAATGCCAAAGCCAGCTTTTAGGGGTATCAAATTGGTGGACCTCGGCACAAAATTGGGATGTCTGGAGTTCGGAGTTTCGAGGTGCACACTGCCCAGTTTAAATAAATGAAGAAAAAACCGTTGCGATTGGTCCTAGTTAAAACTACAGCACCAAACAATTTGCAACAATATAATGCTTTGGAATATTAACCGTAGTCGCACGAAAGAGGCTAAGATCTTGAAGCTACACCGGATACACGAAAATAAAAATCAGGAGATCAAAGACACAACCGGCATGGATAAAAGATAAGAAAAAAGATAAAAGTTGCGCAAACCCGACGTACTCAAGGTGAAGACATGATCCTGTTTGAATGGGAAAGACCCCAATTTACTGTGGAAAAAAGTTAATTTCATTTAGAAAATCGTCAATTTCATTTCATCCTTTACTTGAGGTGGAAATCCTATAGAACCAGACCAACCTCTAGAATGGTATCCGGACAATCCAAATCATCAAAAAAGTAGTTTAGTAGTTGCTGTAGCTAATTATTTGAACCTTTGATCAACAGAGGAGCTGAATAGCCAGTCAACCGACGATAAAAAGGACGATAGATAGGACGACGATAGAAAGGAAAAGGAACCGATATTCGCAGATACGCCTTGCTAACACCACTGTTGGTAAAAACGGAAATTCGAATAAAAATTCCAGAATTGTATTATAGATTATTTTTGTTTATAACCCCCAAAAATTTCAACTGCCAGAAATTATGAGTAATTTATTTTAATTTTCTAGTAAAATACTCTCTGGAATAGGTGAAGAATTGATATGTGTAAGATATGCGAACCAGATCTGAAAATATAGTTCCAACCGCTTTTAACACTTTCGTTTCCTTTATTAGAGCTTTTATTGGATTGAGCTCCTACATGCCAAATGCACTTCTAAATTCCTCCGAAGCCTTGCCATATTTTAAGATAGTTTTCTTAGCCGTTTTCAAAGACGAAAACAAATTTTCCAAAACAAAGATTTCCGCAGAACTATAATGAATAAAAACAATTAAGATGAAAATACTAAATATTAATATGTAAATATCTGAAAAAGTCAATCAGGAGGAGTTCATATTCACGAGTTTTATCTTTCGTCTTTACAAATTTTAATAATTGTAACTTCACTTCAAGTTCTTTTCTTTATAAAAATATCTTCTTTGACACTCAATCCATAACCATAAATTATTATTAAAAAGTGAATAAAATGTATCTTGAATAGCGGGGAAATATGGAAATTCATTATCATATATGCATAAACATTTTATATAGTTAATGATTCGCTCTGCTTTTCTACACAAAAAAGTATGCCCGAATGCATCTTAAAATTCATCTGGCCATTCATAAGATGCAGATCGATTCAGTTTCTGTGTCAATAAAAAGTTACATAACGAACTAATTGGATTTGCTCCGTAGTAAGCCGCATAGCAAGCATGTGGATCTGTGTGAAAGTTACTCTAAAAAGAAATGACATGAAAGTCATAAGTGGAATTTGGTTCAAGTTTATGTTTACGTCCGACATTATGGGCTACATACATACCTAATATATGTACATAGAAGAGCAATTCATTGAATGACTTGTTTAGAAAGAAAAAAGTTTGTAACTGTGCAAGTTTTTTCGTTCTGCTTGGAGAGTACTTAACAGATTATTGAGGATAATCGCTTTGGCAGGGAGGGCCTTATGAGATGGTTTAATGACTGAGATTACCAAACGTTTAATGTTGTTGGCAACTTATTTATTGATGTCGGCAAGTGTAATACTTATTATGGAATCAAGTTGTTATAGTTTGTGTGCAAAAATGAAATTGCGGATTTTTTTATTAACTTGGACATTCAATATTTCCTCAGCAGTTTATGGGTATGTGAATGTTTATTCCCATCAGCATGTTACTAATGGGGATGAATAACCGAAAAGATTAAACATAGGTCAACATATTAATCTCGGTAGTAAGGACGTTGTAGGTGGCCCAAGAGATTTTAGTTTTGGGGCTTTAGTACTAATTATCCAGGTAAGTTCCGTATATTCTATAAATAGGGCACGTTGATTATTTTCTTTTTCGATTAACTGGTTTCCATTAAAACTTCTTACCGGGTTCAGGAAGAAAAGAAAACCTATAAAATGTGTGACATTAACCCGAATAGCTTGGGGGTTTCACTAGAAATGTATCCCATATTTAAACCCCGGACGGCAGGTAGTTGCTCTTTTTCGGGAATACAATTCTTGTCTATACTTACGAAATATTTATATAATTAAGAAAGCTCTGAGTTGCGGCTTAAGAATACACTCAAAGTCTTCCCTGCAAGAGGAGACTAATTTTCAAATGTCCAAACTTATTGCTACCGAAACGTCCAACAACGTTTCGGATAAGGACTCACCTCACGCCGGAGACCTTTGGCTATCGAAAACAGATTACTATTGGCTTCTGGAATGTACGCACGTACCTCGACAACGGGGGCGCGGGTCCTGCGAATGCTTAGTCTCTCCAACTTGAGCGGAAATTCCAACGGTGTACGCTGCATATTTTAGGTCCAAGCGAAGCAAGATGGTGGGACTCTGGACAGCAGTCCTCTTCTTCTTGCCACACTTATGGGCAATGTGCTTTTATACTTTGGAAAACCAAGTAGTACCAGGCGTGAATCCGGTAACGGGTTGCTTCTGATGGCTACAGCAAGGGGTCGCAATCAAACTACTTAAACTATAAAGGAGCGCTGGTGGTAGTGGCCGATGCTAGGACAATGGGAGAATCCGTCGAGAACGCCCCGCAACATCGAGCACGTATGTAGAATGGTGTACTTCTGCATGGTTTGAACCAGACTGTGTGAGAGTCCCAGGACATCAAGGAAAGCCGTGAGGGATTTAGGTACAATACCAGTCGTTGACACTCGCGCGAGATGCCAAATTTCTTTGGTTTCACGAGCCAGTGGCTCATAGTTCACCTTCTTCCCCACGTATTTCCGCTCAATGTTGCTATTATGCGGGATAGCAACATCAAAAACATACGCGGATCAACTTACATACAGCATTATGCCTGCTAATGTATTGCACCGGTGCCATAACAGTGCAGCCAGAAATGAGATGGTCCAATGTTTCTAACGCTAAACCAGACATTCTTCACTGGTCGTTCTTCCCCCGTTCTTTGATGATGAGTTTTTTATAAGGTTGGGTGACGACCACACCGTCCTGAATGCGGCACAAGAATCCCTCTATCTCAGCAGGTTCTGTATTGCACTGATCCCCTTTCATGGCTATTAAACGATGCTGGACGGCATGATTTCGCAATCAAATATAGTCTACGTGCTGAGTGCAAGCTGACACCCTTGATGTCTCAGATGGCATCAAGCTGTATGCTGGTACTGATGACCGCCTTAGAAATCTGTTACGGATAGTAGAGATGTTTAGCTGCGCTATTCGGATGTCATTTGAATTAGACAAGTCTTAAATTCAGGCCATCCGTTAGGTTTATCACGAACCTCATGCCAAAAATTGCATTTGTGACCTCCACATAAAAGCTATGGCCGAGATAGACTTCTACAAGTACTTAGGAATTCTGCAAGAATCCCCTGCTCAAGTTGATAATCTGGAGGATGCTCTATTGTCCGAATTCCAACAAAATGTAAAGTTGGTACTGCATTCGCTATCCACTCACTGGCATCTGCATTCGGAATATTGCCGTGGATGATTTGGAAAACGTCGAGTGGTGGGTATGTCCAAATTCCGAATACATCAACGAAATTCAGCCGGGGAGTGGATGAACCTGTTTCATGCCATCGGACGCAGGGGCTTGGTTGACGTTGTGAGACAACAGGTTGACTCGTTAGGCGCTTGCTTGTAAAACTGGTTGCAGGCTAACTCCGCTTAACTTGAAGGACCGCTCTATCAATCCTTTGAATGGGGTGAAGTCAGACCAAGAGCGGATCGTTGAATGGAAGTCGAATGCAATGCACGGTAAATACGTTAATTGTCTCTGGCAGCCATTTGCCCATTTACAGATGGCCGTGTGCTGAAGAGTTCTTCGCTGAGATGGGGAGATTTGTGTGTGCCATTCTGGACGGCGTGATCGCCAGCCGAGCTTGTAGAGTGATCAGTGCGGAATATGTGGTTCGGTGTTAGGTCATTTCTAACAGCACCCTTAAGGCACCAGTGGGATACACGAACTGACATAATGCTGTATCTAAGGTGGTTCATTAAAACCTTACATGCAAATATGAGCTGATTAGAGGAACATATGCGGCTTACCGGTATGAGTCGCAAGCAGTAGTTGAAGATTCCTCTTGCAGCATGTGTGGGGACTGGAAAGTTCTAACTGATGGCCATATACCGCACAACAAGCCTGATGTGATCTGAGCTGACAAGACATGAGCCACTGTCAGAGGGTGGCTGTAGTATTCATAATATTTTCAACTACAGGTATTGTACCTAAACCCCTCACAGCTTCCCTTGAAGTCCTGGGACTCTCACACAGTCTTGTGCAAACCATAAGTAGACCATTCTGCATACGTGTTCGATGTTGCGGGATGTTCGCGACGAGTTCACTCATTATCCTACCACTGGCCACCACCATCAGAGCCGCTTTAGCTTTTAAGTAGATAGGATCCTCCGAACTGCTTGGCACTTAGTGCTAGTATTAAGTAAAATCTGGCATCTGCCGAGACTTTGATAATTTGGAAAATAAATAATAATTGTTGTTGCGGCAATTCGGTTGGATCTGGTCCTTGTAGTGTACTAGGGTACTTCGTTCGAGACCGTAAGGTACACTACAGGATTACGTTACCCTTTAGGAGGCAATGTAGTCAGCATTGCGTTTGCCCGTAATTATTACTCTGATTTGACTCAGGTACTCGTTCATTACTGAGTGGACTCGTATCCGATGTCCAGTCACGATATAAATCAAGTGCTCCTAGTGAGATTTGAACCGCGACTCTGCATGCGACAGCCTAGCGCTTTAACCTTCGAACGCAATAGACAATAATAATTTAGAAAGTCATACTCTCTTAACTTTCAATCCGGAAGCAGGATTTTGATTGGAAGGTCTTTGTCGGCCGCCAATGGATATTTTCGATATAAAGAAGACGAATGTTCTCGACACACAGTTTACGAGGGGCTTCCTAAAGGTGATCGTTTTGAGTGATTTATGTGGATTCTGATAACACCTTGTTCGAATATGTGGCGAGAAGGTATGGTCTTTGTTTCCGTGGTAGCACTTCGAACAGTTTGTAGGTTTGCAACTTCCACCATATCGCTATGTGTGGGACTCACAAAGTCGGTTGGGTTTTGACTAACCAGAAATGAATACATATCTAATAAAATCAATCATATAGCGATCCGCAGTAGATTTAGAAGATGTCTTCTGAATAAACGTAATGAAAGAGGTGCTGACAGCGGCCTTGCTAGAGAACTTCAGCTGATAGTCACTTAACAACGCTAGAGTGCCATTACTGCGTCTGCTCGCTGGCGAATAGAGTATCTTCTTCCCGAATTCAATGAAGCTGTCGCTACGATTCGGGTGTCGTTGAGTAGCCGACATGACAGAAACTCAAACAAAAGTAACTTTTGTTTTTGGCGCAAATGAAGTTATTACAAGATCTAGGTTACTGCAGAAAAGCGGAGACTGATTCGTGGGTCGTAAGGAGCTGACAGTTCTATTGATGGTTGCAAACGCTGGCTAACGCGCCGAACTCTGTTACAATAACATAGAAAGAACAAAAGTATACCGGATCGTATGCCATGACATACGGAAGTTCACCATTGCATTGGCGAGGAAAGCAAGAACTGTAACAAATAGTGAAGATTTCACTAGCGTATGTTCAGCATGGAAGAGTTTTCAGGTGGCCGTGTTTTCGTGAGAGATGTTATTAGTAGGTTTGGTCATTCACGTTGATGAGCAGCTGAAGAGGTGAAAGGAGCACTAAACCACGATTTTGAATGTCCACCTCTAGTGGATGACATAGTATGCCAAGGTATCACCCGAATACAAACTCTTCCCGGAATTTTCTTTGCAGAATGGGCTTTCCGAAGAAACTAACAATTATTATCAAAGTGACATATTATTGCAAAATGAAAATGGAGTTCCCCAGAGATGCATTATTTATTGTACTTATGGTTTTAGGCGCTTAAGTACCTCTCATGGCATTTTGAAAGTTTGTTATGAAAAAGGAACCCTCGCATTTTTTTATCGTAGCTGGCAAAGTGCTGGGCAATCGCGGGCCGGGAAGACTTTTCAGTAGAGCTACACCACTTCTCTGTTGACAGTTGACTGTGGTCAATGCAGATGGCTTTGGCATTTGACAGCTCATTAGAAAATGGCGCCTAGCATCCCTTAGGTTGATGAAATGTGCTTTCGGCCGTTAGTACAGTTTGGAGAAGGAAGAAAGTGGTGCCGGGCTTATGGTAAACACCAACGAAACTAAAATTCTCAGCCTTACGGTGTTTCGCACTCTTCCTATACACATATGTATATTAGTGGACAAATAATCGAAGTCGTTGATTAATTTATCTATCTTCGTGCATTGTTCCTGCCGGCGATGACATTGAACTCAATGCTATTTCTAGTTAAGATTGTTCTATGCCAATGTTGTTTCTGTATTACTATATGGAAGCAGCACATGTTGTACTATCGGAGGCAATATCAAATGAATAACTTTGTCGGCGTATGGATCAGATAGGCATAGAGGTAGTGATAATAAGTGAATGCAGATGCGTGACAAATTGGGTTATATTAAGCAATGGAATTTTAGAATGGCCGACGGGCAGGTCAGAAAGTTACGCTAAAAAGTTCAGTAGAAACCCCTTCGTTATTGATAAAGCTATTGTAGGTCAAAGTTGTCTCTATTGTTTAATTTCACTGCAACTAAGCACATTAAAAAATTCCATTATCTGATCTGCTAGACAATATGCATATCCAATATGAGCTGCGAAATACCCAAAAAACCTTTCATACATAAAGCGTCAAGCTTCTGTTCCCTTTTTTGCTTGCATTTGTGACCAACTGTATGTCTCACCGGCCAACCCAACTAGTCCTCAACTCAAGTGCTAAGTTATTTGGAAATCCAACAATTGTATCTAAAACTGATATTTGTATCTCTCTAAAGTGAAACACAAATATGACTTGTAACTTACCCAAATACCAAACATTTACTTCATCTTTTAAGTATAATTGATAGCAATTAATATTTACCGGGGGAACCCGCGTTCGTAATCGCCATCTATCTTCTGCATATCGATTCACCTGTACGAGTATAACTCTGACTAACAGTATTTCGTGAAGAGAAAACCCAACTATGAAAACATACAATATTTAATTTATCATATTATTATCCAACACTGGACAGCCAAAATTTAATTTGAATTTCAAATTCATTTCATTCATGACTCCAACAAACCAGATTGACTGCCGCGGTATAAAATTCTATCTAAGCTCTTGCAATTAGCGGCATCTAAATGTGCATTACAAAATCAATTTTGTCAGTGGAACATGAAAAAAATCTAAATGCAAAATAAAATGCAAAGGAAAATGGTAAAAAAAGTCAATTCGTTAATGTCGGATGTTTTTGTTGCAATCAGGGCCATAAATTAATTCAATTTTTGTACCAGCCAGGAATGCTTTCATGGACTATTCAGACGGAAAAATATATGTAAAAATAGCAAATATGTCGGTAAATGATGATTTGTTGCTGGAGTGATTAAAAAAATTGTGAAAGATTACAAACATAAAGCAGTTCACGGTGGGAAAGTTTAATTTGAAGTAATTTCTTCTCATTGCATTGGGACATATGTAAAAAAGTTTCAAATTTTAAAAGATTTCATTCAGTTTTTTGCCTTTTAGAGATGGCTATGATTCACGACTATAACTGAGTAAGTAAAGCGTAACCCATCTGGGGAGTCCTGATTCACCGGGCCTTGAGTGCTTTGGAATATGTTTATTACTTAACTTATTACCATACAATCGGAACTCTTAAGAAAAATAGCATGTACGGAGTAAAATCTGCCAGTTAGATTGCCGCAAAAAATATGCCCAACGTTCTCATTTACACATCCTCGAAGGTTACATACACACGTAGTATGCGAACAAGCTGATTTGAGTGCACTTTCGTTGATCCTGGCCAAAAAAATGACAATGGCACTGAAGGCGGTTAGTAGTATATAAAACCAATCTTTGAAAATTAACGAAATTATCATCCCCAATGTTAATGTGGTCAAAGGGTAGTATAGGACCCAGGGCAAAACGTGGATTGGTACCTACGATGGAGCATAAAACCTGGGAAACGTCTGCTCCACCTCCACGTGCAGTTCTTTCTTGATGAAAAACTGCAGACGGAAAAGGATGAAGGCGCGTTTCCCGCGCCTAAAAACAGGACAAATTGTACCAACTGGTCCTCCAGGTTGGGGGTTGGATAGAGCTGACAACCCGACGCGGTAAACATTTTGTTATGAAGTCCCAACAGGAGCCTCGGACTGGACTGATAATAAAGCGACGAACCCGGCAACGAAAAAGGGAATAACGATTTGTATTTTCTCATGGAACGTGCACTTCCTGAACAGAGAAAGAGCTACCAAGCAGCTAGCCGATACCCTGTCCAAATATAGGGCTGATCTAACAGTGTTGCAGGAGATGTACTGGACAGGGACCGGGTTCCTGGAGAAGAGTCACTACACCATATACTATAGCGGCCATCCAGTAAACTATGTGCCACCTCTCAGCCTTGATGAATGTCAGAACATATAGGGAGGCCAATTTAGACTCGGATCACTATCTCGTTGGCATGGTGCTCCGAGCTCGTTTTACCAACAAGTCAGCAGAATGAAGCCTCACACACTTCGATGCTCATCCTGCCGAGACAAAGAGGGAAATCTGATTTCCGACAGAATAGGCATATTGGAGCGATGGGTTGAGTACTTTGATGAGCTACTGAACAACCAGAACATCGGCGAGTTGGAGGTCCCGCCAACTGAAGGGGACGGACAAATACTGTCACCATCAACTATAGAAAAAACAGTCCGTGCAATTCATCGGCTTAAAAATCATAACTCGCCAGGAGCCGACGGAATTACAGCCGAATTGGTTAAATGTGGAGGCGACCAATCACACCGAGCGATTCATCAACTTATGCTCAAGGTGTGGGACAGTGAATCAATGCCTGATTACTGGCAAAGAGGCATTATCTGTCCATACATGAAAAGGGAGATATCACGCAGTGCAGCAATTGTAGAAGTATCACGTTGCTGAGTACCATCTATAAGATATTCTCCGCTATTTTCCTAGGTTGTGTAGCCTCACACGCCCAGAACATCATTAGCCCATACCAAAGTGATCAAGTTTTTCTGTGCGACAAGCGAACGAAAAACTGTTGGAATATGGACATCAATTGCACCATCTATTCTTCGATTTTATAGCCGCCTGTGATAGCATAGTCAGGGTAAAACTATACATGGCCATGAGAGAATTCGATATCACGACGAAATTGGTAAGACTGGCTAGGCTGACCCTGACCAATCTGCGAGGCCAAATAAAAGCAGCAGGATTACTCTCGAGATCATTCGACATTAACAACGGTCTAAGGCAACTGGATGCCCTATCAAGCGTCCTCTTTAACCTGGCTCTGGGAGAAGTGATCAGCAAATGCAAAAGGTACGATTCTCTTTAATTCCACCCAGCTACTGGCTTATGATGAGAATATTGACAACATGCCTTCATCCAGATCGAGCAGGCGGCGATTGGTGCAAGTTCTTGGGCTACACATCATCAAAGGTAAGATTAAATATATGGTGGCAACGTCAGCACGAAAAGCCAACCAAAAAATAACATCAAACCGCATTGGTCAAATGGGAAGAATAAAGATAGGCGACTACAACTTTGAGACCGTTGGTAATTTCTCCCATCTTGGGTCGAAATTCGCAACCGATATAGCTATGACGATGAAATCCACGCATGGTTGTTGGCAGCCAACAGAGCATATTTCAACTTTGAGAAGAATCCTCCGAAGAATTTTTGGCCCCCTACATGAGGATGGACGATTCCGTAGTCTGCAAAACGACGAAATCTATGAGCGATATCATGACCTTCAGGTTGTGCACAAAATCCAGCTCAATAGGTAACGGTGGGCTCCGTATGGTTGAGAATGATCCCACCCGAAATAAGGACAATATCTATGGTTGAAAAGGAAGACGAGGCGGACCCTGCCTGAGATGGAACGACGTCGTAGGCCAGGATGCAGACAGTTTTTAAGGGTATTGAATTTGTGAACCTCAGCGTAAAACCGGGATGTCTGGAGTTCCTGACAAAGGCAGGCTTAGACCGGATACCGGTTGTTGCGCCGTTGATGATGATGAATATAAATGTTACCATTATGTATATTCAAAATTCTGTAGCGTTCGCTGCCTGTGGAGAATTTTCGACTCACATTGGCTTACTTCTGGCTTCGCTAGAAATTTCATTTAATTGTTGTGGATTGCTGTAAAACAATCAGGCCTCTCAAGGCGTAGGAGGATCTTACTAGGAGTAAGCGCTTCTAACTCAATGTATTCTCCATTAGGATGGTAGTTGAGGCTTAAAAAATCATTCAAGTTAATTTCTTCTTGTCAGTGAAGTCGACTAAAAAGTTCTGAGCTGCTTTTTTGCATTTGATACTTTATTCACGCCTCGAATAGAGATGGTCTTATCAGTTACGACTTTAGGCTGATGTAGTCGGACACGATTTGGATTTTGGAATATGCGTATGCTCATAGACAACTGTATTGAGGATGTTAGCATGCTTATTTCCTCCAATTTCGACGATAGTTACAGCGTTTCAAGTTAACCATTCTAGAGTTAGGGAAACTTAGATGGTGGGACTTACATACTGCGCTGTTATATTCTAGAAAATCTGATGGTGGCATTTTCCGTCACCCTTGCCAGAACTTCGGGCGATATTTCAATTCAAAAACCCCATAAAAAGAAGAAGTTTGGAATGGTTAAATCCGGTGATCTGGCCAGCCAGTGCAAATCACCAAAACGGGAGACTAAGCGACTCAGTAATGCTTCTTTCAGAATATAGGTTGAGGGTCGAGTAGTGTGCACCGCTGCAGCATCCTGTTGGAACCACATGTTCTTCGGTCACAATTCATCCAATCGAGGACGAAAAAAGTCGGAATCATGGCTCTGTAGCGCGCCATCCACAGTCGTCGTTTGGCTCGTGGCGTTCTCAAAGAAAAATGGCCCAATGACTCCTCCCACGTAAACAGCAGACTACACAGTAACTTTCAGCGGGTGTAACGGCTCTTCGTGGATAATACACAGATTTTCGGTATCCAAGAAAAATGGGATGGATCTCATTACTCATGGCAAAAATCGTCCTCCTGTTCGTTGAGATTCAAGAGGGCTTGAGTGTACGTTAGACAGAAACATTGGCATCAACTCAATCCAGTTTAGCAGAACCTTCTTATGGATGATATTGCGACCATGATGAGTAATCTGAACGGGAAGACGGTCTTTAATAACATGTTAATCAACCTCGATAAGACAGCAGAAGAATTTGGTAACGAATTAAAAAAAACAGGACGAAAATTATGATGGAAATGGAAAAAATGACAATTGACAAATAAACGCCGAATTCAGCTCGTAAATCATCCAGTGGATTCAGCTCCGCCCGTAACAACTCCATTGTTTTGTGCTCTTCACGTCCGTCGTTTCCCCATAGATTTAAGCCAATTATTTCATGAGCTGCTCTCATTGCAGTGTTTTGAATAAATATATCTCATCATCATCAACGGCGCAACAACCGGTATCCGGTCAAGGCCTACCTTAATAAGGAACTCCAAACATCCCGGTTTTGCGCCGAGGTCCACCAATTCGATATCCCTAAAAGCTGTCTGGCGTCCTGACCTACGCCATCGCTCCATCTTAGGCAGGGTCTGCCTCGTCTTCTTTTCCTACCATGTGGGATCATCCTCATCCATACGGATTAAGCGACCCGCCCACCGTAACCTATTGAGCCGGATTTTATCCACAACCGGACGGTCATGGTATCCCTCATAGATTTCGTCATTGTGTAGGCTACGGAATCGTGCATCCTCATGCAGGGGGCCAAAAATTCTTCGGAGGATTCTTCTCTCGAACGCGGCCAAGAGTTCGCAATATTTCGCGGATTTCATCATCGTAGTTGTTATCGGTTGTGATCTTCGACCCTAGATAGGAGAAATTGTCAACGGTCTCAAAGTTGTATTCTCCTATCCTTATTCTTCTTCGTATTTGACCAGTGCGGCTTGATGTTGTTGGTTGATTCGTCTTCGGTGCTGACGTTGCCACCATATATTTTGTCTTACCTTCATTGATTTGCAGCCCAAGATCTCGCGCCGCCTGCTCGATCTGGATGAAGGCAGTTTGTACGTCTCGGGTGGTTCTTCCCATGATGTCGATATCGCCAGCATAGGCCAGTAGTTGGGTGGACTTGAAGAGGATCGTACCTCTTCCATTTACCTCAGCATCACGGATCACTTTCTCGAGGGCCAGGTTAAAGAGAACGCATGATAGCGCATCCCCTTGTCGTAGACCGTTGTTGATGTCGAATGGTCTTGAGAGTGATACTGCTGCTTTTATCTGGCCTCGCACATTGGTCAGGGTCAGCCTAGTAGTCGTCGGGATATCGAATTCTCTCATGGCCGTGTATAGTTTTACCCTGGCTATGCTATCATAGGCGGCTTTAATCCGATGGACAGATGGTGCAACTGTTGTCCATATTCCAACAGTTGCTGATGCTGATTTGCCTGGAGTGAAGCCTCTTTGGTATGGGCCAATGATGTTCTGGGCGTATGGGGCTAGCCGGCCTAGCACGATAGTGGAGAATATCTTATAGATGATACTCAGCAACGTGATACCTCTATAATTGCTGCACTGTGTGATATCTCCCTTTTTATGTATGAGACAGATAATGCCTCGTTGCCAATCGTCAAGCATTGATTCCAACTCGCCGATGTTCTGGTTGTTCAGTAGCTCATCAAAGTACTCAACCCATCGCTCTAATATCCCTCTTTGTCTCGGCAGGATGAGCATCGAGGTGTGAAAAGCTTCATCCTGCTGGCTTGTTGGTAAAACTTCCGCGGCTGGTGTGGTTGCTCCCTGGACTTTTCGAGTTCATAGACTTGTTGGTTCTCCCTGGCTGCCTTTTTCCGTCTGCCAAGTTGCTTCTCCGCTCGCCGGAGTTCGCGATAAGTCTCTGAGCGTTCCCGCGTTCTTTGAGAATGCAACATTACTCGGTATGCGGCATTCTGCCGTTCCGTTGCTAGCTTACATTCATCGTCAAACCAGCCGTTCCGACTCCTTTTGCGGCTGGGACCAAGTATGTTAGTGGGCGTATCCATGATAACGTTCTTCAGGTGATTGTGAAGATCATTTGTTGATGCTTCATCTCCAGGTCCTCTGTTGACTGCGGTTATTGCGGCATCCATTTCCCTCTTATAGGTGTCGCGGAATAGATCTAGAGACTGCAAATTAATAATAATCGTTGGCGTAACAATCCATATTGGATCAGGGCCGTGAAGTGTGTTAGAGCACTTCATTCAAGACCGTAACGGTACACTAGGAGGCAATGTGGTCAGCATTGCGCTCGCCCGAGATTATTACCCTAATTTGACTCAGGTACTCATTCACAGCTGAGTCGACTGGTATCCGACGTCAAATCACAATACAAATTCCACTGCCACCAGTGAGATTTGAACCGCGATCTTCCGTACGACAGCCTTGCGCTCTAACCACTCAGCCATCCGGACACTGTGCATTTAGGGTTACGTCGGATGTCGTGTCCATGGTACAAGTAGTATCCAGGCACACAGTTGTTTGCAGTGTGGCTAGTTTACGGTGCCAACCAAAATATGTCTCACCTTAATACGCCACACTGCGGGTACATAAGCGAACATCGGCTTAATGATAACAACGTATATTCGCATTACCATACGAGGCTTAAGCCCACATGTCGAGGCAATGGTCCGTCTGCATAGCCCATAAGCAGTGACAGCTTGTTTCATCTTTACCGTTCACAAGCGGGATCCACCGTTGTTACGGCCGGCCTTTTAGTCGCTTCTCATCGACTTTGATGTTCAGACCAACCTTGGGAAGTGAATTCTCGTCAGCGCGAATTACGTGACCATTCCATCCAAGGCGCCACTCTCGCAATTTTATCACGATCGGTGCAACCCCATATGGATCGGAAATATCCTCATTTCGGATGTGATCAAAACGTGTCACGCCATTAGTCCAACACAACATCTTCGTCTCCATTACCGCAGACGTCGTTCATTGTCTTCTATAGTCACTGAGAACCATAGAGAGCGATTTTATGTTAGATTTGAGACGTTCGTTGATACGTCGATCACAAAGAACGCCAGTTGTGGAACGACACTTAATTCAGATTGCGTTAATTCGTGAAACAATTTCATAACGCAGTTCTCTATTGGCTGATTGCATTTACCCGAGATATGGGTCAGTTCTCCGCAGGGGAATGCCGCTGGCAATGATTGTGTCTGTTTCATGGGGATCGGTCGTCAAAAATTCAGTTTTATTCAGATTCAATCTGAGACGTTGTTGCATGTGACGATCATTCTATTTTTGAACAAGTTGCCCGAGATAATTTTTGCTATTAGACGCTAGGAAAAAATTATCTGCATAAAGCAGTGTATAGGGTGTGACAGTGCTCATAACAAGAACAAAGAAGAGCGGTGTGAGAGCGCTTTCTTGATGGACACCAACAAAGGCACGAAGCGGTTTTGATAAATCCGCCACACTTCGAACTTCACTTTTCGGATTGCGGTAGAGCAATTGAACCCAACGTACGAGTTCATCTGGAACTAAGTGTTATCGTGGAGCATACCAGATGAGTTCGTGTGGCATACCGTCAAATGCTTTCTCCAAATCCAGAAATGCAATGTAAAGAAGGCGATGCTTCTCACGGTGTTTCTCTATCAGTAACCGCATAGCGTGTATTACGTCAGTAGTTCCACAGTTCTTGACAAATCCGGCTTGATTCACGGTTATTTCAACGATTTCGCGAATACGGTTGTCAAGAATGAGTTCAAAAATCTTCATAGTCTTCTTTTTCTTCAGCCTTTGTCCCGTTCACAAGCGGGGTCGGCTCGTCGTGATCGGCTTCGCCATTTGGCTCTATCGAATGCCTGATCTGGGTGAAATCTCGAGGCTTTCAAATCCCCATCCAGCGTATCAAGCCACCGTTGCTTAGGTCTGCCTTTTGGTCGTTTACCATCGACTTCGATGTTCAGACCAATCTTTGCAAGTGAATTCTCGTTTGCACGAATTGCGTGACCATACCATCAAAGACGCCTCTCTCGCAACTTTTCCACGATCGGTGCAACCCCATAACGATCGCGGATATCCTCATTTCGGATGTGATCTAAACGTGTGACGCCACTAGTCCAACGTCTTCGTCTCCATTACCGCAAGACGCCGTTCATTGTCTTTTATGGTCGGCCAACACTCAGAACCATAGAGGGCGACTGGACGGACGACATTGCGGTAAATTTTAGATTTGAGACGTTCGTTGATACGTCGATCACAACGGGCACCAGTTGTGGAACGCCACTTCATCCAGGTTGCGTTAATGCGTGAAGCAATTTCATAACGCAGCTCTCCATTGGCTGATAGCGTTGACCCGAGGTATTTAAATCGCTCAGTTCTGGGCTGACAGTGATTGTGCCTGTTTCATGGGGATCGGCCGTCAAAAATTCAGTTTTGTTTAAATTCAACCTGAGACCGTGTTGCATGAGGCGATCATTCCATTTTTGAACAAGTTGCTCGAGATCATTTTTGCTATCAGATGCTAGGAAAACATCATCTGCATAAAGCAGTGTGTAGGGCACTGGACGTTGGATATCCCGTGTGACGGTGTCCATAACAAGGACAAAGAGGAGTGGTGAGAGGGCACTTCCTTGATGAACTCCAACAGAGACACGAAGCGGTTTTGATACACCCGCCATACTTCGAACTTTACTTTTCGGATCGTGGTAGAGCAATTGAACCCAGCGCACGAGTTCTTCTGGCACGAAGTGTTGTCGTAAAGCATACCAGATGAGTTCGTGTGGTACACGGTCAAACGCTTTCTCTAGATCCAGAAAGGCAATGTAAAGAGGGCGATGCTTCTCACGGTGTTTCTCCATGAGTAACCGCGCAGCGTGTATTGCGTCAGTAGTTCCGCAGTTCTTGACAAATCCGGCTTGATTCACGGTTATTTCAACGATTTCGCGAATACGGTTGTCAAGAATGCATTCAAAAATCTTCATGGTATGGGAAAGTAACCGGGTCGGACGGTAATTTGAACATTCTGCTGGACTACCTTTCTTTTTCCATATTGGAACAGTGGTACTTTCTTGCCAGTCAGATGGTGTTCTTCCTTCCTGAATAACCCGGTTAAAGAATTCACTCAGCCACGGTGTTGGGTCCCAGCTCTTTGCTTTCCAGAGCTCAGATGCGATGTCGTCAGGTCCTGTTGCTTTCCCCGATTTCATTTGTTTTATTGCCTCCTCAACTTCAGTTGCGCTGACTGGTGAAACTGCTCCAAATGTCGGCAATGATTGTGGAAGTGGAGGATGAGCAAATTCTTCAGTTGAAATCTGCTCGAAGTATTCTCGCCATCTATCCGTGGCGGCTCGACGATCAGTAAGCAAAGTACCGTTCTTGTCATTAACACAACAGAAGTGTTCGATATCCTGTGTGCGTTCATCACGGCTTTTAGCAAGTCGGTACAGATCTCTCTCGCCATCCCGAGTGTCCAGTTTATCGTAAAGATTTTTGAAATGGTTCGCTCGGGTGACAGCGACCGCTTTCTTTGCTTCCCGGTTGGCATTCTTATAAATTTGCCAATTAGCAGGTGTTTTATCGTCGAGAAATTTGTGGTAGAGGCGTTTCTTTTCACGGACCTTCATTTCAACATCATCATTCCAAAGCCAAATATCTCGGTTGATGTACCGCTTACCCGGCTTGGTGACCCCGAGGGTTGCAGAGGCCGCTTTGTGGATCGTGTCTTTCATTTGGTTCCATGATTCTTCCACATTCGTAATGGTTGGCAATCGTATGAGTGAGACCGTTTCTTCGTTCTTCTCACCAAATCGCCACCATTTAATGCGCGGCGGGCCAGTGCGTTCCTCACGCCGTTTTATCGGTGGCTTAATTCGCAGGACAGCAATCAACGGCCGATGTTGAGGTGCGATGGTCTCATAGGGAACGACTTTGCAATCAGTGATAGTGGTAAAATGTTGACGTCTTATGAGAATATAGTCGATTTGCGTTTTATTGTTCCCACTATAAAATGTGGGAAGATGAGACAATCGTTTGATGAAGCATGTATTCATAAGTACAAGGTCATGGGTGTCCGCAAAATCGATTATACGCTCGCCACCTTCGTTGCGCGCTCCGAACCCCTTTCCTCCATGGCACCTGTTACCGTCTGCCTTTTCACCCACATGACCATTAAGGTCGCCGGCAATGATTATGTAATCTTCGGCAGGCACGTGACAAGTCTTTTCATCGAGAAGTTGCCAGAACTTCTTTAATGGCATCACGGAAACCCTCTGAGATGGCAATGCCAACACCATATTGAGTGTGTGGGTTACCAAAATAGAGAAGTTTGTAACCATTTTTACCGCGTTCGCGTTCAATGTCGCAGCTTTTGGAACCAGACCATCGGGTTTCTTGCAGAGCGCAGATGTCAATGCATCTTTTCCGAAGGGCTCTTGCGAGTTCCTCGGTCTTTCCAGTTAGGGTACCAACATTTAGCGTGCAGACACGTATTTGTTTTGTTCGTTGTGTGCGGACTAACTTGCTTACGTCCTGACGCCGTCCATGCGTCAAGAACCCTTGCCCATTTCTCGACAGGACCGGGGCCCGTCCTGCCGCGTCGACTGAGGTGGACGCCCTAGCATTTCTCCGAGGCCTGTGACTTAATCCGATCATCATATTTGTAACGACATTCTATGCATTTTCTTGGTCGACCTGTCGCGGGGTCTGTCACCAAGAGAGATCAGGTAGGATTTAGCATAGTAGAATAACTCCAACTATACTCTATTTATCTCTTTCCCTGATCTCAGCATTTTATTTTTGTTTTACTGAGGATAGTACAGAGTACGTTGCCTCAAACCCTCCTCCTTTACCTGGGCTTGGGACCAGCATACTATGTTAATAGCATGGCGGAGTTTGTTCAAAAATCTTCATAGTATGGGAAAATAACCAGATCGGAGGATAATTTGAACATTTCGCTAGATTACCTTTCTTTTTCCATATTGGAACTGTAGCAGTCAAATGGTCCCAGCTCTTCTCCTTGCAGAGCTCAGATGCGATGTCGTCAGGTCCTCTGGCTTTCACCGATTTAATTTCTTTTATTGCCTCCTCGTAGTAGTATTCTCGCCGTCTACCCGTTGCGGCTCGACGGTTTGTGAGCAAAGTACCGTTCTTGTCATTAACGCAACAGAAGTGATACAGGTCTCTCTCGCCATTCCGAGTGTCCAGTTTATTGCAGAGTGCAGATATCAATGCGCCTTTTTCGAACTGCTCTTGCGAGGTCCTCGGTCTTTCCAGTTCCATATTTAGCGTGCAGACACGTATTTCTTTTGCTCGGACCAACTTACTTATGTCCTGACGCCGCCCATGCGTCAAGAACCCTTGCCCATTTCTCGACGGGACCGGGGCCCACCTGCCGCGACGACTGAGGTGGACGCCCTAGCATTTTTCTAAGACTACTCAATTCGGTCATGTTGCTTCTAACGACGTCCCGGGACCTGTTACCAAAAGAGATTAAGTAGGATTTAGCATAGCGGAATAACTCCAAATATACTTTATTTATCTCGTTCCCTGGTCCTAACATTTTATTTTTGTTATGCACGTTGCCTCAAACCCTCCTCCTTCGCCTGGACTTAGGACCAGCATGTCAGGTAAAGGAGTAAAGTTTAGCTTCTCTCTAGAATAACTCCCAAATATTTCACTCCTTCGGGAAGTTGACGGGTTGTAATCCTCGTCTCGTTTAACGGCTTGCTCCCTATTCATAATGATGAGTAAGTCGAAGGAGTGGGAACATGGTTCTCATTGGTATAAGTTACCCCTTATAGGTGAAACGGTTAGTTACCATAATATATTTGATACGGCTTACTCCTCCAAGTAAGAGTGAAATCATCTTTGCAATTGTACTCAGGCGGAGTAAAGTCGCTGGCCTTGACAATGTGCCTACGAGATTCTTCGTTGCAGCCCATGTGGTCCCTGCAAGGCAATTTTTTCTACTGATTCGGATATCTTATTGGTCGAATATTTTTATTAGAAAGTGGAAAGTAGGGATAATATTAAAATTCCAAAAAGGAACCTATCTTGAGTGTGACGTTTGGGGAGCCATTTGTGAGCTTCTTAGCGTCGGAAAGATAATAACTAAAATAATCCTGGAATGTATCAAAGAACACCCTGATAGCCTAATTAACGAAAAGCAGCCTGCTTTCCTCTCTCTGAATTATTTAAAAGCAGAGTGCGGAGTTTAAATTCCCGCTTTACATGCTTTTCGTCGATTTCGTGAAGACTTTCGACTGAGTCAATAAGAAGCATATCTTATTATCGATGATGTACTTCATGCTCCATTGCCCAGAGAATTAATCTTTAAATCGGAACAATGAGATCATTTTTTGTGTAAAACAAAACCTTGTTAACATCGGTTTACTGCCTGCTGTCTGTCTATCTGTTTGCCCGTCACACGCATTTTTCTCGGAGATGGCTATAGCGATTGACATCAAATTTGGTAGAATGGTGGAAACTGTGAACGCTCACTAATACAGTGAGTCACATCCTTTTACGTCAAATTTAAGGGAGGGGAGGGGTCCTCATACATGCAAAAGGGGAGGGTCAATTTTTTTCACCACATATAGGCATGGAGGTATCATATGAAAGGTCTCGGTTAGTACTTTTCGAAGCCGGTCTTAGTTTGTTAGAAAGGTGGGGAGTGCGGGGGCTGAAAGTGATAATTTCTTTAAAAGGGCAATTCTCAGAAAGTACCCAACTGAAACATTTAATAATTGGCTGCAAAACCTCCTTAAATTCAGGCTAGCACCACAAATTGCACAAATTGCAGTGATATAGGCTATAATATAGAATATGATCTTACCAAGTTTGGTGGAAATCGCACCATTATTAGCAAAGTTATAATACGTCAAAGTTGTTCCTCCTATGGAAATTTAAGACTATGAATGACAATATCACCCGAAAGTGGATACTCCCACATAAGATATGCATATACGAGTATTATGTGTTACGTACTAAGAAAAACACAAAACCTTTCGTACCTGAAGCGTCCAGCTTCCGGTTTCCCGACTTTTTTCAATTTGCTAATATTTAAATTTAAGTCCGCATCTACCGATATTTTGGGAACAACTTGTGTCTTTCTTTAATGCTATACGTCTGCGTCTTCGCGACTGAGTTGTAGCTCTGAAAAAGAAAACACGTTGTTCCCGAATTATCGGTATATTCGAATTTAAATAAAAACACCTGTGAATTGTGTAAAAGATGCGAACAATTCAACCACACACAAAGGTTTTGTAATCGAAATCAAATCATCAAAATGTCCAACGGACAGATCATTCCCGACAAAGTGTATAAATTCAGAGGACCAACACCTAGCACAGGCTGTTAAGTAGCAAAAGAATCGCAAAACTTAAGACGCAAAGGAATGTCGTCATTGTGGATAGCAGTTCCTGAAATAAAACCACCTGAGCTAAGTAAAACCAATCCCGTTGTTGTTGTTGTGCGGTTGCCATTTACCCTACGGTCAGCCAAACCTACATGGTCCACTGAAATACCCTTCCCTTCCCCCATACTATTCTGCACCAAACGCTTTTGGGGTGTCCCACTCGTCGGCCATCTCGGGAGAGTGAGTTCCATTGCACGGGGTAGTCAGCAATACAATTGTCGCCTCTCCTTGATGTGTGACCTATCCACTGCCACTTCTGCTTTCCAATCACATCGCCTGATGAGCCGTCAGACTGATCAACATCGTTGCCAGTCTCCTGAGATGTGCCATATTTCTAGGGGTCTCTAGGAACTCATCGGCCATCCTGGGATGGGGGATTCTCCTTCATGGCATAGCTTGCAATAGAGCTGTCGTCCTTTCTTAAAGCATGCCCTAGATGCTGGCACTTAGAAATTGTGAATGTATTGACTGACATTTATACCGCGGTCATACATCATGTCCTGACATTGATTAGCTCGTAGTCCTGTGGGCCGCTTTCGAAAACGAATGCCATCCAATAATAATAAGCGGTTTTAAAAATAACGTCTTAAATCAGACCTCATAAAGTCATACCCGCCATATGCATCTGCTCTGTGTGTAACTGGTTATTAAATAACTATTCAAAGACATTCAAGTACATTTTGATTTGATAGATAAATCTCAACATTTGAATTCAACTGTCCCGCCAAATGCGACTCTTGTTCAATTTTTGAAATACAATAGAAATCCAATAACAAAATTTATTCGCAAGTCATCACTCCATATTTCTCGGGGCAGATACTTTCGCAATATTTATTGGATAGAGTATGTCATATTTAGATAGTATTTGATGGATGGTAAGTCCTTTGCTTGGGCTAAAATATGTTTCATAATGCAACAGGTCAATTTAAACTAGGTGAGGCTACTTCACCGGAATTCCCGAAAGTACAGGGCACTGGAGGCGCACATTCATTTCCTATTGTTATGGCTAATAACCAAATATCTTATAGGTGTCAGCGGCAATTCGATCTTTCAAAAGTTATTAAAGATATTCGAGGTTTGGCTGGCAAAATCTCTAACAAGGGTTGACCTTATATTTCAAAATCAACACAAAGTACTCTCAGAAAATGTTTCGGGATTATTAGCCAATTTTGCAATGTCGATCGTTTATATTCATTTCTGCAACGGCCTTAAGTGCATATAATTTAGATACGTTGATATACGCTCGCGATAGTGTCATTAATCTGCAATGAGAATGCGCTTCGTCCATATACCTCTTGGCTACATATAGTGTTACCGAAAAACACTGACTGTAATGAATTTCGAGTTTTTACGCCGAGTTTGCAAGCCATTATAGTAACCAGGCTGACGCTCAAAACGCCGACAATTACAAACTTAACTCGGATCCTCCATTTACAGATGTTGCATGGAGGTTTGGACGCATTTTTTTGCTATTATCGTTAATCTTCTTTCAGACATTTTTAACATTTAAATATCCATAATGTTTTGCCGGTTTTTTAAAAGAAAGCACAGCCAGATACCCACAATTGCCGACGCAGGGTACTTGGCGGTGGACAGGGGTCAATTATAACATTCTTCTGTGCAGATGGAGAAGGTGATTTTTTTCACTCTTTCCTGTCTCCTCCGTGATGGCAACAAGTTGAAAAATGTTGGTAAATTATGTAAGAGGAGCATGGGCAAGATTGTGATGCATCTTACGTTCCACGGACGAGCAGAGAGCACTGGCCAGAAACTGTATGATGTTGATTGTTGTTGAGGTTGATTGTCGACGTATAAAAAGTTATTTAACCATCAACCGAAAATGAGCGAATTGTAAAGTAACAGGATGTGATATGAATTGATATCGCAAGTCTCGTAGCTTTTATGAATGCATGCAATATGGAGGAAATTACCATTTTGCAAGCATTTCTTTGAAATTTGCAACTGGCCGTGTATTACATGCAACACCTTTTACGTCTTTTTCATTAAATTCAAATGGTGTTTTATCGGAGGAAGTGTTTCAATTTCATGTGTGGGAAATAGTTGAAAGCATTAGGCTCAGCCATATCAAAAAACATGTAAATATCTGGCATGATCTGAATACTTTACTTGCTCGCTTTCGTATCTTCTGTAACGCATTTTTTGTTATGCGTTCCGAGTCCAAGGTTGATTATAATACACGAAAATCTTCAGCATGGATACGTAGGTTTGCAGCTTCGAAAAACAGCCTACAGTCAATTGAAAAACTAGAGTAGCAGCTATGGTTTAACCTGAGAATTCCATGCCACCCTAGACCTGACATGGCAGCTTTTAGTATTAGTTTAAAATAATGGAATATACTTCTCCTCCTTGTTTTGCCTTTGTTCCCTTCAATAGCCGGGTCGGCCCGCTTCTACTATCATGAGGCGCCGTTCATTGTATCCGAAAATGAGCCAGCACTCAGAACCATAGAAGGCAACAGGGTGGAGGACATTCTGGTAGGTTTTGCATTTGAGACGTTCTTTGACGTTTCAATAACAAAGAACGCCAGTTTTGAAACGCTACATCCTCCAATTTCCGTATTTGGTGAAGGAATTCCGTATAAAAGTTCACCATTGATTGATTCATCTCAAATACGGTCGTATGCGATAATAACCAAATCAAACAATAATTTCACCATTGTTCTGGTCAGCCCTTCTTCTCTCATATTTGAATGGTTGTACTTTCCTCCCAGTCAGATGGTCTTGTACCTTCTTCAACATGAAGAACTCACTGAGCCAGAGTGTTGGACCCCAGCTCTCCATTTTCAAGAAGTCATCTGCGTTGTCGTCGGTTCTTGCTACTTTCACTGATTTGATTCGTTTAACTGTTCCTTGAAATTCTATGGTATTCACATGAAAGTTCTGGGGGTTCAACGCAAGTACCCGGTCCTCTTCCGGCACCAAATGATTTGGAGTCCACGATGATTTATACTGAGTGCGGGCTTAACATTCTTACCAGTAGACGCAAAGTATATATCATCTCTGCTGTACTTTTAAGACTTATGGTAAAACAAAACTCTACTCATTCAATCTACAAAAAGCTCTGGTCAGGCTATAAGTCTAACCACAACCATCATGAAACTCTCACAATGGGGCCTACTGCAAATAATGTATAACACAACACATGATATATCACAAGACGACACTGACACAGAACATAAGAAACTGGTGGCAGCCCACCACGGCTACCATGGTCATTCGCTCAATATACTGCAGACGTAGCAGTGTTGAGGAACTCCCTTTATTGTCGGAGGGCAGCACGCGCGTATGCTTTAGAACGTTGAAGGGTATCATTGTTAGCAAAACACTAGCCAAAGATATTGCTAACTATGTGGACGCCTACAACATCTTGATCGCGGATTTCACCGTGCGTTAGATAGACACAAAACGCAACTCTGACGGAAGGCAAGCTCCCTCCAAAAGACAAACTCGTTCAAGCTACCATGCTCTGTCGGGAGGAAGCCCATCTCAAGCCCGCCGAGGATAGAACTCTCTCTGAAATATTCTTTTACGTACTCATATGTAACTCCACGTCCACAACTTTCGATCTATTTAATCTGCCACTTAGCGGTTATACTGTCGCCTAACAGCCTTCTGGCATTTTGCATTCTAACATCTCTACCTATTCACCACCACTTGATCTAGTTGCAACAGCGTCTTGATTTTGTAGGTTCTGGTATGAAAAACTACATCCCGATCATGAAGAGCAATACTCCACTGAAATAGGCTTCAACCCCCCCCTCCCCCCCTCATTACTTGCCGAGACGCCCTCACTCTTCCTCTACACACCGAACGCATTTGGGCCGGCCCACTCGTTGGGACTATATCCCGATCATGAAGAGCGCATCTGCATCTGAAAGACACGTTCACAGTGGCACGACCAGCCAGGTGTGGAGTCATACAACATAGTCATCGCAAAGTCATATAGCAGCTCTCCTGCTTAGACCCCAAATCACCCCTCATAGCACTCCACCACATATATATCATATATATGCTTACTGAGCTCGATCAGGTGCGGGTATGGTTTTACTGGTTTTAAGCGAGTAACTGCAGTGTTGGCTTAGCCTCACAGTCCTCTACGGACGCGAATTTGTTTAGAGACTACACTCAGAGCCCCGCTCTGACTGGCATAGTGGTATCAATTTAGACAGACTGCAGGATCCGCATTAATACTGGCAGATGCGAGACCTACCTAGAGTCTCTACTGCAACTGAGAGGTGCGACACCCAAGTGTTAAAGCGTTCTGCCCTCGATGTGGGCACAACGACAGCCATCATGAAACTCCCACTGGGGGGCCAACACCAAATAACCGGGCCAGAAATGCATCCCATAAAATTGTCAAGGGACATATGCCTCCGTAGGGCTATCCCGGTTCCCATGGTGCCAGAAACCCTCTTTTTATCATTGAGACTGTGATACTGACTTTAAGAAACCACGTACCAACCCTGTATATGTACTCAGTGCCCCGCTGTTAAAGTCCAGGTCGGGTGCTCCCCAAAATCACCAACCTAAGGTCGTCCAACTGTACATTGAACATCAGCCGCGTCCTACACGGGCACGCAGCCATCAATTGACACCTTGGACGCATGTTTTCCTACAATGGGAGTAGCTCTTGCATAGAGCTTATTCCAGGCAGAAACATTCGCAGAGTTTTGCCAACCCTAAGGACCAACTTACATAAACAAATGTGTTTTTTTAATACGAAAATTCCAAGGACGTATTTGCTAACACAACGGCCAATCAGGTTTTTAAATCAAGGTGTTGTTGTAAAACCTGCCAGTGCTTCTCTGACGCAAGAAGGGGTATTTTAGCTCCCAGTCGCTGGTCCATAATACTTGTCGGGATCTTGCAAAAGGCAGGAAGAAAAAAAATGGTTCTTCACGTCGGGGGATGGCTCTTACTTTCTCTAGCGATTTTGGAAGCACAACAACCCAGCAAGTCTTCCAGAAAGCACGGAAATAGTCCTCCCGCAGACAAAACTAATACAGGCACTAGACATGAATTGGGCCGGCGCTCCAGACAGCTTTGCATATTTTGCCCATCATCTCACCCCAAGCGGATGAGCTGAGTCTCGCGATTTTCACCGGGATCTCATAATACCGAACAAGAGCAATTGCCTCATGATCCCTCATCATCGATAAACCTCCAAATTAACCTCTAAGGGTTGGTGGCCATGATGCCTATGCGCTTTGCAGATCCTTTTAGCATGATTATAGATGATTCTTTCAATTTTTCCCCTAGATTGCTACCAGTTAATTCAAAGAAGGTGTGCGTATGTTTCCCAAGTCGTTTCAAGGGTGGCTTGATTCGCAAGCCAGCAATCAACAAACAATTGAAGATCGTCTCGTAAAGAATAATTTTCTAATTTTGCTCGCGGTGATGGCGAGGAAATGGAGTCATCTTATGAGGAAAACCGGGCAAAACCGGGATGTCTGGAGTTTCTTATTAAGGCAGACTGGATACCGGTTGTAACGCCGTTGATGATGATGATGAAATTACACTGGAATGTGTTTTCGAACAACCCAAAAGGCTGCACTGACCACTTCAACACTCTTACGGTTATTGTGGGGCATTGTGTGAAGTTTGAACAGTGAGTGCATCTGGAATGTTCTAAACAGGATCGGAGAAACTAATGGGTATTAACCACGACAAAATTTCTAAGGACTTAGAAATAGAAAGTTACTCCACAATCTATGGTCGGTATTATTTCTTCTCGTTATTCGTAGCGTTATTAATGTTCCTTTGACTGTAGGGCGTGGGGGTTTTGTGGAATGTGGTATTTTTGGTGTTTTTTCTAAAATACTTCCACTATTCTGTTGACATCTGCTTGTTCTCTCATCGAGTGCTGGATTTCGGCCAAATGGCTCTAGGTTTGGAAAGGCAGTTAAGCAGAATCAGAATGATGATATACGCGGCTGATGCCGCATCGAACTTTTAATATTTGCATTAATGGGCAGTATACCGAGGTCTTCTAGTAATTGATCTGTGTTTGTGCCAAAAGCTTCACTCTATTTGATGATGCTCGACATATCAATAGCACTAAATCCGAGGTGAATTGTCTAAAAAAAGTGGTTTCAACTGTTACCGGTAAGCTTCAAACTTTCGTCAACAAAGGATAACAAAGGAAACGCTTTGCTGGTGCAGGCGTTGAAAGAAAGTCAGAAATGGCAGTTAGTAGGTCACAGGTCATGACAGGACCTCAAATCCATTGATAGATCACGCCATAAAATGCAAACCACTACGCCAGAATAACGGTAGAACTACAAAACCCTTCAACTAGCTAGCTCTCAATATGTTTGAGTCTTTGTCTGTCTGCCTATCTACTTCTTTTTTCGGAGTGGGTTTCTTTTGCGGACATACAATTTTGTGGTCATATGAAAACTGTTGATTGGCAGGCTTTGTGTTGAGTACATATTTTTTTGCTATAAACGCAAAGAGGATTATAGAAATTTGTTTCTCCCAATAAAGCCATATGAGGTGTTAAATGAAAGCTCTCTATTTCAGAAAAAGTTCATAGCTGTGAAGTCACTCGTAAAATAGTGGACTAAATAGCCACAGTGGACCCAAGTCCTCGTCAGAAATAATCCAAGAAGATCTGCAAAAAACGAAAATATATCTTCTTTCTGTATCTAGTAACAATTTACTGAGCTCTTACCTTGGTAGATCTAGAAGAGTATACCATTAACGGATATTGAGTCTGAATAAAAATTGTTTCTCTTCTGAGCTGATCAGATGCGAACTATCAAGATATTATGCACTTATCATAAAGAATGAAGGAAGATGCTTTTCAAAGCTGGACGTGTTCATAATATTAATAAGTTACCACATTTCTCTGAGAGATGCACAGATGCAAATCTTACGTGAAAGTGAACTTGTCACCGCCAAGCAGACCTATCCAGGGTCATCGTCATCTCACCTGTACAATAACAAATTCTCAAAGTCAGGTAGTATTACAAACACCTACGAAAGATGAAATTTTCGCACCTTGTTACTGAAAATATTTTTGCATTGCGGAAGAACCAGTTTGAGTTGGAATCAATTAGAGCTATTATACCAGCCTCACTTACGTTAGACCCATGGTTGTTTCACAACAAACGCCCGCGTCAAGCCAACAAAACAACGAAATATTTTGACTGGAAAGTAAACGGCGGATGAAATGGTGAGGAAAGAAAAGATATAGATGAAACCCCAAACGCTAAAGAAAAAACACACAAATAAATGGCCCATTACATTTTCAAATTCTCCAAACACACGGCATACAATGGGTTGAATGGAGAAAAATTGCCGCGGGTCCACATTCGGACTCTTGCGGTAGGCCATCATTAACCTGGAGTCATCCATCTTCAACCCTTCACTTGTGCCGTCATGATCGTGATCATCATCATCAACATCATGTGGAGAATAATAGAGAAGTGTGCACTCATCTAAAGTGAATCATGATACGCATACAATTGATCGATTAACTAATTTTCTCGGATGCACAACAGGTGCTGAAGATACAATAGGGTTGCCAATCTGTGTATGTGTCAAAATGGCAAAACCAATGCGGATTTTTACTAGTAAATTTTGGTAGTTTCTAACTATTTATCTCATGAAAAAAAGTAGGAAGAATACCTTAAATTAGGCACTACACTGGCCTAAAGGATTCAACTTCTTCGTGACTATGTATTCTGCGCTAGAAATCACTCGTTGAATTCCCTAGAAAGAATTATATGTACATATGGACATAAGTTCTGTCTATTTTCCTATGTATCAATGTAATTCTTGATTGTGTTAGCTGAAAGCGCTTCCCGCTGTCATGTGTGATTGAGTACGAGACCTGTTACACTTTTTGAGGGTCATATTTTAAGCCTTCACTTCCCCTACATTTCATTCGATATCAAGTATAGGACCAGTTTCGAAAAGTACTAATTGAGTCCTTTCATTCTGTGAAAAAAATTGCACCCTTTTTCACATGTATGGGGAGGCCCCCTTAATATTAACACAAAATGGCCCCACTTTCTGTATGTAAAGGGAACAATAGACCACACGCTTTTAACAATTTTCGTGACAATCGGTCCAACCGTTTCCGAGTAAATCGGCTGTAGCAGACACACAGATAGACGGACGGACAGACATCAATTCGATTCTAATAAGGTTTTATTTCACACAAAACCTTAAAAAGCTATGAAAGTGGTAAGATGCCGAATATTGACTGTGGAGCAACATGTCAAAGAGGTTATACGAAAATTTACATTTTTCAGTGACCACCAAAAAGGAAACACCGTCCACGATGACGGTTTCGGCAGCTATACCTGTCCTGCGAGTAAACGCTTTGCGTTCATACTTTTTGGACTATGGCGTCAAAGTAAACGCAGCTAGTTATCGCGGAAGTATCCCGCATCTAATAATTTCAGCCGCAGGCGCTGCATTTCTCTATCAGTGGATATTAAAAACTAAATTTAACATTAAAAGATGCCAATGGATCGATAATCTTAAGCAAGCTATTCGGCGGGAATGGGCCAAAACACCACATAACCAGTGTGGCGTGTCTCTTCTTTATGCGTTTTTCTTCGACGCCAGCAGTTGGCTATAGATTGTAGGCCCTGCATTTGCTTCTATTATCCTAATCCTTGTTGTTACTAAGTCACTATCAATAGTCATTCAGCAAAACAAATACTGCTCTGCATGCTAAATATTGGCACGCTAACTGGAAAAACCCGAGGAACTCGGAAGAGCTCTTCGGAAAAGACGCATGGACATCTGCGCTCTGCAAGAAACCCGATGGTCTGGTACCGAAAGCTGCGACATTAAATGGCTATAAACTGCTCTATTTTTGTAGCCCACACACTCTACATGGTGTTGGCATTGCCAAGGAAGTCGAATGATGATGACAGGCTGATAAAGCTCACCATTATATCAGCTGATCGCACTATTCACTTCTTCACCGCATAAGTACCACAGACAGGTCGAACTGAAGCCGAGAAAGATGCATTCTGGAAACTTCTCGATGTAAAGACCTACAATGTGCCATCTGATGACTATAACATAACATCGTTGCAGGCGACCTTAATAGTCATGTGGGTAAAAAGGCCGACGGTAACAGGTGCGACGGGGGAAAGGATTTGGAGTGCACAATTAGGGTGATGAACATATATTTCATTTTGGGAATACCCATAATCTTGTATCTTGTTTCATCAAACGATTGTATCACCTTCCTACATTTGATAGATTATATTCTTGTTAGACGCTGACATTTTCCCATCGTCACTGATTCCAATACCGTTCCCTATGAAACCATCCCACCTCAACATCGACATAACAGCATAAGGATTGCACCGGTCCGCCGCGATTGCCAACCATTACTGGTGTTAAAGAATCGTGGAACCAAATTAAAGAGACCATCCACAAAGTGGCCTCTGCAACCCTTGGGGTCAACAAGCCAAGTAAGCGGTATATCAACCGAGATACTTGGCTTGGAAAAGAAACGTCTCTATCACAAATTTCTTGACGATAAAACGCTCGCCAATTGACAAATTTATAAAAATGCCAACCGGGAAGCAACCAAAGCGAAAGGTGTCACCCCAGCTGTCAACTACAATAATCTTTACGATAAACTGGACACTCGGGATGGCGAGAGAGATCTGTATCGACTTGCCAAAAGCCAACACGAACGCACACAGGATATCGATCACTTCTTTTGCGTTAATGACATGAACGGTACTTTGGTTACCGACCGTCAAGCCGCGACGGATAGATGGCGAGAATATTTAGAGCAGATTTCAACTGAAGAATTTGTTCATCCTCTACTTCCACAATCATTGCCGAGATTTGAAGCAATTTCACCTGTTGGCGCAGCTGGTGCTCAGAGGTGGTGGGGAGCAACATGAGGCGGCAAACCTGTCCCCCGAACCAAAACCAAGTGGCCGAGGAGAACCTCCATAATGGTCGCTGTATCACATTGGCTTGCCGGCCATGATGCAGTAGACGAATACTCTAAGTTAGGGCGATCAGACACGAATCTGCACGGGAACTCATCTGAAGTGGCAATAGATCACGAAACTTTACCAACGGTATACTGGTACCATGGGAACCGGGATAGCCCCTGAATTCACATACTTCAAGTCAGTGTGATTTCAAGGGCTACCCCGGTTCTGCCCCCGTTCAGCTCGGTTGTTTGTGATTGGCCCCCTAGTGGGAGTTTCATGGGGAGACTTGCGAGTCCCAGCGTGGTGTGTCGTTTCAACACGGGTGCCGTACTCCTTAGTTCGGTAGTGAATTAGGTAGGTCTTGCATCCACCAGTTTGAATGCTGCGCCATGCACTGGGTATAGACTGGTACTGTCGTAACTTAATGCAGCGGGGCTCTCATTGTGGTCACAAAATCAATTCGTATCCGAAGAGAACCGTGGGATTAAGTCCACGGGACAGGCACCCACGTAAAATGCGGTGACCTAACTGTCAGAGCAGGAGAAGTCAAAAAAACAATAAAATATATGAAATCGGGGAAAGAAACAGGACTTGACGAAATCACATCTGAGCTCTGGAAAACGAAGAGCTGGGACCCAACACTGTGGCTCAGTGAATTCTTTAATCGGGTTATTCAGGAAGGTAGAACACAATCTGACTGCCAAAAAAGTATCACAGTTCCAATATGGAAAAGGAAAGGTAATCCAGCTGAAGATCCATGAAGATTTTTGAACGCATTATTGACAACCGTCTTTGCGAAATCGTTGAAATGACCATGAATCAGGACGAATTTGTGAATGTTATGGAGAAACACCATGAGAAGCATCGTCCTCTTTGCATTACATTTCAGGATCTAGAGAAAGCGTTTGACATGTGCCACAGGAATTCATCTGGTATGCTCCACGACAATACCAAGTCTCAGAAGAACTCATGCGCTGGGTTCAATTGCTCTATTACGATGCGAAAAGTCACACGGGACATCCAACGTCCAGCTCCTTATGCATTGCCTTATACAGATTACGTTTTCCTGGCGTTCTCATGGCAAAAATAATCCTAAGCAACTTGTCAAGAAATGGAATGCTCACCTCATGCAGCACGGTTCCAAAATGAATCTGAATAAGACTGAGTTTTTGGCGACCGATTCATCCCATGAAACAGACACAATCACTGTCAACGGCAGTGACTTGCCCAGAACTGAGCCATTTAAATATCTCGGGTCAATGCTATCAGCCAATGGAACTGGATGAAGTGGCGTTCCACAGCTGGTGTTCTTTGTGGTCGACACCAAACTACAATTTTATTTTATTATGCATATATATATATATTTCAGGAGCAACTTACTCCCCCTTGAGGGAAGGGCCGAAGCCCATGATCTTGACTCCTATTTTTGGAAACATCCTTACCGTCAGTACTCCGGTATTACATGCCTTAATTGGTACACACCCCATATATAATTTGAAATCGAGGTATAAGAGAGATGGATGGATGATTTTTAATCCCTCGATTCCTCTATTCAGGATAATGTATTTTTCAGCTCCTTGCACGTTGAGAAGTTATTTGGTTTCTTGTTTCTCTACTTTGAAGGCGTTTGGACTATAATGATGGAACGTGATGCCGGCTAATGTTCACGGTCCGTCAGTTATATCAGTTACGTCCGAACAGACCGGAGTTAATTGGTCGAAACATGTATATAATCAACTGGTCTGTTAGTTTAGACTGCATAGGCAGCCAATAATCGTTTGAAAAACGATTCGGTCATATGACTGGCTGGAAAGGAAATCAAACAAACCGGTAGTTCAAATATACCGGATTCCAGCACGAGGTTTTTTTTTGATGGCATGTGAGGAACCGAGGATATCAAGGACGTCACCCAGATTTTGAATTAGCTAGCAAATCTGTGAACAAACATATCAAGTTCTGGTATTTCGATTTAGCTGCACATAGGTGCTGGTAGATCGGAACGACTAAAGTTCGTCAACTTGTCAACCCATTGTCACAATTTTATGATGTGATCACGCCTCATACGACTCCGCCTTTCTTTATCTGCATTGAGTCGCCTCACCATGTGGTTAATTGCATTCTGCTTTTCATCGCACACAATCATTTCCCCAATTAAATTTACGAGTTCTACTGTCCTTCCCAATGTCTCCTCTACACTCTTTCTTCACTCTTCGAATTTAGGACAATGGAAGGAGACATTTTCCAGATCTTCCAGAATAACACAAGTGTAGCAGTTAGGTGAACTATTCAATTCAAACCCCTACCGGTATCCGTTGTATTTACATGTCCCGTGGGAAACTGTCTGAGATAATAGTTTATCTCCCCGTCCCTTTTCCGTAATGATGAAAATCAATATATGGGTCGATCGACATTTTCCCGCGCGTTCCCAGCGTTGTTGCCACCTGCTCAGTGATCCCTCCTTCTCGACGTTTCTCACGTATCGCTCAGAGGAAAAAGTAACTGAAACGTTGAACATTATACATAATGTTCCATAGTACCAGCGTGAAAATGTATTCCAAAGAGTCATTGTCTGCATCGTGCGAGAGCCTTCTTCCTGTTACAACGTCGACAAGCGCAGCTAGGAAACTCGGTACACCAATCAATACCTGAAGGTTCTAATTAGTCAGGTTGTATGCATTTTGCACATCAAGACTAATCCCTGTTCAAAACTCACTACTACCCTTCCCGTGCGTAAGGTTTTAAGTCAAGCCTTCCAGACTCTCTAAAGCCATGAAGTTGCACTGAATCCTAGAAGAAGCATCTAATCTAACCTTTTACTGGTTATAGTATACCTCCTAACTGTAGTATGACAAAGAAGCCTATAACCAACAGATACTTTAATAGGTTCCTTACTTCTTCTGCAGCCTATTATCTGGTATTAATTAGACTGAAGATAAATACCAACATCATCACCCACTCCCTATCTGCATTAATGGGCACAGCATTGAAGGCGTCAATCAATATGGAAATTTGTATATCTAGGAAGCGCCGTTTTTGCCGACGGGGCACCGAAGTGGATGTCGCCCAATGCATTGACAGCGCCTAGATGTGCTTTCGCTGCATGTCTAAAATTTGACAATACCGTTATCTCAAAATCAAGATCAAGTAAGATTGTTCGGTGCTTGTGTCGCTATATTGGCGTACTTCAAGGAAAGTGACCACCACTGTCACTCGAAAGCTCCAAGCATGCCTGCAAGGTATCACCGGAGTACGCCGGCATGATTTCAAACGCAGAACGTGCATTGCATTGTTGAATACGCCATGAAGTGGAACTCACAGTTCCCTCAGCCGTTCTCCTTCAGTTTTCAGCGTTGCAGCAATGACCCGATTTCCGATTCTACAGAAGAGTTCTGGTCTGTGTGCTCCTTTCCTGACCAGTTTATCATCATTTCCTTCTAAACCAACGTGGCCTGGAACCCAGAGTATCCACACCATGTTGTGCGAGCGGAGTGTACTATAGGAGGATGGTTGACAAGATTTACCAGTTTTACGCAATAACACCAGTCTTTACCGTCTTCATACTTCCTTGGACCTTGAACTTGAACAGACCTCTTTTCCTTTGTCGTTCTCATGCTCAGCATGCTCGCTAGCCATCGTAAGTGGGCATACAATTTTCCAAAAGCATTGTTTTTTTGCTGTCCGGGCGGAATTTCGGTCACTAAGGAGGGGGAGAGTACAGGCTTAATCCTGCCTGTAAGAACCATCTCCTTCACCCTTATCGGGAAGAGCGGCAGAAAGGGAAGCCGATAACGTGGATCCTACTGATTGAATGCCGGTATGTGGCAATGGATCTAAGCGGCCCGGACATCGTGAACCCGAAAGACCCCAAACCGGCGCAGAAGAGGGCACTGCGAAGTAAGATGAAGCACCTTGGGAATGGGGATATGGATGTGGCTGTACCACTAGACGCGGTGACATTCAGAGAAATCGGACCCAAGGATGTAGAATCTTAGGCGGAAAGTGGGGATAAACTAGTAACCCCGATGAGATCCACACTGGACGCACCAGACTCTTCTGTCAGCGGTAATGCGCGCAAAAACGTAAGACCAACACATCTGTTGTGGCCAACGCTTTATTGTGCTCCGCACCAGGGCTTATATCCACGCTTCCCGCGGGGATAAGGAGCGGAAGTGATTAAATCAGCGAGAGAAATCTCAATGAAGCTGGTCCTTCCCATAGGAATATGGACATAAAAGCGGGAAGGAAGAGAACGTGTGCGCAAGCTGGCAGCCTCTGTGCTGACTGCGGCCGTGGGAGTTTCCTCCAAGGATGGCAAAATGTCAGAAGGACAATTTAACATCCTCCGGGAATGCCTCTGGAAAAAAATGCTGGAGACTGAAACGAAGCCTCCATTTAACAATCAAGGTTTTCGCAATGGGCTCCTCCGTTTGGAGTACACTAACAAGATTGCTTTAAAGTGGCTCCAGCAGGCAATCCCGGCTATAAGATCTGGCGGTTGGCCCAAGTTCAGTAATGTGAACAATGAGCTTCGCAGGGCAGAACATGTTGAATGTTGGTTACCGAGCTCTTGGAGGAAGGCAGAGGACATCATCCGCATCCGCAACTGGAAGGCGAAAGAGAGACTTCAAGGTTGTACAGAGTCCTTAAAAGGGATTATTCGGCCAAGTTGGACTCTCTTAGAAAACCCTCCTGAAAGTACACCACCCGGGAGAACGGGTGAGAGAAGTGGAAGAGGGCGAGTTGACGGTTCTTCCAACCTCTTCAATACATAAGTGCTGCAAGGAGAACTGGAACACTGCGAAAACGGTTGTTACCTATAGAAAGGTGAGAGCTGCCATACTGTCCTTTCAACATTTCAAGGCACCAGGCATGGATGGCATCTATTCAGCAAAGCTAAAGGAGGAAATGGAGCAGTTAGAGCAGCCTCCAAGAAATATTTTTCTAGTATGCTCTGGGCTGCGTGACTTGCTCTTGGCAAAAGGTGAAGGTAGCCTTCATACCGAAACCTGGGAAAGATGACTATTCAAATCCAAAGAACTTCAGACAGATCTGCTTGACTTCATTCTTGCTGAAAAGTTTAGAGAGACTGGTTGAGCGGCACATTACTGAGTCGCACCCACTTAATGCGAACAAACATGCTTACCAGCGTGGAAAGTCCTGTAAGTCTCCTTTTCATTCTTTGCATAAAGGATAGAAGATGCAACTCTGAAGGGTAAGCACGTGGTGGGGGAATTCGTCGACATTAAAGGGAATTTTTCAAAAACTTTGTGATGCCAACAGAGCGCAGGGTGTTGATGATGCTTTAATTGAGTGGATCCACGCTAGCGCAGAGATGGCTGCATGCTGAAGTGAGTGTCGATAGCTACCTAGCAGCAAAAGGAACGAAAGACTGCCTCCAAGGAGGTGTTTTGTCTACATTTCTGTGGAGTATGCTGATCGACTCACTACTATCCGAACTGCAAAATTTGCCAACACATGTTCAAGCTTATGCTGACAACATGGCTGCGCCTACTGTTAATCGGGATCTTGGAACGGTGTGTGGAAATATACAACGGACCGTGTGTAGGTATTACCGGTGCCATGAGTACGATATTCGGCGCAGCTCTAAATGCATTACTCAATTTGCAGCCCCTGAATATATTTATTCACTGCACAGCAATGAGAGAATCTCATAAACTAATTCGATTAGATCTATGGGGAAACAACGGATGTGGGGGCCCAGAGCATTGGAAGAGTTACTGGGAGTATTGAATCCAGTTCTTACAATGCCTTCCGATTCCCATGTCCCCATATATCTGTTTAGTAGAAGATATGAAGTTACCCTCAAGCGTAGAGAGAACTATGAAGTCCCAGAAGAATGCGTATCAGGATATACTGTTGTCTTCTACACCGATGGCTCAAAAACAGAAAATAGTTCTCTAATAAAAACGAGAAGTAGGTTTTTCCTTTCCTGGGAAAATACACAACGGTCTTTCAGGCTAAAGTGTATGCGATCCTAAGGGCGGCAGCTTGGATGATTGACAAACGGTTGAAGGACAGGCGTATCAGTCAGTCAAGCTGCATTTAGGGCGTTGATTAGTACTTTGATCACTTCAAAAATCGTTCAGCAATGTAGATGGAATTACTTTGGGTACCTGGTCATTGTTGTGCAGAGGGAAACGAAATCACGAATGCCTTACCAAAAGAGGCTTCAACCTCCCCCTGCCCGGACTGGAACCAACAATTGGGGTGTCAGTAGCATTGGCTGATGCTGTTGTAAATAATTGGGAACAATCTTCCCATAATGACAGGTGGCGAAGATTTAATGCTGCTAGACAGAAAAAAACTTTTCTTGTCAGAACCAGACAAACATACTGCAAAGTTTATCCTGTCCAAAAGCAGGAAAACTTGCAGAAGTATTGTGGGCATTCTGAGTGGTCATAATTCACTAGGTGGGCATGTTTTGAGAGTAGGAATTATCCAAGATGATACGTCTCCATCCTGTAATGAGGAAGCGGAATCCACTTAACATTTCTATGTGAGTGCCCCGTCCATGGACGCATCAGAAATCAGATTTTTGGTGCTGATGTTTTCCAGCTGCAGCGGGTAGTGAATCTGGGATATTCTGTTGGACGGAGGAATCGAATACAATGGACCACTAAGGTCTGAGTGCTCAGAGGCTTTGCCTCTCTTCAGCATCTTTTTGGACACAGGACACTTGCCGTTTTCAGCAGAATGCCTGCTGAACAGGCTTTCATCTCCATCACACACCACTAGTCACATTCTCGGGCTTGGGTTTGGGAGAAATAAGCATTAAGCAGCTTGCTTTGGTTCGACTCAAAAACCCAATGAGACTTGGAAACCTACTAACGAAACAATGTCGCATCCTTAGTCCTTGATTATTTGACCTAGTTTGTCGTAATCTGGGATCATGTCCCGGTTTTTCTTTGTGGTGCAGTCATGATGACGAGTTCTCTAGCCAAAAGAAAAGACGTGTACTAGGATTATGTCTCGTTCCAAACACTTTGAACTCTATAGGTCATGTAACAAACGATCAAATAATCAATGATGTAACTTGCATTTTGTTAGTGCGGCTTGGTATCCGTAGAATCACGATTAGACTTCGTTACTTTTTTCCCGGTAGATGCTTTGTAAATTTGTAAAATTGTTAGCCCAAATGTGAATCAGCTACTTGAAAAAATCGAGCAATTATTAACTAATTAAAGTACAATCGCGAATCAGACCCTTCACCACTTTTCTTTATTTAACATGTCAGTCAAGACTTGGCAACACTTAATGCGAATATTTCGCTAAATAGTGCATAAACCCAATTAAAATGGTATTAAATATCAAAGATTGTAATCGGTAATATGATCTTCTAAGACGTCAAAGTTTGATGCTTGAATGACCGTTACGAACCAGCGTTCTGCTCGCATATGGACCGCTCTTATCCACTATACCTTTCAATTAGCCTCATCGGCATCGTCTTGGATAAATCGCACTTACTAGCGTCTTTGGAGAACCATACGTGCATGCCAACCATCTTAAACGATCTGCAACGGTCAGCTTTTTATCACCAAAAAACTGAGCAAGTGGTAATACGTAAGATGTAAGCGAACTGTGTCTGCTGGCCCATCTGTTCACCTGAGAAGAGGTAAAAAATCCACGGCGGCTACCATCATCAACCTTCATTCAATTTTGACCCAATCCTGTGCAGTACCTACTCTATGCTGGTTTTGGGGGCTTGTGCAGTTTTGCCCCTGTAATGGGTATAAAAAGATGTAGTCAACATGGAGATGGTATCATTTTAAAACTAGCTTCGAACTCGGACAAATATCTGAAAAGGAAGTCCGCCTTCAGTCCAGCTGCAATTACTGCTTCTTCGGTGTGGATTAAACTCGCGGTGTGATCTCGCTGTCTATCGACCAAAAATCAAAGACAATAAAATAACCCAAGTAGTCATGAACAAGTTCGGCGTGGTAAGTTACACAATGTATCTTAAGGTGAAAGTCATAGGCAGTGGAGCGGAGATGAAGAAGAGATTCGCGGCGAAATTATGTCCGGTGTGACATTGCGCTGAGCCGCCAAGGATCATACGGAACTTACAGCAATTCGCGGGGTCACTACCGTGATATGCCAGTCAGAGCTTCGAGCGTGAAAGTCTGTAGGTGACTTAGTACGCTGTAACACGGTTCGGTGTGTAAAGTTGCTCGCGCGGATTACTCTTGCGGATTATAAATGAAAGTGCAAATGGGATTATAGGCGTGCATTTTATTATTCGGATTGCGGAAACCAAGTGATAGTGAGATTGTGAAAATACGCTGAAATGGGTGATAATCTTAATTGGCATGCTCGCGTTTCTTAAGACAATCACGGCTGGCTTCAAAGTGGGCACTTGGTAAATCACAACTTGCGTTGAAGTGGTCACTTTGCAGATTTTCCAATTGTCTGCGGTTATCTAATACTAACGTAATAGCAGATACGGATAGAATGTTTATAATTCGTAGTTTTAAATGCCGAGAAGTAAAGATTTCCGAATTTGCTGCGAACTACTCCAATACCTACCAGATTTCTTCTTCAAAATTCTTACCTCTAAAGTAAAGCGAACTCATAGTCTCTTCGTTCTTTTCAGATCGTTGTTTTGTCTGCTGTAGCAGTGTGTTTCGCTGAACCACCAGTAGGCGGTGGATACAGCTACAGTTCAGGAGGACATGGATCATTCGGAGGCTCCGGCGGTGGCTATTCCTCCTCTTATGCCAGTGGATTTGGCGGAGGATATGTAGGTTCCGGAATCGGAGGAGATCTTTCTAGCTTTAGTGGCGGAGACTACCACGCTGTCAGCTCCGGACACCAAACCTATGAAGGACAATACGTAGATCCAACCTTGTTGCACAAAGTTAAGGAAATCCTTCTCGATCACGAGAATTTGGAAGAGAGCACCCGCGGGCATGGAGGAATTGGAGGTTTCGGAGGTGGATACCCATCCTCAACCTATGGAGTACCAGCACCTACCTATGGAGTTCCACACTACAATTCACGAGTTGTTGCTATTGAATTGGGACACATCAACCCATCAATCCAAGTAGCTCAATACCACCAAGCTGGATACAGCCACACCCCATCTGGCTCATACGGTGTACCTGCCATTCCATCCGGATCATATGGAGTCCCATCAAGCTCATATGGTGTACCACACTAGTCCTCTACAATTAGAATTAAATCGTCACGTTTACCTACTTCCCCCGCTATTGTACCTACATTGATGTAGGGCTTCCTGTATATATTTTCCTTTTTTGTATGGGAGTTTTATAATGTAAATAAATTTTTCTTGTTGTTTTTTATAAATATTTATATTTTCACTTTGAGTTCGATTCAGGTACAAAAATGGAATATCATTAACAATATCTTCTTATTATCTAACAACAAAAATCTCTCATCGCCTAGATCGTCCACTATTTCGATTCGTCAAAATATACGGCTGAGTCTTTGTGGGACATCTGAACTCCTTGAACAAAGGTAACAATCCTGAACTCTTCTGTCCAACACGTTGCATCATATTATTCCACAGTGCGTTTGCTGAAACAGCGTGTCCTTTCTGACTCAGATGCAGACAATCGGCAGCCATTATTTTTAGATCAGCTTTTCCCTTGTTGTAAAACACAGAAGAATCCTTTAGAGATGGCTGGTAGACTACGGCAAAATTGTCAGTAGTGAACTCAGGAAGGAAGCTAACATTTTCCATTATTTTAGCGAAATTTCTTTCTTTTTGGCGGTATAGGCTACGATGACTCGAATATTTTGGGCCAAATAAACATGAACATTCAATGGGAAGTGAAAGTGAACACGTAAACGGCACTTTCATTTCGTATAAGGAAAACATGAGGTTGACTAAGGGCGTTGGGACCAGGTTGACTAGTGTTCTGGAAGAAATAAAAGGAAAACAGTAAACTCTTTTGTCAAATATTGTTAGTTGGCGTTTGAATAAACTACAAAAGCAAAATTACGACAATCACTGAGGCTTCAACAAATGCAATTTTCTTATCTGTCATTCACCATAGAAGGCAAAATAGCAAATTTTCCGTATATAAATATCTCATTTATTTTGGTTAATAAAAATATTTTTTTTTAATTTTCAAAACTTTTATCTAAAGTGATTCCATTTACTTTTATGTCTTCCGCCGATTTTTCGGGCAAAACGAAAAAAACCCCCGGAAATATATCTATATCTTTTCAGGCAATCCTTTCAGGACTCATTTTTGAAATACAAATCATCAATCTACTAGGGTGTTGCTCACTGATCACAGGTGGAGTGGAATTTCCAAGTTCACCCCCTTCAAATAATTCTAGATAACTTTTGTAAAGCCCATTCTTTTCCAATCATATACCATGTACCCCTGCTGGTGTTTTCTTGTCTAGCAATTAATGCAAAAACTTTCAAAAATGCTGGTTTATTTTTATTTTTATTACAAAAAAATGTATAATATTACAAAAACCTTATTTTCAATTCAAAATTGTAAAGATTCATGTATCTTTTTAAGAAGTAATTTATATCGCGCTTGACAGCTGCTATACCAAACATATCAGCTGATGTATTTATATGCCAAACATTTCTCAATAACTAAAGTGCTGCCATCTGTAAATTATATATGTCATCCTATATATTATGGACAGGGCACATCACAGCTGATAGTTAACGTCAACGACTAAATATTTCTTTCTATATATTAAAATTGCACATGCTGAGGACACAATCATGTTGGTCAAAGGCATACATTGGGCATCTGTCATGTCGTCCGGTCGTTACCAATGCGAAATTATCTTAACAAATCACAAATAGAATTTAACCCATGGTACCAGCGGCAGTGTTCGATATTTTCATCTGTAAAACCAATGATTTCAATTCCTGATTTAGTTGTGACAATTTTGACGTTTTCCTACGTTAAGTGATAACACTAATAATACTGGCTGATTGGGAACAAAATATATATAAAACGTGGGGGCAAACTGGCCCCAAAACTAACAAACTGATCGCAACTCCCTAGACAACTGCTAGGTTTTCTGCTATTATGTTACAGTTCCATTAAATCTGGGTGCCAATTAGCAATTATGGGCCCGCTGGGGCAAACGGGCTCGGATCGACAAGGCAAAATTACTGGATGGCAACGATCCTTGTTATTTCTGGACCAAGTGGATTCACACCTCCCAGTTAATCATCAGTCAACCTGGTGGTAAACTAACTTGAGCGACGAAAACCTGGCATGGCACGGATTTACGATTTGGGAGACGATTCAGAATAACTTGCGCATGAGCTGACAGCTGTGGCATCCTGTAAGTGGTATCTCCCAGAAACGCTTCCTGATTAATGTTTCAGCTGTCTCCATCCCGATAATAATCTTAGCAGGATTGCAAGTACACTCAAAGCTATGATCAACAGCAATCACGACAACATAATTGGCAATAGCCGAAATTTTTGGAAGGAGCAACAATTCTTTACGTTCAACACACCTGGCAGCCAAAATAGGAGATTGAATTTGCAGAAAGGCCGAACTTAAGACAAACTACTAAAAAAGTAGAAAGGTCCCAATGGAAAAGGCAACTAGTAGTGAAAAGGGAGTAGAGGCTAACAGTCCTGGTGACCAAAAAGGGCAGACTATATAGAATTCAAATTTGGAAAAAGGACCATGAGAAAACCAAGCGCCAAGCTACCCCCAGCCAGGTAGAACCGGAGACGATGGACCTCATCCGAAAGACAAGGCTAGAGGAAGAACAGCTACTCAAGAACTTCAAATGGTTCTATGGAAAATTAAGGACGTCCGGCAAAACATCTCCATGGATCTCAAAAATATATATTGGAAATGGAAGAACTGCTGGATCTTGTTATACACCAGTGGAACTCCTGGAAGATAGTAGAAAAGGTGCTGAGGAAAAATATATAACTAGCGTAGCCCCTGGTTGTGCAAAATGTGTGCGCCTGGTGTGTCAACCAGTCGGAGAGGGGATAAACAAACGATGAAAGGAAGGGAGGGGAAAACAGTGCGTATCTCTCTGCAAGGATGCAGCAAGAAGAATTCCGCAACCGAACGGACCAAGCAGCATCGAAAAAAGGAGAAATTTCAACAACATAACCTAAGTTGCATAGCTAGAAAAGTCGAAGTTGACTAGGACGACAACATCAGCACAAATATAAAGAGAAGGGCAAACCATGGTCAAGCAGAACGAAGAGAGATCTTTTGAAATCATTCGATAAGTCTACAACTACTAACAGAAGGTGCTCGAGTAGATGCTAAATCTATCCGGCGGACTAGAACTCGCGATATACTTGTCGAGCTTTGATCGAAGACCGATAAGAGGAGTACGATCTGCGTGAAAGTGCTGAGCATTCTGGGTGTGAAAGCATTGGCTCCCAGCCTAGAACCCATATGTACCCTTCAAATAGGGGACTAAATTGTCTCACTAATACGGAAGAACTGAAAGAAGCGATAAATAAGGATTACACATATGTGAGCTACCTTAAGGTGGGATATACTTCTATCAACTTGAGAGGACACTGTTCCTGAGAAAATAGTGAGCCTTCAATGCGGCAGAATAAAGATGTGATCGACCATTTGCAGGATAAGGCGAGAGGCAGTTAAACCCGATGTTTTAAGTGGGGGACCTACGGTTATATAGTAGGGCAGCGCAAAGGGCAGGACAGAAGCACTTTGTGTTACAACTGCAGTGGACTTGGGCTCAAGGTGAAGACTTTCGAATCGGCGAAATCCTGTATCCTTTGCAAGGACCGCATTCTGCAAAAAGAAAATGTTGCTCATGTTTCCCTTTTCGGAAGGTGTGATTCGTAAGAGTGTAACTGCTCATGACTTAATGAAGAAGATGGTGCATGAAGAAGAGCTGACTTGTTGTTTCTCATTCATCTGGATGAGAAACGCGGTTAAGTTGCGAGTTCGAGTCCATGGTCGAGGAGATGACTTCATTTGGGTCGTTTAGTTTGTGCGAAAGTGGCTTTTTCCAATTTACCTCACACTGAAGGAATCAATGTCAGCTTTTCGTAATAGACACAGAAGGAAGGGTTATAGTCGAACAAGACTTTAACACCGGAATGGGACATGCTCAAGCCAGTTTCACTAGGCACACAGATTTTAGAGATGGCCACCAGGAGAGGACTTATTATTTTAAATGATTGCAAGGACACGATCCCTTAAGGAACCTCTGCTACGAAGTCATAAGTGCGAACGGTCTAGCTTTTCGGTACCGATATTTTGCGGTCAATGATCATCTGTACATTTTCTTGAAGTGATGACCGGCTCCACTCAATGTTCTGATGTTCGCCAACAAATCGACGTTAGAAAATTTACGAAAGCTCTGTCAAGAGGGATAAATGAGCGAGAAGACCCAGGTGGGGACAAAAGAACTGCACCTGAATCGCTAGTTATTTCAACAATGAGCTTTATCAGCTTACAAAAGGAAATTTCATCCTGGAAGGTTACCTGTGTACTGGTGGACGGATGAATTTGCAAATGTATGAAGTAACTGCTTAGACTTCCACAAATAACTAAGCGTGCAAGAGGCTAAGATGAGATGACCCTCACATCCGGAGACTGATTGATGCTGCAGAGCGAGAACGCATTGAGCAAGTTGCACGTTACACTCAAGGCATCCTTAAGGCGAAAAATAGGGAGGTGCATAGGAGATATGTCAGGGTAACTGAAGCTTTTTGAACTACGGGGGTTGCTTCTGCATTGAATAGGTTTGGCCTGAGGTAATGCGTCAAACGGTTCTAGGTTGGAATCCCAGACGCACCAGGGGGTGTTTTAGCCGGTATGACTATGTGCCTTTCTTTCTGAAGTACCTACATGAAGAAACGAATTGTTTGGTGCTCATTCATTCAAACATATCTCATTTGACGATTGGTACCAGTGCCTGAACATAGAGGAAGTCATCAACGAAATACAATGTTAGTCCCTCTTGAAGAAGCTATGAGTGATTGATCGACGTCCACCACGTCTACTCCGTTGTCATCCGCAACGGTCTCACCTTCAGCTAATTTCATCTTTCGCAATCGTAATTCTCTTCCTTGTTTTCTACATTTTTTTTTATTTAAATTAATACTGCATTTCGAGAATCAGCTATTCCCTTCCTCAGTGTGGGAAGGAACAAAATACTGAGGAAATGTACATCTGAGCCCCAAAATGCGGTATTTGCTTAAATAAAGAAAATTGTAACCAACAAAGGAAGATCCCACGTTTTCTTTTCATTTGAAAGACTGGCTTCACTCCTAAAATAGCTAATTTGGCTGAAATTTTTCTCCTTAAATTGAATTATATTCATTCCAAACTTTTAGAGACTTAAATTTAACTAATTGAAAGGTTCACTAAGTGGGGACAAGTTCCTTTATTGCATCTAGGTCCAAAAGAATACAGAATACCACCAATTCAATGCAGATATTAGCAGGGCGAGCTTTTTGGAGGCTCTGAGATGCCAGTTCTGGAATGATTTAACGGACATTGATTTCTAGAAATGGAACCGAAACCGGATCTACAAAGCAATAAAATGATGTAAAAACTAGAATGCTTTGAGATATTGATCGCTTCAGGCAAATTGCTTATTGCCGACCAGGATCGCTCACACCTATGTCTAGCCCCACCAAGTGGCTTGTCTCTAGGGGCTTCTAGGTCATCGCGCATTAAGATTTCCCAAGAAATTGGCCTTTCTTTGTAAATTCGGGCCTTTTCGACTAGAGTCAGAAAAGTTTTCCCAACCGAGCTAGCAAGAAGTGGCTTTTCCCCTGAATGAGTGAAATTCAGTCTTTATAATCATCTTTCTATCCCAAGAAATTATCGAATACTTTTAGAAAACTTCTGTACAATTTTTTTTTTTTAAATGCAAGGCATACGCTTTGGGGCAGCTTAGAAATCAACGAGAGAGGTGAGTTATTCTTTGATTTTATTGTTACTACAAACCTATCGGCGTGTAACAGGGGCAGCACACCAACCTTCCATTTCCCCAATTCGGAGAACTGTGACGGTTGGGAGGAAGTCCTTGATATAAACCTAGTAACCGAGAATGTTATTCTTAGGGTGGAGAACTGGAGAGAGGCTGACCAGAGATCCTTCTCAGATTACAGTTGGATACTTTTCAGTCTGTATCTCGCCGCAGGTTTCTGCAAAACCTCCAGAGATCCCAGAAGGATCGACTGGAGAAAGTTTGATCACGTAATTTAGAACAAACTCTCCGGTGCACAAATTGCATGATCGGCGCGACAGACGAACTGGAATCAAAAGTTGGGGCTCTGGAAACGGAATTCGATACCGCCTTTAAAGTCTTATGTCCTGCTATATACAGCAAGAAGACACTGCCACCGTGGTGGTATGAAGATCTCTCCAGCTTCGGTGCTCCAGGATGGCGCACATGAGGTTTTCATACCGAAAGCGAGCAGGCGTGGCAGGAGTTCGTGAAGGACTTTCGACCAATCGGCCTCACCTCTTTCGTGTTGAAGACACTAGAGTACGTCTTGGACATCCACCTAAGGATGATTATAAAGAGAACGCATTTCTCCAGGTCCCACTATGACTACCTCAAAACAAATCTACAGAAACCGCTCCCCACGAGGTAATTGACGTAGTTGGGCGGTCAGTGCAGTGCAAGTAGTGTACCCTAGCTCCTTTTTGGATATAGTGCGAGCTTTCAGCAAGGTTAGAACCAACGCCATCAAGGAAGCCTTGGATTATGACGGAGTATCTTACGCATTAGATTATATCCATGCTAAGTATCAAGATAATCCAGCAGGATCTGGGAGGCAACCACTTGACTAGAGCTGTGAAGAGAGGCATTGCCCAAAGTGGCGCCATTTCTCCAGGGTTCTGATTGATAGTAATGGACGAAATTTTACGAATGTTGGACAGCAGCGGGGTAAAGGTAGTGGCATATGCAGACGACGTGTTGATATTAGAGTCAGGGATGTTTCCGTCCATTATGAGTGACATCATAAAAGGAGTGTTACAAAAGGTGTGCTGTGGGCCGCAAGATGAGGGCAAAAACTCAACAAAAACGGAACCAAGACAAAGGTACCTGAATTCCACCTACTGCGATTGACTGAACGAAGTTTAGTTCTCTCCTCTAATGTAAAGTATTTGGGTGTACCCCTGGATCAAAAACTAAATTGTACATTGAACATAGAACTGAGGATTAACAAGGCCTGTATAGCCTTCTATGCCTGCAAAAGAACCTTTCCAAAGAAATGGCGTCTCCGGGCGAGAATGGTTCTCTGGATGTACATAGCTGTAGTGCGTCCGGTCCTAACGTACGGCTCTATTATATGGTGGCAGACTTTGAGAAAAAAATACAATAGCATGAAGCTTAATAAGATTCAAAGAACCGCGTGTGCAGGTGCTGTTAGGGCTCTGCAGTCCTGCCCAGTAGATATTCTCAATATACTACTGCATCTCCTCCCTCTAGGCCTCCATATTAAATAGCGTGCAATGCTGTCAGACTATGTGAGCCCGGATGCTGGACAGCAAGGCCCTGCGGCCACATTAACATCCTAGACGAAAGACCTCGAGAAATCTGGGCATTATCCACGGGCTATACCACACGCAAGCTAAACTTCGCGAGAAACATTGCAGTGGACTTTCCAACCAGGGCAAAGTAGAAGACCGGCGGCGTGTTACAAGGTTATAACACTGTACTTTTCACCGATGGATCACAGATGGTTTGTGCAATTAGCGCGAGGGTTTTCTTGAATACACATATCCGAACTGTATGGCCTCCCTGGTTTTGCCAGCATATTCCAAGCCGAAATACTGGCACTACTGGAAGTCTGTCGATGACCGGAGCATGATCCGAACTCCAAGCGTAACATAGCCATTCTGACCGTCAACGACATCCTCTAGGCTGGTGGAGTAGTCCAGAAACAAGCTGAACAGTCTGGACGGCACACTCAAGGTGACCCTTCTCTGGGTTCCCGGTCATAGGAACATAGAGGGGAATGAGCGGGCTGACCGATTGGCCAAGCGTGGCTCTGCTCTTGGCAGTTATTCGGAGGTACAGTCAGTATCTCGCTGTGACTGTCAAGGGCGGAATCTACTTTCACTACTTAGTAGCCGCGCGCCTAAGATGGCGGAGGCTTATCATCTGTGCCAAGTGAAGCAGGATTTGGCCCGCTTATAACATAGTCCGATCACGAGAGCTCCTGTGCCAGACGCGTGCAAATGGGTACAAGGTTGCGGTGGTCTGCACTAGGCACTGGCCCATAAGGGACCACACCCCCAGGCTCGGCATACCTTACAATTCGTATTGACGAAGGCGCGCAGAAGGAAGCGGGGGCTCAGAATTTCCTCTGCGATTGCCCAGCTACGGATACTGGGCTTACTCTAAAGATCTGAGCCGGCTTCCTTGCTATCATAGCAGCTGTCACGGACTTAGGAGTTTGCTATTTACCTATCATGGAGCACACAATATAGTGCCAAAGAAAAGTAAATTAAGGACCACATGGTCCACACATGGACCACATGAAACCCTAGTTAAATGTTTCTTGGAAATCACAACAAAACTTATCTTATTCGGGGCTTCAGTGAACACTCGTCGATGGCAATAGTCATGGGGTTCAAGTTCTCCACTAAATCAAATTCTACAATATCAATCCCAGGACGTGAAGATGCAAAGCGATTCCCATTGAAGCTCAACTTCTAACATAAATCTGAGCAAGCGTGGGTATTTGATAACCAATTAATTGCTTGGAAAGGGCATTTGTCTTATATCTTAATTTATAACACTTCAAAATATGGACACACGTCTTAAAGCGATAAGTGAAAATCAAAGAGAGAACAATAAGGAGGGAAACGGTATGAAAATATGGTTACTGTGAAAAAGCTTTATAATGCCGTGTCTGCCTCACCTGCCGTTTTGTATTCATAGCAGTCACTTTGTATCTATTTTCCCCTAATCAATAGTTTCATTAAATTCATCCCCCGGCGAACTGCAATAAAGCACTCAATCCTCCTGCATTGTGTCCATCTAACACCCATTTATTGTCACCAGTCTTCCATAAATTTGCACTTGAACTGCATTTCGATAGATGGTAATGCCGTAAAATTATAATGTGCATGGTTGAGTAGTAAATTCGCGGTAGATTCACTAAATGTTCATTAATGTGCATAATTTACCGCGAACTGGTGAGCCGCGAATGTTAGGCGTACAATTTCCCATTTGTGGAAGCCGCGTGTGATTCTATCCGACTCTTTTAAGCATTCCAAACGAGCTCATCAATTTTGTCGTTGAAGCTGCCGCTGGGCCGTAAATACATACGAGCATATCCCTCCGGCCTCTGCATGATATGTAATGGTAACAGTTCAATGCGTGCTTCAGTGGGTTACGTTTGTTACGTATCTGAATTGGGTATCTGCATATCTAGTATCAAAATCGTAGCATTCATACGTCCCAGCACCTCCACAACAATTACATCACTGCGACGTAAACGTAATAGCGTTCAAGGCACGCAATTATTGTAATCGCTTTATTTCAATGGTCATTTATCGGTGCCAATCTTGGCATCAGTTTTATTTAGATTTCCATGTAAGTACCAACATGGGAATCCACGTTACGAAAGATTTAGTGACTTTTGTGATGAAAGGTAAATAATGGTCTTGGCTTTGAATGTGTGTGAACATTGGTGAGGCTCAGTATCCAAAATCAACCGTGCAGGTAGTCAGGTGCATCTGCGACCTATTTCCCATACGTCGCTAGCCGAATAATTTGATCACGTTCACCCTCTTAGTTGACTTTATTCTGACTCTCCACCGGTCGATGCACCCGCATATTTCCTGGGTTGCATCCTATTCAAAATTCAATGACTTTCTATCAACTTTTCAATTAAATGCGTGAATTGTTTGCCTCACCGAATCTATAAACATATTCCGGTGCAATACGGTTCCTTGTGTTTCAGGCGCACTTGCTTGCCCAGTAAAAGTTAAATATTGTTTTGTTGACTTTTCTATTGAATTTTAAATTTCGTCTCCAAACTTACGGATGCAGCGGAAGGTGTTATTTGCAAAGTTGCGAGTGACTACTAACTAGCATGGCTACTGCGTTACTCCCCAACAAACACGAAATATGAGCCTACAGTCGGCTTTCGCCAAACTTTTCGAACGTATCTACTTCTGCAAATATTTACTATCATGAGAGGCTCAGTATCTAAAGGTCATTGCGGAGTTTATGATTATCATCTTGAAATTGATTGCATGCAAATAAATAGAAGACAAAAGATAATATCAAATTTTAATGCTTCCCACATTCCAGGAGAATTGATATCGACCGCACCAAAACTAACAAGTCGAATACTGCAAGCTGAACGTTTCAGGTTTGCAAGGTTTTGTGTATTCCTTTTGGGAAATATTTGGATACACCACAGCTCCTTTTACATAAAGGTCCCAAAGTATCTATATCCATATAATATGTCACAATGTTCGCTTCATTACTAATATTTAATTTACACGAAACGGTCAAGTTTAACTTGCTGAAACCTTATCAATAATAGTAAGATTTCCATCAAATTTTCCAATATCATCACCTATGTTACTGCAGCACTTCAAGAATTTAGAATGGATTTAAAAAGATTTCCAGTCAATTTTCAAAAATTAGAAATATACTAATAATAACTTCATTTGAGCAAATACCGGTATAAAGAGTATTTTGACGCCTGAATATCGTACGGTGGTAGCTTCATGAATTTTTTTTATTTGTGCTGCGATAACAGAATAATTCAACAATAAAAGACAAAGCGATAAAGAAGATGAAGGAAGCATATGGAGATTCACAGACCATCATTAGCTTGTCTCTTGAATCAGTGGTTAAACTGATTATTGCGCGCAAGGAGTAGTGTCCTTACTTACCCTTCTCAATATACTTCTCAAAATTTCCTTTTTCCCTTCCTCAACATTCACTTAAACTAAACTAAAGTTGGCCGCTTCAGGTATGAAAGGTTTTGTGTATTTCTTTTATAAAGAGATTTGGGTGTGCATTTGTCCCATTAGTGTGTAGCACGTAATATATGCATATATTATGTGAGAATAACCACTTTCAAGTGATATTGACATTCAAAGTCTTGAATTTGCACAGAAGCGACAGCTTTGACTTATTATAATTTTGTCAGTAATAGTGCGATTTTCACCAAATTTCCTCTATGCTATAGCCTATATTGCTGCAAAATTTCATGATTCTAGGAGGAGCTTAAGGGGAGTTTTCCTGCCAATTACTAAAAATCATAGTAATGTATTATTATTAACTTTATTTGAACAGGTTTCAAATTTTTCGGTTAAGTAGTTTCTAAGAACGGGTTCGTTAAAGAAATGATCGCTTTCGACCCCCCGCATTCCCCACCTTTCCAACAAATGTCAAAACTAAGACCGGCTTCGGACAGTACTAACCGATACCTTTCATTTGATATCCCACACGACTATATTTGATGAAAAAAAATGTATACCCCCCTTTTGCATCTATGGAGACCCCCCCCTCAAATTCGACGTAAAATGATGTAACTCACTAAATGCGTGAGCGTTCACAGTTCCCACTTTTCTACCAATGCAGTCAATCGCTATAACCGTCTCTGAGAAAAATGCGTGTAATTGACAGACAGACAGACGGACAGTAAATCGATTTTTTAATAAGGTTTTGGGCTTCTTTGTCCCCCATCTAAAGTAAGTCCTTTCAAGAGTAATTGGCAATGTTGACATTGCTTAAAACATAAATAAACTTCACATGAGTCAAGTTCTAGAGGGATTGTCCAGTATGTTCCGTCTTATATGTGATGAGTATAGTGGTAGATAATGGCCCGAATATGGCTAACCATATCCCATCGCGTAGAAAAAGTTATCCCAGAAAACAAACCATTTGCTTGAATTGCACTTCCCAGACAGCATCAAAAATCTCATCTCGGGGCCAACAGGTGCATACGACCCTCAACCGAGAGACTGGAATCTAGCATGCAAAGTGGTCATTTAACTCGTTACATAGATACAAGTCGGCAGGTTCGGATGGCACCATTCCTGCGCTAGTAATAGAGGGAATGGATGCCCCGGGTCTACATATTCGGAATATATATCGCGCATGCCTAGCACACGCTTATCATCATCATCAACGGCGCAACAACCGGTATCCGGTCTAGGCCTGCCTTAGTACGGAACTCCAGCCATCCCGGTTTGCGCCGAGGTTCACCAATTCGATATCCCTAAAAGCTGTCTGGCGTCCTGACCTATGCCATCGCTCCATCTTAGACAGGGTCTGCCTCGTCTTCTTTTTCTACCATAGATATTGCCCTTATAGACTTTCCGGGTGGGATCAGCCTCCCGTGTAATGATACCATGACCGTCCGGTTGTGGATAAAATCCGGCTCAATAGGTTACGGTGGGCGGGTCACTTAATCCGTATGGATGAGAATGGGGGGGGGGGGGGGGGGGGTAACTGACTGCATTCGAACGGAGCCTCACTGGTATCTGGTCGCCTCAATGAGTAAGTTAAACCTTACCGTGCTACGAGGGGCTATAGCACGGCGGACCTCCTAACCCCCTACTCGTGGGAATCAAATGAGTAAAAACAAAAAAGAAAGAAAACGAAATCCAACCGCACAAAAACTGGTTAATCAGGCGGAGGCACATCTCTGAATTACTGAGGGCCAAGCGATTGCACCCAAGAGGGGAGAAGTTGGGACGTCAAGCAGTGGATCCAAGATTAACATTGGTATACTACGTGGACAACAACCAACGAACGCACGTCTGAGATAAATATAACAGACGTCAAGAAGGAGACAGGTCTCAGTGGTGACGGTGTGAAAGGGTACCTGCGCTATCTGAAGGAAGGCCCGAAACCAAAAGAGGCCCTCAAGAAGGCTCAGGATAGACCTAAGCCATCTCTACCGGAGCCGAGAAAGTGTGCAGCAGCAGAGATCAGCCCGCATGAAGGGAATGCTTCCAAAAAATCCAAACCTAAACCCAACGGGGGAAGAGAACCCGGGCAGGTCAGGAGTGAAGGCAGCACTCAGGAAGCCCGCCATCAGCTATGCTACTGCGGTCAAGGGCATTCGACTGGCCATGCTGCCAAAAATGTTTCCCGAGCAAATACTCACTCGTGAGGAGCATGAAACCATTGAGGACCTTGTCGTCAGGCAGATGATGAAGGAATGGACTTCGAAACTGATATTCACCGGGATACGCTTTCGACCAGGCCTTATAGTGGTAGACTGCGCGACAGCAGACATTGCAGAATGGATTAGAACCCTAGTTCCTCGATTGCCATGCTGGCAACAGGTGGAACTGTCAACATGTGCTGGGGATGATATACCAGGAGTCCATATGATGACAGTTTTTCTGCCAAAAGCCGCGACAATAGAAACGGAAGACCTTATGGGACTCCTAATCGCTCAGAATGAAGATCTTTATACTCGACTATGGATATCAACAACCGATTTGGCAACATACCCGTGCATGTGCACAGGGAAAAGCCGAGAAAGGACACCTCGGAGGAGACACCGGGTGAAAAGCATACCGAGGCCTCCGAGGAAGTCTCGAAAGCCATGGAGGCGGAAAGGACTGGATCAACCAAGGAAGTAGCCCTGCTGCCCAGTGAAGAGCAGAAGCTGGACGACCTAGACCTAGGGCTTCTAGGGCTCAGGGTAGGCGTTACTCCGACAGAGGAGAAGAGCTCCAAAAAATAACGAAGCCAATGGCTAGCACTAAGATACCCCAGATAAACCTCCACCATGTGAAAGCTGCATCTGCGGTAATTGGTAGAACAACTTCCAAGGAGAACATTGGAATACTGCTGGCCCAAGAGCCCTGGGTGTACCGGGAGCAGATTCGTGGTCTACAAGGAGGAAGCATGCAGGTAATTTGGGACACCTCTTGTGAAAAACCAAGAGCTTGTATCATTCTTAAATGTAATTTAGAATACATATGTCTTTCAGAGTTCTCACCCGGAGACCTTGTGGCTATCCAAGTCTCATTGGAAACCAGGAGGAGCATTCGAGAGGCAGCCGTGGCATCGGGATACTTCCCAAGAGACGAAATCCGGGCTCCACCGGAACAAGTCGCGAAACTGGTGAAGAGGGCGTTACCACTTGTTCTCGGCTGCAATCCCAACGCCCACCACGAAGTCTGGGGAAGCAGCGACACAAATCGAAGAGGTGAGTACCTTCTTGGATTTATTATTAGTAATAAGTTAAAAATATATAACTTAGGGAACACTCCGACATTTGTGATCAGTACAGACAGGAGGTACTAGACATAACTCTAATGAACGGAATGGTCTGGAATTGGAGTGTGTCGGATGAACCCTCTATGTCTGGTCACAGGATAATCAGAAGGTAACTCCGAAATAAAAAGAATAATAAGGAATCCCAGGAGAACGAATTGGGAATCCTACGCAACGCACTTGAGCAACAACATAACCCACCTTCAAGGGGGCAGTCACATCAGGAGCGAATTGGAACTAGAAACAGTGGTGGAAAACCTCAACACAGTCGACATTGTTGCATATGAGGCGAGCTGTCTAGCTAAGACAGGTAAATCATCAAGGAATGTACTATGGTGGAACAGGATCCTGGACAGAATGAGAAGAGAGGGACGAAAACTCTTCAATCGGGTAAAACAAACCGGCGTCTAGCAAAGGTACAAAAATGCACTGACTGCATATATCAACTCGATCAGGGAAGCAAAACGGAACAGTTTGAGGGAATTCTGTGAAAGGATCAAATAGATCACAGAAGCAACCAAGCTTTACAAGGCTGCAGCCAAAGACGCGGGAATATCCACTGTCTGTTTGAAGAAGGAAAATGGGGCATTTACCAAGAATGAGGAGGACAGGGTACACCTGCTTCTCAGGTTTCATTTTCCGGAGTCCTACCCCACGGTGGCAGGCGACAACATTCTGCCTGACACCCCAATAACGAATAAAAGGAGAAGAAAGGAGAACTGGAAACTAGCAAAAGAGGAACGCTCAGAAGCTAGGCTAAGGTGGGCAATAGGAATTTTTAAACCACTGAAATCTCCCGGAGTAGATGGTACATATTTTCCCAGCAGTAATCCAGAGGGGCCTAGGAATTATCTTAGAGTCTCTTCTGAGGGTGGTAAGGGGGAGCATAGCACTGGGAAGCGCATGGAGACGGGCAAAAGTGGTCTTTATTACGAAAGCGGCTAAAAAGGATCTTTTTCACCCTAAATCTTTCAGAAAAATTTGCCTAATATTGTTCGTACTCAAAACGGTGGAGAAGGTCATAGACAACTATATTAGAACTGACGTTCTAAAGCGTAGTCCCCTACATTACTGTGAACACGTTTACCGGATAGGACGGTCAACTGAAACCGTTCTGCATCAGCTGGCTAAGGTACAACGGGATACAAGTCCAGGGTTACGCCAACGACATTGTTTTAATCTCTAGGCGCAAATATGAAGATACCTTATGTAAAATCCAAACTGGACTTAGGGTCATTAGTGTCTGGTGAAGGAAGGTAGGACTGCGGATCAACATAGCCAAAACCAGCATAGTACCATTCACTAAGAAGCGTAAGCTTGATCACCAGAGAGCTATAAGATCATATGATATAGAGGTGAAACGCGAAACAGAGCTCAAATATTTAGGAATTACGCTAGACCAAAAATTACTCTGCAAGACACATGTCGGAAACACTTGTCGCTTACCGCAGAGAGAAAATCTGATTTATTGATGATTAGCTTGGACTGAAGCCTCTTTGGTATGGGCCAATGATGTTCTGAGCGTATGGGGCTTTCCGACCTAGCAAAGTAGCCAGGAATATCTTACATATGTTATTCAGTACCGTGATACCTCTATAATTGCTGCACTGTGTGATATCACCCTTTTTATGTATGGGCAGTTTATGCTCGTTGCCAGTCGTCAGGCATTGATTCGTTGTCCCACATTTTGAGCATTAGTTGATGAACCACTTGGTGTTCTTGGTCGCCTCTATATTTAAACAATTCGGCTGCAATTCCTGGTGTGTGGTTTTTAAGTCGATGGAGTGCACCTACTGTTTTTTCCATGCGTGGTTGGCAGCATTTCTCCATCGTCTTCAATTGGCGGGCCTTCCAACTATGATGTAGTGACTCTTCTCCAGGAAGCCGGTCCCTGTCCGGCGCATCTCTTGCAACACTGTTACATCAGCCTTATATTGGGATAGGGTATCGGCTAGCTGCTCAGCAGCATTCGGTCTGTACAAGTAGCGCACGTTCCATGAGAAAATGCGCAAATGGTTAATCCGTTGTCGTTGCCGGACTCATCGTTTTGGAATCCATCCTGTCCGAGGCTCCTTCCATGGCTTCGTACCATCGGTTTTCCGTGTAAGGTTTGCAACCCTACCCACATCCCCAACCTGGAGGACCAATGGCTGACGTTGCTGTATTGGCATGTTTAGATACTCTTCTGTGCGGTGGTCAGTATGAATAGTGCGTTACATGTATCTCGGAAAGCCCTATTTCAAAAATGTCATTTCAATGAATGACGAGCCCCTTTAAACCCAAGCAAAAATGACAGCTCTCACTGGAAGCGTGGAATCCAATCGAACCTTGGTAGACAGAGCTGCATTTTTTTCTCATTCAAATATTAAAATATGAAATATCTTCAAAAATGCATAATTAAACCTTAAATTATAGCCTGAGGCCTACGACCATAAAAAAACCTACCACAACTCAATTTTCAAATCCAAGCATTACCCACAGATACCTGCATAATATAAATTGCGATCCATCTCACCTGGGCATATTATCACGCAAATATCGTAACGTCTTAATTAAATTCCGTTCCTGACTCTCGTTCATCCACAGAGTAGCGTTCGTCTGGTAGCAAATATCCGAGCAGAAGTCGTTCCCGCCTATCATCAAAGTGAGCAGCTTCCAGTGGTTTTGCATATCCACCCTGCAAAAATGGATAGAGACATCATCTTCAAACTCGAACACAAAAGATGCCATGGCAATTCTGTGCGTTTATCTAAATTAGTGAAAAAGATGTGATAAAAAGACAAATCAACGGAATTCCCAAACTGGTAATGGTCGACTGTTAAGGTGACAAACTGATGGGCGGAAATCGGTGGATTACAACCCACCTGACGCACCACGAGCTTTGTACTGCCAAGCATGACCGGATCTTCGATGGTGGTTACAAAAGTTGTGAAAGTACTTCGTGGACGACGTTATGCCATCGGTGGTAATTAGCCGTTTGTATGTCGCAGATATTTAATTGCGAAATAATTGAGTGAACTTATTTGAGTTTTACAAATTTGAGGAATTAGCTGGAATTTTTCAATTGATGAAGTTTTATGTTGTTTCAATGTTTTCAGTGGTTGCAGGGAACTTTCGCTCAAGACCACCCAGTGGATCCTCGGTGGTTTTAACAGAAATCTGCTTAGAGCCTCTGGTAATACGCCGGCTAATTGCAAGCAAATCAAAGGTAAATACCGTGTGAGGTTGTGGATACCGCATTCGATCTAGACAACCCGCACTGCAATGAAGCGCTATAATTAATGCGAGCATTTGACCCAACCAGTTTTTCTGTCAAAAGCATGAAAAGTAAAAGTGCAATACCGTCAATGGGGAATTTATGACGCCTCTTTAATCTGCCTTAGTAATTTCCTGAATTGAAAATATTTATTACGCGATGCCTCAAAGAGGCTGAGTGCAGTGTTCGTTTCGTTTCAGTTCCAGCATTCACTCTGACTCCTTTCTAAAAATGATGGTTTTATTTGAACATTCCTTCTGCGTTTTAAGTGCAGATACCGACGTGCACTACCTCCTTTCATGGGAAATCTAAAGTGCAGCCGAGTACATATGGACATGAGCATTTCGTAGATTCATCAACGTAAATTACCTGGCATCCAACTTCATTCGTTTGACCAATTTCTCGGCGTTGTAGGGCATATCGCTGGTCGCTGCAATATTTTCAGCCACATTAAATTGTGCCGAGCGATGAACGTTGTATGCATCGCTAAGTGAGTATCTGCAAAACATCGAAAAAAGTTTGTTGTAGTATGATGACCGGTTTGTAGATACGTTCTTAATTACAAGCTCAAAATATCAGTGTTGCATCACGTAATCGGTTAATGTGAGCAAAAAGGATAATAAACGTGAGCGCTTGACGTTGGTTACATTGATGTGGTGATTGATATTGTACAGGTTGATTATCTTAATTCGCAATAATGTGCCTCCCGAACAGATGTAGACCATTACGTGAGCAATAAAATTCAAACAAATTGTGTAAATCAGCTTGACTTTTCTGGACTAGTGAGATTACCTGCTTGACAGGGCTACTGGTGATCTCAAGGTTCATACAGTATTGACCAACTAGGAATGGTAACCGCATACCAAACAAATTGAATAAAACCATGAAGTGAGACCACTACATCCCAGCCCACCTCCATTAAAGTTTCAAAAATTTCTTTATAGTGTAACGAAAACTATCATAAAAGATTTCAATCACTTAATCGCATTGAACGATAAAAAACGCCGCATAATTGCCTGTAACTTTTATGTGCAGATTACATTTATATTCCATTGGGCACAGCTTTTGATACTTCCTAAATGTGTCAGAAACTTCGAGAAATGCTTTAAAATCATTAAGTTCCTAGTCTGCAAGGCTTAGTGGTTAGAACAATAGGCAGTCGCCGTCTTCTATAGGGCACCGTAGTACTGTAGTGCATCTGTAAGGTCTTAAATGAAGTGTTCTAACACTCTTAAGGCCCAAATCCAATTGAATTGTCGCGCCACCGATTACTACCTCTTTCTCAGTTGTCAGAATCTCGGTAAATGCCTAGTACTACCCCTAGGTGCTATGCATTTATGTTCGGACGTGAAGGATTTGGATACAATACCTTTAGCTGACAATATTATGGTAACTTCTTTGATTTCCTGAGCCAGTGTCTCATAGTTCACTTTCTTCTCCACGTATTTCCATCCATCTTGTCAAATAACAGAATGCCAAGCTTGTTGGGCGCTATATGACGATCAGTTAGAACTGCTCGGTCTCAATGCATGCTGCAGGTAGATCTATCGAGTACTGCCTGCTCATACTGGTAAAATACAGAACCAGATATTCTGTACTGGTCGGTCTCCACCTGCATTTTTATTAAGAGCTTTTTACAAGCTCAGGTGACGATCACGTCGTCCTTAATGGCAGACATAAATAAAGCTCCCAACCTTGTCCCTGTTTCCAATGTCACAAGGTAGGTTCATCCGTTCCACGGCAGAATTTGGAGATGCATTCGAAATTTGGTCATTGACTTCCATATCTGCCGCTGGCCTTTTTCCAGATCAATCCTCTTCCACGGAAATATTCCGAATGCATATGTCAGTGAAAAGATGAATATGTTCAATACGCTTATTTTATTCTACTCCATGAGATGCAAATTCCCAATTAGGACAGCAGAGCATACTTCAGATCACCCAGTCGTACATGGATTCCTTGGAAAATTCCTAAGTACTTGTCTTATAGCTTGGACATGGAAATCTCCAATGCAGGATAGGGCCAAATTCTATCCGAATATCACGCCTAAACATATCTACTATTCGCAACAAGCTCCTAAGGTAGATCAGTACCAGCATACAGCTTGATGTCTCCTAAGTACATCAAGTGTGTCAGCTTGCACTTAGCATGGTGGGTATATTTGATTGCGCAATCATGCCTTCTAGCCAATAGCCATGAGGGGGGTTCAGTGCCTCACAAAATCAAAGGGGATTCAACAAATCCCCTTGGAAGATGACCTTCCGCATGCGGGTGGGCTCTGAGATGTTAGTACCCTCAGATGAACCCACTGACAAGGTGGTATGCCACAATTCCGTGTGTAGCGCGTCAACCACGTGAATGCGAAATCATTTGCGGTTACCTGGAATGCCTTCTAGTTCCCCCCACGACTCCCTAGGACGCTCGCACTCCTCCTCTATTATACTACGCCAAATACACTTAGGGTAACCCACTTGTCAGCTATCTTGGGAGAGTGGATTCCACTGCATGGCGTAGTAAGATGTATGAACTTAGTCCTTCCGATCACAGTTTGCAAAAGGGCCAGGCCTGTGCGCCGACCAAGTCCTTCGATTGAGATAGGATTAGGCCAAGGTGCTCCGATGATAACACGCAGACAGGTATTAATGAAAGCTTGGAGCGTTTGAGTAATAGAGGAGTTCACTTTCCATGTTCTACTCCCATATAGCAACGCTGAAAGGACACTAGCACAGAACAGTCACAACTTGATCTTGGTGTTGAGATAACTGCATTTCGATATTTAATGCGGAGCGGATCTAGTGCTGTTAATGCGTCAGGCAACATCTTATTCGTGGCTCCCTTGATATACAAATTGATCGACGCCTTCGATACTCGCCTCCATTGATCCAGATAGGGAGAGTGCGATGACCCGTCAGACTGAGAACCCTGGTTTTGTTGCTGTCTATCTTTAGCCTAAATCTACTTACTTATCTTTCCAAACCCTGAGTCATTTGGCCAGGTCTATGACCCGATGAGAAAGCAAATAGATGTCATCAGCATAGTCGTAATTCCTGCACGTCCTCCGGGCAAGGCAGCATGAAGAACGCCATTGACAAGAAGAAGAAATAATATTGGTGACTGGATGCAACCCTGGCGGATTCTGCTTTGGATCTCAAAATCCTGCGAGATTTTACCTCGGTGTAGCACGTGACATTTTGGTGCAGCGCGTACTGTTCCAAAATGATCCGTAGAGTGGTGGTGCGCTCAATGCAGGAGAATCCGGAGTCTTTGTTGATTAAGCTTTCATGATATTGTTTGATGCATTCCAGGAAGATTTTAGGCATTCCATTTTAGACCGCATATCCAAGATTTCCATAGCAGTGAAAGCAATAGATCTGCGGTAACTGCACGTGCAGCGATAAATAATTCTGCGAGGAGGCTGTCAAGCCCAACGGATTCACTTCATTTGAGTGCATTGATGGCTGAAGTGATTTCTCTTCTGCTTAGAAGAAAATTCCCTACCCGCTTGTAAAGAAATTTTCTTATGATGCGGTATACATTTCTGAAATCAAAGATATTTGCGGCATCTTCCCCTTCCCTGACTAATGCAGTAGTAAGTTCTCTCTTGTTACGGCGTACACTGCACTGAACTGGTGTACTCGGTCGGGCGCATCACGCCTGCTTTCAATCGCTTCCATTAATCGATCCACTTCCACGATTCCGCAGTCAGCCAGATCTTATGACCCTCCTTCGGCACTTGGGCGACGACCAGTGTCGCATCCGAAAAAATAGCATTTTTGGTGATTGCAATGCTCATCGATATTGTCAGGCAGGTTACACAGATATTCCGAGTGCCATCCAGTCAGCGAAGTAGATCTGTCACTGTCTGCCAATCTCAATCAAATAACCGGTAAATGCTGAACTTAAGGGGTCGCAGCTTTCCAACCCCGCAAGGAGTGGTAGACGAAACACGAAAGCGACCATAAGCGACCATGGTGAAATGGTGATCACTTTGGAGACCGATGTCTGCGCCCCTCTTGTTACTCCCACCCAAGAGACAACTTTTAAATCTACTGCTAATCGCAAAATGATCGATTTTATTTCTTGTACGGCGTGCCTTACCATAGCTGCTAGAAGCAACCCGACACCGGATCGCATCTGCTACCACTTGGCTTTGCAGAGTACAAAAGTACATTGCCCTAAGTGTGGCAAGAGGGAGAAGAGTACTCTCCGGAATCCCATAATCTTACTTTGTTGAGGCCCAAAATGTCCAGCTTGCTGGAATTCCGACTCAAGTTGGACAAAGTGGGCATTCTGAGGTCCTTTGCTATCGTTTTTGGGAAGCGTGTGCACATTCCAGAAATCAATCATAGTTCGTTTTCGATAGCCAAAGGTCTAAGCCCTTATCCGAGGCGTTGCTGACATTTCGATAGCATTAAAGTTTGAAAATTTCCAGTTTGCTAGCCCACAAATTTCTATCTATTTTAGTCGGCTCTTACGATAAGCAGAGAAGACTTTGAGTGTACTCTCAACCCCGTGACTATAGGGTACAGATAATATTTTCCTATCGTCCATTTGCAAAAATGATCTCGAGTAACTTGTCTAAAAATGGAATGATCGCCTCATTGAACACGGTTTCAGATTGAATATGAATAAAACTGAATTTTTGGCGATTGATCCCCTTGAAACAGACACTATCACTCTCAGTGACTTGGACTGAACTAAGCGATTTAAGTATTTCGGATCAATGTTATCAGCCAATGAGACCTCCTTTGTGGAAATGCTTCCGACATTTGCGCAACCTGGAGGAAGTGGTATTCCACAACTGGTGTTCTTTGTGACCGATGAATCAACGAATGTCTTAAATCTAAAATTTACCGGAATGTCATCCGCCCTTCACCCTCTATAGTTCTGAGTGTTAGCTGACTATAAAAGGCAAAGAAAAGCATATTGCGGTAATGGAGACGAGTATGTTACTTTGGACAAGTGGCATGACACCCTTTGATTACATCTAAGCCGGGGATATTCGCGATCAATATGCACTGATCGTGGATCGCGGAAAAAATTTTGAGAGAGGCATCTTCAATGATATGGTCACTCAATCCGCACTAAAGAGAATTCATAAGATTGGTCTGAACATGGAAGTCGATGGTAAGAGACCAAAATGACGATTTCGCAGCCCATGCAAAGAAATTCATCTGCCATGCCACGGTAGTCTAGTTGTGGAGAAAACCCGCCTCAATAGGTTGGGGTGAGCGGTTCTCTTAATCCGTATATGTTTTTAGGAATATCGAATTAATGGACCTCGGTGCAAATCGGGATTTCTAGAGTTTCCTATAAGCTTAGACCGATTGCGACGGCGTTGACGATGATAAATCTACTGTATATGTACAATGGTGCTCTGAGATGGCGAGGAGAGAAAGACGAGGCAGCTCCCCCGTTGGGCGAACAAAAGCAAGTGTCGGAGGAGAACTTCCATGATGTGACACCGGGAAACGCTCACTTTGACTTGCTGGTCGTGATCCAATATTTGATCAGCTTCGAGCCTGCACGGAAGCTCATCTAAAGTGACCACAAAACCTCATCATGGGTATACTGATAGCATGGAATCCGAATAGTCCCTGAATTTACATGTCCTAGGGAATTCCTGCGGCGCCTGATTGTTGTCACAAAATCAAAAACTTAATTCTCCTCTTTCAGAAGAGCCCATGGTGGTGGATTATATGAACATAACAACCTACCCAAAACTCAACTTTAAGTAGCACGTGGTGAATACTTTCCACAGAGCATGAATCGCGAACATATCTTTACCAGACCTGGTGCAGAATGTAAGAAACCCAAGATATACTTGTAAATTGTTTATAGCCAGAGCTGCACTTTTCTCTAAGCAGTCCCAATTTACGAAACGGCACTATTTATTTTATGTACACAGGACAACTATTCTACGCGTGTGCTCTCTCTCCAGGACCATCTTTGATGATGCGGCATTGGCAACCCCGGGGATGAAGCCCATTGACATCTGGGAAGACTACATGATGAGCATACCGGAAACCAAGGAAATGCTGGTAGACTAAAAGGATCGGAATACGATCCGATGTATACAATCTCAACTGCGAAAAGCAGAAGGGGCGGAGAAGCGCAGTTGAGTGCCCTGCTTATAGAAGAATGGAGATGTAATATGTAATGATCTATTCCATCTGGCACCGAAAGGCTGGGGGATGGTTTTTGTGAGTAATAATTCAATATATCGGCGCATCCAGGCCAGAGTAGAGTAATGATTTAAACCGCTTCTAGAAAAAGACAGAACGTGATCCGATTTTAATAAGATTTTGCTTAAGAGAAAACCTTCAGCATGATCGACTCAATTGGTTGCGTAGTGGGCTGCCAGAAGGGCGTGATCGAAAATAGCGAGCAGCAATGAAGAATTTAATCATCCTCCACTTCCACAATCATTCCCGACATTTGGAGCAGTTTTACCTGTCAGCGCAACTGAATTCGAGGAGGCAATAAAACCGGGGAAAGCCACAGGACCTGACGAAATCGCATTTGAGCTCCTGAAAGCGAATAGCTGGAACCCAACACAGGAAGGTAGAACCCCATCTGACTGGCAAAAAAATAACATTGTTCTAATGTGGAAAAGGAAAGGTAGTCCAGCAGGATGTTCAAATTACCATCCGATCCGGTTACTATCCCATACCATGAAGATTTCTGAACGCATTTTTGACAACCATATTCGCAAAATCGTTGAAATAACGGTGAATCAAGCCACACGAACTCATCTGGTATGCTTTCCGACAATACTTAGTGACAAAATAACTCGTGCGCTGGATTCAATTGCTCTACGATGTTGCGAAAAGTAAAGTTCGAACTGTGGCGGGTGTATCAAAACCACTTCGTGTCTCTATTGGTGTTCATCAAGGAAGCGCCCTCTCACCACTTCTCTTTGTTCTTGTTATGGACACCGTCAGACGGGACATCCAACGTCCTGGGCCCTACACACTGCTTTATGCAGATGATATTTTCTTAGCATCTGATAGCAAAAATGATCTCGAGCAACTTTTCCAAAAATGGAATGATCGCCTCATGCAACACGGTCTCAGATTAAATCTAAACAAAACTGAATTTTTGACAACCGATCCCTATGATACAGGCAATATCACTGTCAGTGTCAGTGTCAGTGATCTGCCCAGAACTGAGCAATTTAAATACCTCGGGTCAACACTATCAGCCAATGGAGAACTGCGTTATGAAATTGCTTCACGCATTAACGCATCCTGAATGAAGTGGCGTTCCACAACTGGTGGTCTTTGTAATCTCTATGGTTCTGAGTGTTGGCCGACTATAAAAGACAATGAACGGCTTCTTGCGGTAATGGAGACGAAGATATTGCGTTGGACTAGTGGCCTTTTAATCACATCCGAAATGAGGGTATCTGCGATCGTTATGAGGAAAAATTGCCAGAGAGCCTTTTTCGATGGTATTTTCACGTAATTCGTGCTAACGAGAATTCACTTGCCAAGATTGGTCTGAACATCGAAGTTAATGGTACGCGACTAAAAAGGCAGGCCGAACCAACGGGGGCTTGATACGCTGGATGGGGATTTAAAAGCTTCAAGGTCGCACCCAGATCAGGCATTCGATAGGGCCAAATGGCGAAACCGATCACGACGTGCCGACCCCCCTTGTGAACGGAACAAAGGCTGAAGAAGATGTGATAAGATTCATTAATTCTTACTTTGGGAGTCATTGGTCAACATCAATAGAATGGCCCATGCTGATTCTATATAATCCTAAATAGTGGATCTTCAGTTTTCTTGCAATTACAATATTTCTGGTATTTCAAAAACAACCACACCTTATCACGGTTTTGCTTTTAAAAATACGTCAATTGCCCGGAAATCATAATGCTCTTTATCATTTTCTACACCTCTGTATCTAATTATAACCAGCTGCGAATTTTTCGCTCGATTAGTAATTCACAGATTTCCGCAATTGAATGCATTTGTGGCCAACTCAAACGATATGACATTGACATAATTGGAAAAAATATCTAAAGCGTCCGGATTTCCGGATTCGAATTTCATGTACCAATAATTGAAACGCAATTCTCTTGGAAATTGAGTATTTAATTAAAAATCAATTTTTTTACAAGGCCCCAATCGGTTATTTTCATTTTTGTGCAATTTTCCAAATGACTGCATCTATTGGCTGCTTTGATTATGATATTTCCCATTGTAAACAGACAATCGTTTTTGCGAATTAACAATTTCCAAAGTAAATATTATTGGAATGCCTGCTATGAGCAGGATACGGGCATATGAACAGGAACGCAATTATTATGAACGCGTATGATAATTAGGCAATATGGCCAGGCAGTGCCATGTCCCTTCTGTGAGGCTGATTATGGGAATGGGGTGGCTCAATTATTTCTGCAAAGGTATCGCATCAACCCCAGAAGGTATAGGTGAACGTATTAATGACTGCGGGTGTGCCTCACAAATGAGCTGACATAAAAAATTAGATTTGGGAATGTGGAGCCACGCTAACTACGTAGATAACACTTGCATTATTGCAGATATGCTGGCCAAATTGAAATAATCCTGATAAAATCTGGATTCCCTCACCTAATTACCATATTTCGGAAATTGTCCGAATAATTAATTTAAGCCTAACAAACCAACAATTGACACTATCGACGTATTTGCAGCCAAATCAATGTTTTCTGGGAAAATCTAATCATCCGCTGCACTGCACGCTTACAGATTAATTAATTTTCTGGTCTGCCATTCGAGGAGATACCCAGAAAGGGTTGTGTTGATTTAATTACAGAGCGTTACCTTGCACCAAAATAGTGAAAGGAAAATCATACTATGAACATGTGTACATAGATCCGCTCAAATCTGTAAAGACCGCCTCAGTATGAGTGAGCCAAAAGTACGTCTTGTTGTGCGTTTACCTGGGTATATTGATGATTCGTCATTAGTGTAGGAAATTAATTATCGGGAATAACGCGATGAAAAATCGTTTGAATTTAACTCTCCATAGTAACACATTCAACGTGTAATAAACCGTCTTAAGCAAAACGAAATGTAACTCGTTAAACATTGCATAAGACCAAGCTACCGCACTTAAGTCATTAATTTTGGCCTTTGCTAATTAACTACTCATTGCAGTTCTGGAATCTTAGATTGAAGTTGCAATCAGACTCGGTGCGGTTTGAACCATCGATCACATAATCGGAAGTTGCATTTCAAATTTGAAACAAGCGTCCTTAGTGAAGTGTCTTCCGTGTTACACTTGGGTGTATTTGCATAAACATGTGGGAAATTCTCTAATGAGAACGGTCAGAAACAGAAATTGATGGCCCTTTGCCAAAGGATTTGGCATCATTTGATGTGACAATTTATCAACCTTTCGTGACATATGGATAAAAAATGTGTTCTCCTTTTCAAATTGCATAGTGGTGTGATTGTGTCGTGCAATTATGTAATATCTGGTTGACGAAGTACAAATCCTTGCTTATAGTTCAATAGAAAACTAACCGAATACAGGAAGCTAGATACTTCAAAGGTTTTGTGACTTTTCTATATAAGAAACTTTGGGAAGCGAAGCCCGGCCTTCTAATTCAGCACTCACTTTAAATATCAGGTGAAGCAGGTTCTATGCTGATCACCTTCTATTTCTGTAGATGTATGCCAAACTTGTCACACCAAACAAGTCTCTTTTATACTGACAAGAAGCATAACTTTGTTAAGTTTAGTGGAATTTGCACCAAACTTCTTCATATCAGATTGCCTATGTTACTAATAAGATGAACTTAAAGAGGATTTTCCAATAAATTTTCCAAACATGGTGGATAAATTGGTCACCTTGAGAATGAATGTTTCATGTGAGTTAGCTACGGAAGTTGTAGTTTTTGCGGCTTTCCGGCAAGTGCAACATTTCATTGTGACAATCTGATGAAAGAGTCCATTTGCAATTATGCAACATTTTTTCTTTTTACTCACATTCCAGGTTCTATAACTTCTTGAATAAACTTCTTCTAATTCCCATCTCGAACTCATTTATAACAAGTCGGGAAACCGCAAGCTTGACGCTTCAGGTATAAAAGGTTTTGTGTTTCCCTATGTGAGGGGCATAACGTAGTTCTCCATTGGCTTATAGCATTGACCCGAGATATTGAAATCGCTCAGTTCTTGGCAGGTTATTCCCATTGCCAGAACTGAACGATTTAAATATCTCGAAGGGCAGGTTACTGCCATTGCCAGAACTCAGCGATTTAAATATCTCGAGTCACTGCTATCAGCCAATGGAGAACTGCGTAATGAAATTGTTTCACGCATTAATGCAACCTGGATGAAGTGGCATTCACCAACTGGTGTTCTTTGTGATCGACGAATCAGCGCACGTCCCAAATCTAAAATTTACTGCAATGTCGTCCGTCTGCGCTCTCTATAGTTCTGACTGTTGGCCGACTATAAAGGGCAATGAACGGCGCCTTGCGGTAATGGGGACGAAGATGTTGCATTGCACTAGTGGCGTGACACGTTTTGATTACGTCTGAAATGGGAATATCCGCGATCGATATGGGTTTGCACCGATCGTGGAAAACCTGCAAGAGAGGCATTTTCGATGGTGTGGTCACGCTGATGAGAATTCAACAACCAGTATTGGTCAGAACATCGAAAGCAATAGTAAGCAACCAAAAAGCCGGCCAAAACAATGGTGGCTTGATACGCTGGATGGGGATTTAATGGTCTCGAGATTACATCCTGATCAGGCATTTGATAAAATAAAACGACGAAACCGATGACCACGAGCCGACCCCGCTTGTGAACTGAAGGCTGAAGAAAAAGATCTGAGGAGCGACGAGTGTACGACAGCTCCGTGTAATATAGCTAAAAATTCCATTGCCCTCTATTGCCCTCTCTCTACAAAGCGATTTAAATAAATCATTTGATGGAAAGCCCTGTGTTGATAGTGGTCAACCTCATACGCTTCACGCTCTCAGTATAATATTATCAGCAAATGCCAACAATTTAACCAACATCAAATATAAAAAAGGGCTAGGGAGAATTAGATTCTTCTTGAATGGAATTTTAATGTTTCACTCGAATTTCAATTATTCTCGTTAATTATGACGTCAGCATCTTATTTGTATGGCGTAGGATGCTGTTAATTAGCACGAAATTGATAAGTTTGAACTTTTATAATATAACTTTGGCACTAATAATTGGATCTTCATGGAGCTTGGCATGTGTATGCACGAGACTGTCCTCTATGTCGGTGTAAAATTTGGTACACCTAAAATGAACTTAAGGGGAGTTTTTTAGTCAATTTCTAAAAGTTGATAATATACTATTAGTAAATTTATTTGAGCAGATACCGGAATGGGACATCTCTCGAAGATTAGATTTCACATAAGTGTTTTACACAAAACCTTAAAAACTGCTGCAGATAAATAGATTCTTCATAAATGCGACTTTAATATTCCACGCGAATGTCAATTATTCCGGGTAATTATGACGTCAGCATTTGACTTGCATGGCTTTGGAAGCAGTAAATTCGCGCGGAATTGCTAAGTTTGAACTACTATAACTTTGGGGTTAATTGCCAGATTTCGACGAAATTTAGCATGTATATACGAAATATTGTCCTCTATGGTGGTACAAAACTCGGAAGTGCTAGGATGAATTTAAGGGGGTTTTTCAGTAAATTTCTAAAAAGTACTAATTTACTATTAGTAAGTTTATTTGAGCAGATACCGGGATGGGACATATTTTGAGGCCTAGATTTCATCTAGGTGAACCACCCTGATTTTTTTCAGATTTTTAGGTTGGGTAGTTTGCGAAAATGAGTCCTGTCTCACTTCAAGTGCGTACATTTAGACTCCTTACTCACGCACTTTGCAATTTACACCAAAACTAATGTCAGTTTCGGAAAGTACAAATCGAGACCTTTCATTTGATACCCTACACAACTATATCCGGTGAAAAAAATGTTTGAATCCCCCCTTTACATGTATGGGGAGCTCCCCTTTAAACTCCACCTAAATTTATGCCACTCGCTGTATGCGTGAGATTTCATAGCTGCCATCTGTCCACCAAATTTCGTTCGGATCGGTTTAGCCATTTTGGGCAAAAGTGCGTGTGACAGACAGACAGACAGACAGAGAGACATTGAATCGATTTTAATAAGGTTTTGTTTTACACAAAACCTTAATAAAAATGAAATTTTATTTTATTTACAAAAACCTACTACCTTGTATCTTCCCTCAAAACTCTAATGCCCATTCACTTAAATACTTCAAATTTTGCCATAGTAGTTTCGTAATATTGCAAATGATCGTTGACCCTTTGCCTGATCATGCTGCATATTATTAGTTGTAATACCAACCTCTGTTTCTGGCTAAGGAGAGATGCAACTAAGTGATAACAGGGCAAACAAGCTGGGGAAAAAGTTTCTGCTTTTGAAGTTCAAGGTGTAAGCTAACGATAACGAAATTATCGGGACCTTTGCGATCAACAGTAGATTTAGGAATTGTCTTCTGGATGTGTGTAACAAGAGAGGTGATGACAATGGCCTCGAAAGGGATCCCCATATGATGGTCGCTCACGTTCACTTGCATGTTGTGTCCGTTACTTTTCACAGAGTTCGTTCATGCCGCTCGAAAGTGGGAAAGCTATCCTGCTGATCGGACGGCAGTTACACTGAGTAACCCGCCTAAGAAAATCGATTAGCATTAGGCCGCCAACAAAAATGCTCTTTTCTCAGGTGCTACGCAGATCCGACATAAGATCTCATTGTGGATTTTCAGATTTTTGGCTGGGTAATTTTTGAAAATGGGTCCGAGATAGAAACGACCACTTTGAAACTTCTTTACCCCCTATTGCTTATAATGCCAGAACTGAAGTCAATTTTGAAGATGTTGGTTTGGTGAAGGGAACCTAGGCTAAAATGGATCAGGTTAATGGAGATTTCCTATTAGAGAGGTCTTTCTGGTATGGGATGCGTGACGATTGGAAAGAGTAAGTTGAGGCAGGAGGTGTTTCTCGAGACTCTGTTTTGGGATCCCCCTTGTAGAGAATTGTTTACGATAGAAGGACGTAATCTATAATTAATTATTTAGAGATCCCGTCTGGATGGGGGTGAAGTTATGACACTGAGGGAGATGAGTTCGATATACCAGCCGATGGCTTTCGAGAATCCCACTAAAACGAACTTTCCAGAGACCGATGGCGTTGTCAAGCATGCGCATATTTCAGAAACTGCATATGTAAAATTTGTGAACAAAAACTGAATATCTTATGAAAAAAGGGGGCGGAAGAGCTTCTAGACCTTTTCTTTTTTGTATAAATTTATTTTTTTTATAAAGGAAAGTACGCTTTTCTGCGATCTTTCATGAAGTCCGAGATCTGCTGTCTGAAACTTTGGCATCATTTTTTCAAATCCTCCGTCGAAATTACTTGCCGCTCATCCTGTATTGGTTGAATCAACTGCTGCCTATTTTTTTTCATAAATATACTTCCCTCAAACCTGTAGCGCACATTTTCGATGGGATTCAAGTCTTATATGAGGTGTGGATAACATTTGGTTGGTAAAATAGAGTTTCTGAATTTGGAGGATACTAGCCCATAAGCGTAAAATTAAAGGGAAGCTTCCTAAGTAACGGGGAGGGCTGAAATTTAACATTGGAAGTTCGTGCGTAAAATGGATTGCTAGCTAAGTAAAATAAGAAATTCGATATTTGTCCGTTACATCATTTATTCAAGTGGTTTGAGCTGGTTTTTCAAATCTCCGAGTTTTTCCTTTCTCGACGGTCGTGTAATGAAAATCAACCGAAATCTGTGCAACTAATCAGGAAAAGTAAGAAGCGGTTTTCAATCATCCACCGACACCATCGTTTTATCACAATGAAAAAATATGAAGTGAACGCTGGCTGCGGTATCAAAAAGAGAAGGAGCGAATTTCGTGCCATCATCGCCGGTAGTTGACCTCTAATTAGCACTATCTTCCGTCAAGTTCTTTTCAAGCAATTTTTTGATTCTCTTGCTAAGGAGCACAGTAATCTCATCGAACTGCAGCAGTCCTTGAAAGTTCAGTAGTAAAATTTCTGATGGGTCCATTCTTCATTTTTCCGCTGACATATTTTCATGGATCAGTGCTGGTTTGCTATTGTTCAATCAAGTGTTGCCCAAAACTTCAACACACTCTAACACCGTCGAAGGGAAGCGAACAACTGAAACTATGGTTGATCGAATTCTTTTTTTTATGATGATGCCGAAGCCCAGGGGATACCCTTTGATGCTATAAAGCTATAGCACAGTCTTGATGAGCAGGAAGGAAGTTAGGAGTTGGAATGGGGAAGGGGTTGACCATGAATGAAGTGGCGATGCACTCCTTGCCTAAACATCTGTATGTTGTAGTTAGACAAGAAAACCAAAGATGGTAGTCTGTTCCACATTCGTACAGTTCAAGATAAGAAGGATCCGTGGTAATTCACGGTGCGACTAGCAATGAACCTTACAGTATGGGGATGGAGCAGCTGCCTACCCGGGTGTTGCGTTTGGGATAGGCTCTATAAGGGATAAAACCTGATATTTCTTGGGAGCAGTGACCGTTATAATAATGAGCATCATCATCAACGGCGCAATAACCGGTATCCGGTCTAGGCCTGCTTTAATAAGGAACTCCAGACATCACGGTTTTGTGCCGAGTTCCACCAATTCGATATCCCCAAAAGCTGTCTGGCGCCCTGACCCACACCATCGCTCCATCTCAGACAGCGTCTGCTTCGTTTTCTTTTTCTACCATAGATATTGCCCTTATAGACTTTCCGGGTGGGATCATCCTCATCCATGCGCATTAAGTGACCCGTCCACCGTAACCTTTTGAGCCGGATTTCATCCACAACTCATCGATTTCGTCGTTATGTAGGCTACGGAATCGTCCATCCTCATGTAGGGGGCCAAAAATTCTTTGGGGGATTCTACTCTCGAACGCGACCAAGAGTTCGCAATTTGTTTTTTTACATGAGGACTGGCAAGATCATTGTCTTGTACTGTAAGAACTTTGACCCTATGGTGAGACGTTTCGAGCGGAACAGTTTTTGTAAGCTGAAATATGCCCCGCTGGCTGCCAACAACCGTCCGCGGATTTCATCATCATAGCTGTTATCGGTTGTGATTTTCCACCCAAGATAGGAGAAATTATCAACGACTCAAAGTTGTAGTCTCCTATCTTCATTCTTCCCGTTTGACCAGTGCAGTTTGATGCTGTTGGTTGGTTGGTTACTGATGTTGCCACCATATACTTTGTCTTGCCTTCATTGATGTGCAGCCCAAGATCTCGCACCAAACTCCGCTTGCTCAATCTGGATAAAGGGAGTTTGTACGTCTCGGGTCGTTTTTCCCATGATGGCGATAGCGTCAGCATAGGTCAGTAATTGGGTGGACTTAAAGAGGATTGTACCTCAGCATCACGGAGCGCTTTCTCGACAGCCAGGGTAAAAAGGTAAAGGAATGATAGGGCATCCCTTTGTCTTAGACAGTTGCTGATGTGGAAAGGCCTTGAGAGTAATCCTACTACTTTTATCTGGCCTCGCACATTGGTCAGGGTCAGCCTAGTCAGTCTTATTAATTTCGTTGGGATACCAAATTTTCTCATGGCCGTGTACAGTTTTACCCTGGCTATGGTATCATAGGCGGCTGTTGTCCATATTCCAACAGTTTTTCCATCACACACATCGCACAGAGAAAATATGATCTGTTGCTGATTTGTCTGGAGTGAAGCCTCTTTGGTATGGGCCAATGATGTTCTGGGGGTGTGGGGCTATCCGGCCTAGTAAGATAGCGGAGAATATCTTATAGATGGTAATCAGCAACGTGATAACTCAATAATTGCTGCACGGTTTGATATTTCCCTTTTTATGTATGCGACCGATAATGCCTCTTTGCCAGTCGTCAGGCATTGGTTCGCTCTCCCACACCTTGAACACTAGTTGGTCGCCTCCATAAGGCTTCATACTGCTGACATGTTGATAAAACTTCTGCGCCTGGTGCGGTTGCTCCCTGTACTTTTCGAGTTCACAGACCTGCTGCTTCTCCTAGGCTTCCTTTTTCCGTCTGTGAAGTCGCTTCCCCGCTCGCCGGAGTTTGTGATCAGTCTCCATGCGTGCCCGCGTCCTTTGAGAATGCAACATTACTCGATAGGGAGCATTCGTCCTTTCCGTTGCTAGCTTACATTCATCGCCAAACCAGCTGTTCCGAGTCTTCTTGTGGCTGGGGTCAAGTATGTTAAGAATTGGGCCCTCTACATGAGGATGGACGATTACGTAGCCCACAAAACGACGAAATCTATGAGCGATACCATGACCGTCAAGCTGTAGATAAAATTCGGCTCAATTGATTACGGTGGGTGGGTCATTTAATCCGTATGGATGAGGATTATCCAGTCCGGAAAGTCAGGACGCCAGACACCATTTAGGGATATCGAATTGGTGGACCTTGGCGCAAAACCATGATATCTGGAGCACCCTATTAAGGCATGAATACACCGGATACCCGTAGTTGCGCCGTTGATGATGATGAAGGCTTGGTTTGCGCCAGTGAAGGGAGCTTTTTTGATGACGACTCAATGAGAAAAAGTTCGTATTAGACCACTCAATTTGGAAACTGCAACGAGAGTTTGGCACCAATGAGGTTTAAATCACTGTCTTCCATTACGACAGCTCTAGCTTCTAAATCCGCCGGATGGTACAATGCTCGTCAATATTCTCTAGCAAGGTATCTAAGATGTCTGCCTTACAGTTAGCAAAGTAACTCCCCAACTGTCAAATGGTAGCCATATCACGCAAGCAGGACGTATTCCGGTAGATACAATACCCAAGCAGAAGCAGCCAACCGTTAACTTATGATCTAAGGGGACGTCCGTGCCTCTCTGATCACGCACATCTAGAAAATAACGACAAAGCTACTGATTAAATGTTCGTTGCCAATGGATTATAACCCAATCAGACGTATTGTAGCTTCTATACTCTAACAATGTGCCCCGTTTGACGTGGTAGAAACTGTGGGGAATTCACTATGGACTGCATTGAGTTACTCATAGAAAGCATATCTGAAGTCCCTGTTGTTGCATAATACTGTAATTTAATCCTCCTTATTCTGGGTCCGAATGTTGCAAATTCGGTCTGACACTAGGTTCCAGAATATGAGCGCATGCATTTCGGATGCAATAAACGTTATTCCGACTCCAGGTTCACGTGTACTTCGTGCAGGTCAATCTGAGTACAATAATACAATGCCAGAAGAAAGTCCCTTTGCTAACCTAACCTTATCTTTGTAATGCCGCTCAAGTTTAAAGAAACGACCATTCCTGATGTTCCAGATACCGCTATACCGGAGCGTTCGCAAGTTCAAGAATCCAATGGTAAACCAGTGTCGAAACCAAAAGGTCGTAGCCGAAAAAGCATTCCACTTTGGGGTCTAGTATCCATTCTAGCTGTGTAAATAAAAGTCGAGAATAAAAGAATTAGGAAACCTCGCTGTACTGGGATTCGCAACGAGTATACCTCTAGGGCAAGCTGTGCTGTTTAATAGCGAGATTGATTGCCTCGTTGATACTGCGTCAAAAAAGGAGCAGGATACAACCTGATTGCTGGACATATCTTAAAAAAGAGTTCTCTGATCTACTGAAATCTTATGTTTGATCGACTCTTGGAAACCAATTTTGAAAACTTAATCTGTTCTGAAAAAAATCCCAGCCCGAATGACATAATGCAGCGCCTTAGGTTCTATTTTCTCTCTTTTGTACATCAATGGAAAGGACTGGAAATGATGGTGCGGAAACCGGAGAACAGAGAGGTAGAGAGACATTCATGGAAGTGTGTATAATGCCACTTACTTTCTGCAAGTCCTAGATGTTTCTTGTCCAATCAGGCCACATAAATCCTCTCTTTGATGCCCGACCTAACTTGGAATTTCGTCAATATTCCTGAATGGAAGAATCAACCAACTAATACCAACCTCCATAGTTACCAATAATCCGATATAAACGAATACCAACATCCCCCATTCTTAGCCCCAGAGTTATCTTAAATAGAATCTGCATAAATCATTCTACTTGGTCTGAAATCCATTAGGCAGGATTTCAGATTACCAGTTCTAATGTTACTTCCAGTTACATTAAACTGGCCTTTGCAAAGCAAAATACCCGGAATCATGTTATTTACCTGTCCCAATTAATTACATTCTGAGTGTCTTCATTCATCAAAACTAAATCAGATTCCACTTGTGATGTGATGCCGCCGCACTATTGCCTCCGGGGGTAGTCTGAACAAAACCCTCAAGCATGTTTGCATGTCTACATGTAGGTATGTGGGCAAATAGATAGGTTTATCCTTTAATTCAAACCAACTGTGATTCAATGTATCAACCAAGTGAACACACTTCAGATACAAACCGACATTTATATGGCTCTTCTGTGACAAGTGGGACACAAAAAGGAATGCTCTTATGGTTGGGAAATGAACAACATATGAATGAGCGCAAACTTAACAGAGTGTGTGTATCGGTTGCCTACATTTATGAATCAGGACTTGGAGCCTGGGTCTCCATCCACTTGAAGTTTAATTAAAACCAATTTGACACCAACACCATAATTCAGGAACAGTTCGACGTAGGCTCTGGGTGCGACGTCGGGCTCATTTCGTTGAACCCGACCAGGATTAGTTCGACTTCCCTTAAAATCAAGAATTCACCAAAGTGACGTTATTATGAGACTTACCCAAACAGCTTTGGATTGAAAACCTTCAATATATTTGGTAGGGTTAAATGGGAGCGCCATGTTCCCTGACCACCGATAGACCATGAAACACCTCTGTTTTCCACCAAAACTTCCAGCAATGTCCTCGAATTGGCGGCCGTGGCGGCCGTCAGGGAGTCCCCCATCGCAGCTACGATATCAATGTCGCCTGTGAATAGACCAACAATAATTGCCAGGATTAGTAGATTATTCCCTTCCAAATAGAATTGTTCGCACGTATATCAAATGATTATCGTAAATTTTGATTAATTTGGATTCAAGTCTCGTAGATTGTGTAATACAAAGGGATTTGTACAGTTTGTGGTCATGGGAAAGTAACAAAATTAGGATTTTTGGTTGTTACGTGGGATAAATTGCTTGTAATGAGATGAACTAATAGAAAAAGTACTAATATACATAATTAGCAGTTTCGAAACTAAAAATGCTAAAAACTGTTATACATATTGGGAAAGATATACAGAAAACCGGAGATTCAACGAGAAAGCTTTAAATCTGCCGCATAAGCGAAAGCCGGTTGATTAGGCCGCGCTGGAAGGGTCCCTAATTTATGTGTCAAAAATCCCTTGGACAAGAAAAAAAATCTTAAATAGAACTAATAACAGCAGGAGGAAGAGTTAACTGTATTTTGTGTTGGCAAGAAAATGCGTCGCTCAGCACAGTGCCCAGCGAAAGAGGCGACGAAAGCAGAAACACCCGATGTGACATCAGGGCATTCAAATATAGAGGAAACCTTGGAGAGTGACGTCTGCCCTGCCAATGCGGGGACGGCAACTTCAGCACCCTGCAGTGTTCAGGTTCTGGGAAATACCCTGTCCAAACCGCTATATTTAATCAGGAGGATTGGGACACGAACCGAGTGGAAGTGCAGTCGACCATCGACCAGCTAGGAGCCGAACAGGAAAGCATCATCACGAAGTGCGCAACTATGGTGAGGCGTATGCGGTCAGCAACGTTCTTCCAGAAGAACGTCAGCAAAGGCGTCAAAAAAGGGGTTGATTGAACTGGAGGAACTATTGTACCGCACCTCTTTCTACTGGTGAAAGTGGATTATAACGAAAGATGCAGGAAAAACACAAACAGCCGCACTTGTCGCTGAGAGGACTGTAAGCGGATCACAGACAGCCCACTACAAAACGGATTGGGGAAAAGGGGGAAAGAGGAAGGCGCGCCAGAAACATAAAATCTAAATAGCTTCTAGGGCCTGAAATAGAAGGCGAAGAAGGACAACAGAAAGAATTGTTGACTCGTGAGTTTTGGGATCATCTACGCCTATTTCAGTCCTCAGAGAACTGGGCTGGAGGCTTTCTCTATGGGGGTACATCCGTTCCTGACTGGAAAGATTTCTATGGAGAACAAAAACAACAAAATTCAGAAAATCGGCGAAGTAGCTGGGAGAGAGAAAAAATTGACTGCGTTCGCCAGGAAAAAGCGCGGACAAAATCACTAGACCTGAATGTCTGTATTTGCACACAAGGCTAGTAGGGACGCAGTCGACTGTCCTTACTAGAGCCGAACAGGAAATGCGCCCAGTGATGAGGTCATGAGGTTACCAACGTTCCTCTAGGAGAATGTTAGAAAAGGCGTGGAAAATGGGTCGAAAGAACTCCTGGACCGTATTCGCTTCAGTAGGCAAACGTGGACAGGAACGTAAGATGCGCGAAAAGCAGAAACAGCTTTACTTCCCACTGAGAACATTGTTAGCGCCAACTGGATCGAAGACAACTCACAGCAAAGCTAACTGAGGAAAAACGGGAGGATGAAGTTGCGTCTGAAAGAGACTTCATCCCAGTAGTGTCTAAGGCAAAAAGAACGAAGTCAAAGAAGCCCAAAAGAAAACAACACACCGCTTTGTAGCGTACAGCACCGTCAGGCTACGCGAGTAGCTGGACAGCGAAGCCCTAAAGCGGTAGCGTTCTCGTAAATTTAATGATGAACCTGATAACGACAACCTGTGAAGCTTTCAGGCTGTTTGGCACAACTTTTACACGCATGCAAGGAAACAAGCTGCAACTGGAAAGTGTACGAAAAGCCACAGCCGCCGATCTCGATAGGTCTCCTTATAACGCTTGATGTCAGAAGTTTCTTCAACTTTATAAGATGGATAGATATGCTACGTATATTAAAAAATTGATTCCATGGGCGGGATTATCTCTTGGGGATGATGCGGGATTATCTGAGAGACCATTTCATCGTCATAGCTGTTATCGGTTGTGATTTTCGACGCTAGATAGGAGAAATTTTCAACGGTCTTCAAGTTGTAGTCTACTATCTAGTCAGTAGTAGTCATTCTGACTAGAAAGAGTATCTCGATCCTGCATGCGATATCGATCCGTAAGTTGACTATAGAGTCAAAACCAGCGGATAAATACCCTGGTTTAATGATCGACTCAATGATCAGTCACTTTGAGCAAATCTGAACAGCAGCGGACAAGGCTGCAGCCGAAATTTTCGCCTTAAGTCGAAGTCTATTCTTGTTAGGTCCTCCTTTGAAACTCACCATATTAAGTACTTCCTTTATATTTCAGAAAACAGCTGGGGTATGCTGCAGGAATTAGGAAAATTAGATGCTAAGATAAACCAGACGTGCTTATCTCCAGGAGCGCAGTACATATCTGAGCAAAATTCTAGTCCGATAAATTTCTACCCTTCCTTACTGTTTCTAGCATAATCTATATATGGAAAAACAGTTTATTGCCCAGTTGACTTTTCCACAGTTATTACCAATTGGTTATTGTCAAACGACTGGGATTGCGAAACCTTCAGGCCTTCGCCTGACTCACAGTTCTCCTCCCCGGGAGGTAAGTGTATCTGGATTAGCAGCTTTAGGTTCATGTCAGAAGATTCCGTCCTGGAACCGTCCTATGTTCAAGGTTTCTTGGAAAGAATTTTATTGGGTCTTCACCTCATCCTGCAGTCTGGATGGTCTGCATGCCTCTCTGATCGGTTTCTAGGAATTGGAACAGGTTTTGATTCCACCACAATGGACATGTTTTTTGCTTAATTTTGCGGGTACGAGACTCTAAGGGAAATTTCGAATACCTCTAACAAAAGCTCGTCTGCCGTGCGGATGTAACTATTAGGAACGTTGATGAGTTTGGTTCTGATAACTTGACCAGAGTTCATCCATTCGATTCTTGCGGGGTTTTGAAAGGGTAGAAAACCTACCAAACAAGAAGAATATCTGCTCAGACACTCTCCAGTTCCTTATCCTAAAAGTCGCATTGTGGGTGATATCAAAGATCTTTTCTCACACATCGGAATTCCGCAAGCAGGGAAGGAGACTCACCTCTGTTTTTTGATATCTAAACTATCTCAAAGAAAGTGCCTTGAATTGGCATCGCAGTTCGTCAACAAGGTGGCTTTCCTTGATACGATGGTAGATGTCAGATGTTTTCATTTTTCCGACGGTGCTTACTTGTTGGGAGCCGCACAATGTGAAGCAGTATTCAAGTTTTTGCTTCCACCTGGTTCCATTTGCTTTTGACAATAGTTAGGCAGATCTGAACAGGCAAGAACAAAACGGCTCTTCCTGGTGAGGTTACATTCTCTTGGCCTCTTCTGGTCTTTATCTCTAACGTTGTGGAGCAAATTGTAATATTTGTCTTAGGGATGTAGTGACCGCGGCTTCGCGACGGGAGCGGAATCTCATTCGTCTCTTTCTGAATTAATTTGCCCAAAGAATGCATTTCATAATGTGCACTCATCATAATATTCGCCGCAGATTGCACATTATTGAATGCATTCGGGCGAATTGATCTTGACAGAGGGGAATGATTTGTCGCATGCATAGGCGCACGCGCATGTTGCTGCAACATGCCGTCCAGAGAGGTCAAGGCAAGTGACGGCTACAGAGCGGTTCCCGGAAAGAACAGCTACTTGGTGGCGAGAAAAGTACCGCTGGACTGGTGAGTCAAGTGAAGAGTGTCGTCGTGGATGGTGGTCGCGGGAGGAGATTCTTTAAAGGCACGACACATTCACCACATGAAAAATTACTGGAGTCGGATATTTGGTGGAGAGTTGGAGACAAGTGGAAGGAAAAAGCCTTGTATGTGCGGCAGCGAATGACATAAATTCGCACCGAACCGGTTCAATTCCTTTTTTTTCCAAGCAAAATAGGAAAATTAGAAGGAAATCTTGCGCAGTTCTTGATGTAATATGTCAGCTTTGTGAGATAGTTTCGAGTGATTATTTGGGAATTGTTAATTTGAAACGGACAATTTGGAAATCGATGGAAAGATTGGATAACTCCTTCGAACAACATTGACTTAGCGTTAGTGAATTCAACGAGAGAATATTTTTGAGATTATCCTTTTTACTAACTGCGTTGCGCGATATACTCTGAAAGTCGGAAATCATACACACCTACTGTTGGAAATGTTAGGAAGTTTTGGAAGGTTTGCGTGCACAAATTGAAGGTCTCAAGCAAAGTTGAATGTTTCGTTAGGTGTTTATAAAAGAGAATACAAGGAAAGCGGAGTTGGAGAAGGAAGCAAAGACGGGAGCAGCGCGCAGTGAGAGTTATTGCGATTTCTCGAGTGCTCGTGAGGTGTTTCCACCAACTGTGAAGGAATTCACGTGACTCTAGTTACTTGTCGCCAAGTCCATCAGTGCCATTTTCCTGCAATGCCTAACTGTCTAAGAACTAGCGCGAGCCCGTCGGGTTAACAATTAACTGTATCTTGGTGTTGATAGCGCGCTCCTGGGGCCAATTAGTAGGTGCGTCAGCGGTTACACCATTCCAGAAATAAATATTCCGGGCACAGTCAGCATCAAAAGAAACACCATTTGCCCGTGGTTCAGAAAGTCTGTGGGTTGACTTTTTGAATGTTGCGGTTTTGCTTGAATCCTATGAAGGCGGACGCTGTTTCAGAAATGATAAAAACGGAAGTTGCTTAGTGACACAACGTTAATGAAAGCATTCGTTATTGCTTTTAATGGACATATTCGTATTTTATACTTAACATGTTTAAAAATTTGGATAATAATGTTTAAAATTTTGTTTCTTTTAGCTAACGAATCCAGCCTCTACATTGACACACCGAGCTCGGAGTGATTCTGTAGTGAGTTTTCATTTCATTTTTTTTGTTTTACTCTTTTATTATATTTATTTATTTTTTTTTGGTTTTAACTGAAATTTAACATATATTATTATTTTCTTTTTTTTTTTCAAAAGTTTGACTGGTTTAAGGACTTCCTCCCTCTCTCTTCCTCCTTGTTCCCGCAGAACCTTTTTAAGGGACATCTTCTAAAGCACGAAATGGCCTGAGGATGTCAAGGAACGGTGGGAACCTCAGGGGCCGCGCCTCATTCACGTTCTGAGGCAGAAGAGGCAATAATCGAGATTGTGATCCGTCGTGGATCTTTCCCCCTTGATCGCGGCACTCGGGTCCGGAGACTTGCGACTCCACGCACGCAGTCGAGCCGTTTTTTTTATTTTCCAATTTTTGCTCGCGTTCTGGTTGTTCTGGTTGTTATTCGTTAGGCCGTCCCGAATTCCTGGAATTGTCTATTTTGAAATCCGGTGCGGACCCACGCATCGGAATAAACACGTTAATTTTGTAGTAATGAAGCGTGAGGAATCAAAGCGCTCAAAGGACCCCCGATATTCCCGAGCCTGGCTAGCACAGAGGCGTGCAAGAACGTGTCGACCGAGCACTTTGATCAAGCTTCAATCTTTGTGGGCGGACCTTAACGGTAAATTTCGCCAATTTTTTTTAAGTTTGTGGGTTAGCTCTGCCCTGTAGGTCATTGTCGGCCACTTAGGTTGTTCGTTCTGATCATCCTACCCAAGTGTGTTCATTACAGGGGCCACGTTTCGTTTCTGATTCTGAACCACAGATGTGGGTACTGCTAACTACTGTAACTTGGAGCGGCAGCGTCCTTTTCACCAATCCCACTTTGTTATACATCATGCAGACCTATAAGATAAAGCTCTTCCAAATCATTTAATCCTTCTTCCGCGATGGTCAATATGCTCCTTCCGACATTAGCATTCTGTAGGTCGGTTTTCATGCATCGTGCCTTTAAATACCGTTTTAGGCGGACTCTCCCCCTACTCATTACATATAGCTGATCCGCTCTAGTTTGTCTAACCGAACAACTGCTCTCTCTGCTCTGCTCTGAAATTTCATAAGGATTTCACGTTTGCTGTAATGTCGAATTCTCCAGTCAATTTAACCACTTTCATACAATTTCATCTCAAGAGAAATCAATAGTCGGGCGGGTAGGTTGAAGAGACGAAACCTAAGTAACCGTGACAGGTATTTAGTCAGTCCTACTTGCCGGAACCTTCAGATTTCCTCGGACCTTTAACTCCAAAAGGAGCTTCTTTCTCTATTTTAAACTTTTGTTGACTTTCAAATAAGACAGAGTCTGGGGAGTGGTAATCGCCATATTTCGATTGCGTCCTTTATTGGTAGACTTTAGATTGTGCATGCGAATTAGTATATATGAGAAGGTGCTAAACTCAAAAGATAATATTGCCTGAAAGTGTCCTTCATTCATTACTGATAATGCTTTTATTCTTACTACGTTGATGAAAAACTGACATTGAATCTATGCAGACAGAGAATCTGATTTCATTCATTAAAGTGGGCTTTGAAGCACTTTACACGTTAATTTCCCCAATAGAAACATATTTACTCGATATTTACTCCTATAGTAACCAGTGAAAGTCTCCCACGCCCGGGCACGTACCACTCGGCCTGGGAATTGATTCCCTCACGTCCAGAGTTAGTATCGTCCGGTTACAGGACCCACAGCTTTACGACACGACAACGCCGACCAATTTTGCCATTTTACCATTTTGTGGCCAACAAAATTGGTCAGGAAACAACTTACCTGGACGTAATTGATGGACACTAGTCGGTATTGTTCGGCTACGATATCCTTCACCGCGGCACGGGAATGGTATATTGTTTGGTATTCGCTTCTGTAGAAAATCGCCGCTTGTCCGTTGTCCAGTGCCTCCCAGTAATCTACAAAATTAATTGGTTTTAATTCATGAACTATCACAAGCATAGTTGATTGGGATAGCGACTAGGATCGCAAATAGTGAGGCCACTTATCCAGCAAATGAGCATGGAGCTGGATCTGAGGGTGGAAAAACCAGACGAGAACATGGACAATGGGCGGATCTCATTATCTTGAGATTGCCAGGAATTGTTGGGGTCGGCAAATGAATTTTAATGGCAGACGTAGTCTGATGGATTCATTGAATCAATTTCAACTTGAATTTGTCTGAAAATCAATAATTGCTCTCCAGGGGTGGATTGTAACTGCGACTGTATTTTTAGAAACTATTTCAGTTCGGAATTGACTTTCGATTGCCTTGCACTCCAGTGCGAATTTGGAGTGTTGTTGACTCAGCCCTAATTGATCTCTGGTGGAAATTTGATTCTGTTATTGGCAATTAAGAGTTAAATTGATTATTCGAGGTGAGTACTTACCGACTGTAGAGCTCGCGGAAATTTCTGTAGAGTTTTCTAATTTGAGCTGATGAATCTAGGCGACTGGTTACAATATTGTTCTCGTACTGCTGGGTTTTCGTCAAATTTCTAAAGATATTGCCCCGCATCCGACCTATCACATTTCCTGGGTTTCCTAGTTCAGTTAGTGCGGCTGCACAAGCGCAACTTCCCAGAAGGATCATTGTAATGAGGGTTATTTGCTGACTAGGCATGATTAGCGTTAAATTTTGTTGGCTGCAGGTAAAAAGATACAAAGATAGTTATGCCTGCTCGAATATCGTTAGATTACTATTGTATTAGGTTGTTGCAAATGAAATGGCCGTTTTTGTACTAAAATTTGAAACGATTGTAAAGCTTACAAAAATTTATTTATTTAATCAAAATAGGTGCCAGTCGATTCAAAACACTTCTCCCAGCGAGATTCAAGAGCATTTATACCAATTTTGTAGAAGTCCAACTGTCGGCCCTTTCGTTCCCAAATTGTTTTTTTCGCCAAAAAATTATCCAAATGCTTAAAAAATTGGTAGTCGGTTGGCAAAAGGTCCGGTGAATATGGTGGATGAGGCAGAGTCTCATACTGCAATTCGTTCAACTTTTGAACCGTTGTTCTGGAAACATGAGGTCGTGGATTGTTGTAAAGGAGTATCATACCATTTCTGTTGACCAATCTCGGCCGTTGAATACTCAATTTTTGGTGCAGTTCCTCGAGTTGGGCACAATATTTCTGTACATTTATCGTTTCTCCAGGCGCCAAAAATGGATAGTGGATAACTCCAGCTGTAGATCACCAAACAGTCACCAACACCTTCTTCGGATGGATGCTCGGTTTCGGCATATGCTTCGGGGGCTCATCAGCACCTAGCCATTGTGCTGATCGGCGACGATTGTCGTATAATATCCACTTTTCATCACATGTCACTATTCTGTGCAAAAAGAGATCGGTTCTGTTGTGGGTGAGTGAGTACAACCGCAAATTTCCATTCGAAGCGCCATGTTTTGCTCCGTAAGGGCATGCGGAACCCATTTGTCGAGCCATTTCACCTTTCCAAATTGTTGCAAGTGCCGGGAAACTGTCGAATAGTGTATGCCCAGTTTCTCTGCAATGTCCCTCACAGACTGACGTGTGTCGGAATCGAATAGCAAACGCAACTCGTGGTTGTCAATCGATGGTCCTGGATGTCCACATGACTCACTTTTAAGGTTTACGTCGCCTGACCAAAATTTTTTGAACCACCGCCGTGTGGTTTGTTCGGTCACCGGATCAGCTCCAAAAGCGCTGCTAATGTTCTTGGTCGCCTCCGCCGCTTTATGACCGAGTTTGAAATTATACAGAAAAAGTATACGTTCTTGGCTCTTTCCCATCCTTTTTTTCCTTTCTATTCCCTGTTATCCCAACGATGGTCAAAACTGAAATGACTCCTTGATTAAATGTAGGAGTATTTATGCTTCAATATTCAACACCAACAGCGCCAACTGGTCGTGGTTTGACACACTAAAATCGCAACTAACTTCACTTGATTGCCAAAACAGCCATTTCAGATGCAACAACCTAATACTAAATATTAAGAATTTATTGTTCTGTGTTTGCTTCCAGACACACATTGAAACTTTCCAGGCGGCTTTCAGTTGCATTTAATAAACTGCACTCAGTTTGATTATCGAGACGATCCGCCACGTTATAATCCCCCTAACAACAGAATATAGGCAAAGTTTCAACTATCGCCAGAGGGAAAAAGTTCCAATAAAAGGGGAGAGAAATTTTTATTTATTTTAACAGAAAAAGCAGCTGCATTTGCATTTTCTATTTTTGCATCGATTTAAAGCAATTAAAAAACTCGTTCTTTATCAGAAATGGACGCTAAACGGATACAAGCGGATGCTGGCATTCAGGATCGTTCCGTCGTTTAATATGTCCGTACAATCTGTCGATTTCGTTGAACGCTTTGATGCACTTTATGCGTGATTGAATTCACTAGTCGCGAATCGAATGCAATTAATTTGCTTTGTTGACCCAACAAAGTTTGCAAATTTGTTAGAAAAAAGAATCGACAGAACGAATTTGTTCACCAATTGGAATGGAGTGGTTTTTCGGAGTTTTATTTAAATTTTCAATTTGTTTGGTAGATTATTGAGCAATTGGTGCAATAGTCAAATGTGCGAAGCTTAAGTTAGAGTCAATAAAATGGAATGAACAGGAGCGTTTGGAAGAGAAATCGATTTTTCGTAAGTTAACCTGCCTTTTCTTTTTTTATTAGGACAAGTGAATGCATTTGCACAAAGAGGGTTACTCCCACAATGGTACGTTGTCGGATTACCATCTAAACACCTCCCCATCATCAGAGAGCTAGCCTGGAATCGTTTGTCTATTACTTCGGGCTAGCCCATGAACTTTCCCGCCTTGCGGAGTCCTCAAATCAGGAAATTCCTTTCACCAACGGCAGGGGAGAGGAGGAAGGAAAGAGTCACTTCAAGGAACCCCCTGCCGTTTGGCTCCTTCATCGTTCCAACTGTATCTTCTTTGCAATGAGAAGAACTCTCGCCACCATGTACTGGCAGCCCGGAAAAGGAAGGAGGCCTTTCCGACAAACAATTCGGATTTCGTAAGGCTGGCTTGGCTCAGGCTACAATACAAGAAGGAAAATGCTGTGCGGTAATTACCCTCTACGTGCAAAATACGTTTAATAGTGCAAAACGGAAAAAAATCATCGAGGCACTCGACAAGCTACAGGACCGAAATACATTCTACGCATTGTTGTTGAGTTTCTCCTTGGGAGAAGACTTTACTGCGACTCGGACGATGGGCTCAAAATATTCTCGACAACTTGCGGGGTGCCACAGGGTTCTGTCCTAGATTACTTGCTGCGGCTAGTTATATATGATGGAGTGTTGATAATATCGGAATAACAGTGGTTGCAACGCATCAAGACGAGATCGAGATCTACGCAATGAAGCAACATGGGAGATCAATTCCTAGTTGAACGCCCCTCCCTCAGTCATTTCCTGGTTTTCCTCCTATCTCTCAAACCGCTCCTGCAAAGTTTCTTTTCATGGTTACTCATCTCGTTCCTTCTCTCCTTCCTCTGGTGTTCCCCAAGGCTCTATACTTGGCCCGCTACTCTTCCTGTTTTTTATCAATGACCTCGTCTCCAATCTCACCTGCCCGTATTTGATTTACGCAGACGACCTTAAATTATTTGCCTCTGTTTCGTCTCCGTTGGACTGTGTTCTCTTACAGTCGAACCTTGATAATTTAGTCGGTTGGTGTTCGGTCAACAAGCTAGCATTGAATGTCAATACTACTGGATGCGCTATTCCCTTAAACTTTCCCCAACATCCTTTTCTTATTCTCTCAGTGGACAACCCCTTTCACTATTGACCTCCTTCAAAGACCTGGGTGTAATATTCGACGACAAACTTCGTTTCAATTCCCATTTCGTTGACATCATCAATAGAGCTTCCAAAATGTCTGGTTTTAACCTACGTTCCTCCTCCGACTTTACCTTAATCCAGCCCTCCTTAACACTCTTCAATTCCCTTGTCAGAAACATCCTTGAATATTGCTATGTAGTCTGGTCCCCCTTCCGCATCCTTGACAGCCGCGCTCTTGAAGTTGTACAACGCAGATTCAACCGGACCCTCTTTTACAAAAAGAACCTTCCACGGGTTGATTATCCGTCACGGCTCCGCACCCTCAATCTCCCCTCACTACAGCAACGCCGTATCATTCCTTGATATGTGTACTCTTTTCAAAATCTGCAATCGTCTGATGAACTGCTCCGGATATTACTTTCCGTATCACCTCGTCTCATAACACACGTAGTGCGGACATTTTTGATGTACCCTCCGTGGAGCTCAAGATTTACTTCCACTCACCGATCCCGAGGCTTTGCCGGTCCTACAATGCCCTGCAGCTTGGGTTGTTTGACTCTATTTCCCTCTCTAGCTTTAAGCGTAAAATAAGCCATTCACTTGCTTCTCCCTTTGAGGACAATATTTAATAAGGAATTTGCTTTCTGTGTATTGTCCTCATTAAATAAATAAATAAATTCCGGTCTTTCACTTGCTGAACATAAAACAGAAATTGTTCTCATCAGCAAGAGAAGAAAGTACATAACTGTGAAAATTAAAATTGGTGAACAAACAATTTACTTCCAGCCATCGTTCAAATACTTGGAAGTAATTAATGACGGAAGACTTAACTTCAAAAAACACATTTAGTGCGCCGTAACTATAGCATCTTCCATCGCTGCAACGATCTCGAGGATATTGAAGAATATTTGCTCGGCATTAAGTCAAGAGGGTTTCCACAGAGTCCCGATTTTTCGGGTTACTAGTTTGTAATGGAACCCCACGTCGACCAGATCCTGCCAGCAGCGAGCTTTGCTCCTGTTATTGCGCTGCAGAGCCTTCTTTTAGCTGACCTGTACTCTGTCATTATAGTACATGCTTCCTCTCGGTTTTTTAGACGTTGTTTTAAGCAGCGGAGTCTGTGAAATTTCTTACGGAGCTCTGCACGCCGTCCACCAATGCATAGAAGGCAATGTCTCGGCGCCCTCCTGAACATGGAAATGGAAACTTCGCAGGCGCCTTTGCTTGATGGCCCATCTGGCAACGAATTCCGAGAAGTTATCACAGCCACCAACCACACTCACAAAATATCGCCAGGTGGCTATTGAATAGGTTTAAGGAGCTGGAGGGACTACCTGCTGGAAAAGGCGTCAGAAATAGAGAGGACCTCATCGGAAAATAAAACATGTGGAATTTACGACACCGGATGAACGACTAATGTCATTCGGCGTGGAGCCCTTCTTTCCAAGCATCTCAGTGCAGGAGGCGCTTTTGTATTTAGAAGAGTAGCTACCGAATAAAAATCCCACATCCTTGGCGTGGAAAAGAAAAACAAAGATGCTCATGAAACTTACGGGGGTATGCATTTCGAAGAGCTACCTGACATTCAGAGGGAAGTTCTACAAAGGAACCAGAGGGGTGTCAATGAGGAACTCCCTTTCACCCTTTTTGAGTGACGTATGCATGGACAAAGTTTAGAATGATCTACTTTCCGAAGACTTGCTCCCAGCAATCTGATCAAGGTATGTAGTTGACATTTTCACCGTTGTCCATTAAGACAAAGTGGAAGAAATGCTGGAGATCCCGAATAAGATACATCGGAACCTTAGATTTACAGTGGACGTAGAGGTCAATCGAAAACTCCCGATTCTAGATTTAAGGATCATTAGAGAGAAGAAAGAGATCTCTTTTGACATCCATAGGAAGCCTACACATACCCAGCGAACGATACCAGATAACTCGAGCCACTCCCATTCACATAAAATGACTCTTTTCCATACCATGATCCACCAATTATTCACCGCCGTAGGAGGAGTATATGATCGACACCGGAGTGAAGTACAGCTTCCAATGGTCGATCATTAAAAGACTCATGTGGAAAAAGGCGAAATAGCAAGAAATAAGAACACTGACTTCCCTCATTAATAACTTGGAAGGGAAAAGAAGAATAAGGATCACACACTCTGTAGCTTCGTCCAAATTTATAAAAGCGATGAAAGGGCTAAACATCGATATGGCGCCATCGAGTAGGATTCACCAACTCAAAAACAGGCTGTAATTCCCCAAGGACCGCAGATTAAAACACAAATCCAGTGGGATGTACAAAGTAACATGTCCAGATTGTGAGAAGTGCTACAAAGAACAAACTAAAAGACTGGTTTCGGTAGAGAGAGCACGAGAGAAAATCGGAAGCGGCCTGGAGAAAGGAAAATAAAAGTACAACGCTGAAATCAATGATAGCAACGCACATGATCAAAGAGAGAACGATCACCACATGGGACAACGTAGAAGTCACCAAGGAATCCGAGGACAGCGGGAAATTGGACTCGCAAGAGAGGTAGGCGATCCTAAGGGAACAGATTGAATCACGGTACGGGCAATGTGCATTCGAAGCTCTTGAGAGAGGTGGCAAGGGTGATACCAGACAACATTAGTGTCTCCACGATCTCCAATTGTGTACTGGGATAGCAATTATAAGATCCAGATGTTATATTTTTATATTTATGGTATAGATTACGAATTGTTAGCTCAGTTGATTAGGTAAGGTACTGAAGAAGGCCTACGCTTATACTAATAAATAATTTACCCCGTCTTAGGGTGGTCCTTTACTTATGCCTCAGGTTGTCTAACTGCTCAGGTAGCCGAAAATGATTTATGTTATAATAAAATGTATCTTAAACTTCCTTTTAAGCATCTTGAAGTCTCCATTTCTTATAAATTCATGCGCTTTAAAATGGCAGCCGAAGTCAGATACCAACTAGGCAAATTAAACTATTATAAAAGTCCTGATTCTTGGAATACTTAAAAGCCTCTTAATATCTTAATATTTGCAAACATATTTCCACCCTCTAGATTGTAAATGGTATGGAAAATTATGAATTAAGAAAACGTTATAAATTCAAGAACTTCCTGGAAACGGTGTGTAAAATAATTGCCCTTCATCGTTGTGATGAATGTGAAATTTTTGTCTTAAGCTCTCCCAAATAATTGAGTTAACATTCCTAGCACCGCACAAAGTGATTAATTGATCACATTTCTCTCCAATCATTAAATATGTCAAAAATTACGTTTAGTATGCACGAATTTGTTTTGGAAGTATAATAGATATAGAATCTAGCAGGTCATTTCTTCCCCTCGATTTGGGAAAATAGGATTAAATATTTGAACTTTATAAAGGTCAACTTTGAAAATGTAGACTATCAAGTCATTTTTTTAGTAATTAAGCTCTGGCTTCCAGATAACTATCAAGTCTATAAACCAGAAGCTATGCAATGTGGAGGGTATTTCGTAACCTAGGCACTGCATAGTTGAGTCCTTAAGGGTTTAACGTGAGCACCTGCTTGCGACTTAATCCCACGGTCTTCTTAAGACACGGATTGATTTTGTGACCATAATCAGAGCCCCGCTGAGACAAGCAACAATGGTACCAGTCTATACCAAGTGCATGGCTTAGCATTCATACTGGTGGATGCAAGACATACCTAAATCTCTACCGAACTAAGGAGTACGGTACCCGTGTTGAAACGCAGCACCACGCTGAGGCCCGAAGCTCTCTTCTTGCTTGAGCATAACCAACAGCCCCCATTAAACTCCCACCAGAGGGGCCAACCGCAAATAACCGAGCTGTACTCACATACAACGGAAGTTCACCTAAAGTATGAGAGTTCAGGTGCTGCCTCGGTTCCCATGGTACCAGTATACCCCGGGTGAGGTTTCGTGGCCAATTACTACTTCAGATGATTTCCCGTGCAGACTCGGGTCTGATCGCCCTGATTAGGCCTTTGGAGCATTCGCCTACTGCATCACGGCCGGTAAGCCAAAGTGAGTACAGCGTCTCCCGATGCCACCACTATGGAGGTTCTCCTCCGGCACTTGGTTTTGGTTCAGCCGACAGGGTTGCCGCCCCGTCTTCCTCACCGCCACCTCAGGGCACCAGGCACTGCATAGTGGCAGCTTCGCCTATTTTTCAGATTTTTCGGTTGGGTGGGTTCTGAGAATGGATCCGTGAAAATAAATTACCACTTTTCAACCCTCGCTCTCCCTCGTTGTGCATTAGATGTCAGAACTGAGCTTTGAAAAGTACTAATCGAGACCTTTCATTTGATACCCCAAATGATTACGGTCGATCAGAAAAAAAAATTGTTCACCCCATTTTGCATATATGGAGACCCACTCTTACATTCCGCGTAGAACAATGTAACTCACTGTATTCGTGAGCGTTCACAATTTCCACCTTTCCACTAAATTTGGTGTCAAACGTTGTAACCGTTTCTGAGAAAAATGTGTGTGACAGACAAAGGGACAGGCAGACAGGTATATAATCGGTTATATCTAATAATTTATAGTGGCGGTTATTTATAAAATAGGCAGTTCGGCTTCTGGAATGCTCCGTTCGCGGTGGATGCTACCAAAGTAGTTTGCTTCCACAGGGGTATGTTGTGGATTCTCCGCTATAAAACAAAATACATTTGATGCCATTTTCCGGCTCCCAGTACCTGTTGTCGTGTGAACCGCAAATAACGATGGGGTGGCTATAACATCTAGTCATCTTGACGAAGTTGAAATTTATGCTAGTGAGGCAATCTGGAGAATCAAGTCTTAACTTGAAGACTTCGGGCTAAAGCTTGCCGAACAGAAAATGAAGTTGGTACTTTTTACGAAGCGGCGGAAACAGCAAACCGTTCAGATCTGCAACAGCCCATAAAAAGTTCACTCCAAGCTCAAATACCTTTCAACTCAAAGCTTAGCAAAAACTAAGCAAAAAGCTCGACATTAGCAAGAATGCTTCCAATTATTGGTGGCCCGAAACACAGCTGGGTCGTCAGTTCTGTTCTTTTATACAGGGTGCGGCAGCATAACTTCCTTTTTTCAAAACTCAATAAAAACTATTGTATGCATCGGAAAATATTTATTTATTTTTTATAATCTAGGTACATGTCTAAAGTTTTTATTTACATTGTTTTGAAGATTAAATCTGTTAGGTGACGTCCCCCATTCTCCATACATTGCGTAAACCGATTTCTGGCGTTTGTCATGACTCTTGTTAGCATAGCAGGTGTTATGTTGGCAATTTCTTCTTGGATGTTGGTCTTCAAATCTTGTAGGGTTCTTGGACGGTTCACTTTAACACGGGATTTCAAAAAACCCCATAGAAAAAAATCACAAGGGGACAGATCGGGAGAGCGTGCCGGCCATTCCAAATCGCCTCTAATTGAGATAAGGCGCTCTGGAAAAGGTTCCCTCAAAACATCGACGCTCTTGAAGTGTGTGCTGTTGCACCATCTTGTTGGAACCAAGTGTCCCCCAAATCCAAATTTTCTAGCCGTGGGCAAAAAAAATTCTGTAGCATGTTTACATACCGGTCCGAATTCACTGTCACTGTAACCTCATTTTCCTCAAAAAAACCAGGGACCAATAATTCCAGCTGAGGAAATTGCACACCACACTGTGACCTTGGGTGAATGCAAAGGCTTTTGATGCAATTATCGAGGGTTGGTGTCAGCCCAGTAGCGCATGTTTTGTTTGTTAACCGACCCATACAAATGAAAATGGGCTTCATCGCTAAAAACAACAATAGCACCCTCGGGAACAACATCAAGAAGAAGCTCACACGCGTTCATCCGAGAATCGAAGTCACGTTCTGAAAGTTCCTGCACTATCGCCATCTTATAGGGATGAAAATGAAGATCATCACGAAGAATTCTTCTCACAGAACGATCGGATAGTCCAAGGCCAACGGGGCTAAATTAAAGCGATTCCGAAATGCACGCTGTGTTGCAATAACCGAACATCCGCTTGAAAAGTAAACCTCAACGGCAAAGGCACGCTCCTCACTATTCCAACGCATGATGGCGACTGAACCATGTCGGGACAAAACTTTACAGTATCCTCTCTTGAACGAGACCACTGGCGCTCCGCTATGACATCAACTAACTGAGTGGCGCGCATTTTAAAAAAGGAAGTTATGCTGCCGCCCTCTGTACATGGCACTAGTTTGGGCATGAGCGATAAAGATTTAAGAAACTTGCAGACAAGCTGCATCTCGGTCAAGTTCTCTCCGAACATGTTCCGCCTACCGAACAACATCTTAAGAGGCAGCATGTGTAACTGCTGGGATGATTTCAGTGAATATTTTAAACCATGATGTAAACCGCTTTTAGGGAGTGCTTCTCGTGAAGCGAGCCTTAACAAACTAACTGAGCGAATGAAGTCATTGGCTGCATGCCAAACAGTTTGAGACCAGGTGTAGAATGACCGGTGGGCATACAGGTATACGTATCTTAGGGCGCGTATGGATTTGGCATTGCGACCCTGAACAAAAATCTCGGTAATGCACGCCCCTGGTGACGCCTGGACAATGCAAAGCCCCAAGCAAGAGTGAGTGAATGGCGAGCACTGCCCCTTTAAGCTGTAATCAAGCGACTGATAATCCATATTGGGGGCTGTACAATAGGCTGACAAACTGTCCACACTTTTCCTGGAATATGAAACTCAGTTTTGGGTCGAATCGGAAATGCAACGACATCTACGGTATCGGAAAAAGAACTTCGCGTTTGGAACTTGGTACGCCAGAGAGCGCACTTACCAAGTGCCAAACTCAGAGCTAGCATTTTGACAACATTCATCGATCTGATAGAAAAGTACTAGGTAGTAGCCTTGGAGGTATCATCATCATCAACGGCGCAACAACCGGTATCCGGTCTGGGCCTACCATATCAAAGAACTTTGGACATCCCAGTTTTGCCCCGAGGTCCGCCAATTCGATATCCCTAAAAGCTGTCTGGCGTCCTGACCTACGCCATCGCTCCAACTCAGGCAGAGTCTGCCTCTTCCTCCCATATAGACTTTCCGGATGGGATCATCCTCATCCATACGGATTAAATGACCTACCCACCGTAACTTTTTAAGCCGGATTTTATCCACAACTGGACGGTCATGGTATCGCTCATAGATTTCGTCGTTAAGTAGGCTAGGGAGTCGTCCATCCTCATGTAGGGGGCCAACAATTTTTTAGAGGATTCTTCTCTCGAACGCGGCCAAGAGTTCACAATTTCTCTTGCTAAGAACCCAAGTCTCCGAGGAATACATAAAGACGGGCAACATCATTGTCTTGTACAGTAAGAACTTGACCCTAGGTGAGACATTTCGAGCAGAACAGTTTTTGTAAACTGAAATAGGCTCTGTTGACTTCCAACAACAGTGCGCGGATTTAATGATCATAGCTACTACCGGTTGTGACTTTCGACCCTAGATAGGGGAAATTATCAACGACTCAAAGTTGTAGTCTCCTATCTTTATTCTTCCCGTTTGACCAGTGCGTTTTGATGTTGTTGGTTGGTTGGTTTTTGGTGCTGACATCGCCACCATATACTTTGCCCTACCTTCATTGATATGCAGCCCAAGATCTCGCCTCGATCGTGGCCTGCTCGATCTGGATGAAGGCACTTCCCATGATGCCGATATCGTCAGCATGGACCAGTAGTTGGGTGGGCTTACTCGCATTTACCTCAGCATCACGGATCACTTTCTTGAGGGCCAGGTTAAAGAGGATGCATGATAGGGCATCCCCTTCTCGTAGACTGTTGTTGACATCAAATGGTCTTGAGAGTAATGCTGTTGCTTTTACCTGGTCTCGCACATTGGTCAGGGTCAGACTAATCTGTCATATCAATTTCGTCGGGATACCGAGTTCTATACTATTATAGGTGGCTTTAAAGTCGATGAACAGATGGTGCAACTGATGTCCATATTCCAACAGTTTTTCTATCGCTTGTCGTACAGAGAACGTGATACCTCTATAATTACTGCACTGTGTGATATCTCCTTTTTTATGTATGAGACGGATAATGCTTCTTTGCCAGTCGTCAGACATTGATTCGCTGTTCCACACCTTGAGTACAAATTGGTGAACCACTTGGTGTAATTGGTCCATATCTAACCAATTCGGTTGTAATTCCATCAGCTCCTGGCGACTTATGATTTTTAAGCCTATTTGTAGTCGTATTTGTCCAGTCAGTATTTGTCCGTCGTCTTCAGTTGACGGGACCTCCAACTCGCCGATATTCTGGTTGTTCAGTAGTTCATGAAAGTACTCAACCCATGCCCAGCCGCAATATGCCCATTCTGTCGGAAATCAGATTTCCCTCTTTGTCTCGGCAGGATGAGCATCGAGGTGTATAAGACTTCATCCTGCTGACTTGCGCACCTGGTGCCATTGCTCCCTGTACTTTTCTAGTTCACAGACGTGTTGGTTCTGACAGGCTTCCTTTTTCCGTCTATTCCGTCGCTCACCGAAGTTCGTGATAAGTCTCCCCGGGTGCCCGCGTTCTTTGAGAATGCAACTTTACTCGGAAGGCAACATTCTTCCGTTCTGTTCCTAGCTTACGATCGCCGTCAAACCAGCCGTTCCGACTCTTCCTGCGGTTGGGGCCAAATATGTTTGTGGCCATATTTATGATAACGTGCTTCCAGTGATTGTGAAGATCATTTATTGACGCTTCATCTCCAGATCCTCTGTTGGCTGCGGTTATAACGGCATCCATTTCGCCCTTATAGGTTTTGCGGAGGGCTGTGTTGTGGATGGCTTCAGTGTTAACCCTCACCTGATTGCCAGAGGGGATTCTGGGTGGTGTTGTTACTCGAGCACGGGGCATCATGCCAACGAGATAGTGATCCAAGTCCCTATTGCCGGCAATATTTTCTGACATTCATCGAGGCGGAGAGGTGGCGGCGTTCGATAAACACGTGGTCAATTTGGCTGAAAGTGGTTCCGCCTGGAGAGGCCCACGTATATTTGTGGACCGCTTTCCGCGCAAACCAGGTACTTCCAACAATCATTTCGTGTGACACTGCTAATTGAATGGTCAGCAGTCCGTTATCGTTTGTATTTTGGTGTAACCCATGGGGGCTAACGTATCGCCTAAATAGGGGATCCTTCTCTACTCCATCATCATCATCAACGGCGCCACAACCGGTATCCGGTCTAGGCCTGCCTTAATAAGGAACTCCAGACATCCCGGTTTTCGCCGAGGTCCACCAATTCGATATCCCTAAAAGCTGTCTGGCGTCCTGACCCACGCCATGGCTCCATCTTAGGCAGGGTCTGCCTCGTCTTCTTTTTCTACCATAGATATTGCCCTTACAGACTTTCCGGGTGGGATCATCCTCATCCATACGGATTAAGTGACCCGCCCACCGTAACCTATTGAGCCGGATTTTATCCACAACCGGACGGTCATGGTATCGCTCAGAGATTTCGTCATTGTGTAGGCTACGGAATCGTCCATCCTCATGTAGGGGGCCAACAATTTTTTAGAGGATTCTTCTCTCGAACGTGGCCAAGAGTTCGCAATTTTTCTTGCTAAGAACCCAAGTTTCCGAGGAATACATGAGGACTGGCAAGATCATAGTCTTGTACAGTAAGAGCTTTGACCCTATGGTTAGACGTTTCGAGCGGAACAGTCTTTGTAAGCTGAAATAGGCTCTGTTGACTGACAACAACCGTGCGCGGATTTCATCATCGTAGTTGTTATCGGTTGTGATTTTTGACCCTAGATAGGAGAAATTGTCAACGGTCTCAAAGTTGTATTCTCCTATCCTTATTCTTCTTCGTGTTTGTGTTTGACCAGTGCGGTTTGATGTTGTTGGTTGATTCGTCTTCGGTGCTGACGTTGCCACCATATATTTTGTCTTGCCTTCATTGATGTGCAGCCCAAGATCTCGCGCCGCCTGCTCGATTTGGATGAAGGCAGTTTGTACATCTCGGGTCGTTCTTCCCATGATGTCGATATCGTCAGCATAGGCCAGTAGTTGGGTGGACTTGAAGAGGATCGTACCTCTTGCATTTACCTCGGCATCACGGATCACTTTCTCGAGGGCCAGGTTAAAGAGGACGCATGATAGCGCATCCCCTTGTCGTAGACCGTTGTTGATGTCGAATGGTCTTGAGAGTGATCCTGCTGCTTTTATCTGGCCTCGCACATTGGTCAGGGTGAGCCTAGTCAGTCTTATTAATTTCGTCGGGATACCGAATTCCGAATTCCTTCTCTACTTGGCTGTTAAAATTCCCAAGTATGATTTTGATATCATATCTGGGACAGGCTTCGAGGGTTTGTCCTACTGCCTAGTAGAAAGTATCCTTATCCGACTCTGCAGTCTCCTCTGTAGGAGCGTGAACATTAGTGAGGCTAATATTTCTAAATTTAACTCGCAAGCGCAGAGTGCATAGCCTTTCGCTTATGTTTTCAAAGCCGATAATAATTTCATTTTTTGGCTTACTAAGAAATTTACTCCGAGCACTTGCTTTACTGGATGACCGCTATAATATATGGTGTAGTGGGTCTTCTCCAGGAAACCGGTCCCTGTCCAATGCATCTCCTGTAACGCTGTTGCATCAGCCCTGTATTGGAAGAGAGTATCGGGTAGCTGCTGAGCAGCTCCATCTCTGTACAGGGAGCGCACGTTCCATAAGTTAATGTGCAAATCGTTATTCCTTTGTCGTTGCTGGGTTCGTCTTTGTGTTATCCGTCCAGTCTGAGGCTCCTGTTGTGGCTTCGTAACTTCGGTTTCCCGTGTAGAACTGTCAGCCCTACCCAACCCCCAAGCTGGAGGACCAGTTGGTACAATTTGTCCCGTTTTTAGGCGCGGGAGACAAGCCTTAATCCTTCTCTGTCTGCATGTTTTAGTTAGGAAAAAGCTCCCAGCTGTCACCACGTGGAGGTTGAAATAGAGTTTGGTAGTAGAGCTGTTGGTGTTGGTTCGGGAGACGTTTCCCAGGCTTTATGTTCCATCGTGGGTACCAATCCACGTTTCACGCTGGGACCTATACTTCCCTTTGACCGTCCAATTTATGGTATGATTTAAAAAGCAGAATAAAATAATTTCTTTTGCCATAGAGCATTCCATATTATTGGTATTCTTCCACTATGTAACGAAGTATAAGTCCGAAACTGCCCACTCTCACTCTGCATCTGCTATTGCGGAAGCCTTTAGTCAGCCCTTTCATTTGTGTCAGAAATTAACACAATGTTGGGCTCTGCTTGCAGTAATTATATCCCCCTTATTGACAAAGCAACATTCTTAGTAGGATGGACGAAAGCAGACTATAATATTTTGTTTAGGATGCAGGGAGTCACGCTGGTCCCGGGCAGAAGTGAGGCAGCGTCTGTTGAGTTGCCTCTGCCCTGGACCAAACCGGCAGTCACCCCTTTTTGTAAAGACTATAATTTACTATACACTAGGTTACATCGACAGTGACGAACATGGTACCTACTCTTGGGAGATCTGTTTTTTTCTTCGGCTTTTGACTCAGTCCTATCACTCACCATTGATCAACTCATTAGTTCAGCTAAATTTAGAAAAAGTACGAACATAATCAGGCTTATATCTTAACACTATCGTCTCGCTTCAATTATATCATTCCCTTTGAGTCAATACAATCCTGAATCGATACAAATTGATACCAATTAATAATCAAGCAAATAAAGCAGGTTCGTTACTCACAAACGTATATACTCCGATGACTGATCGGTTGTGGCCCAATCAATTCCCCTGGGAACTTCATCTCAGATACTTGTACATTTGCCAATCGTACTATGCATACTTGGATGATGATAATCTGCTTATTTGCGTAATTTCAGATATACCTAATGGAACCATCAGAACCGTCAGGACCATCGGAATCCCATTTGAAGTCCACACATCATGTAACGCCAGGATTGCATGCCATGTTCATGTACTCCACTTGCTGGGCCACTCGCACTCACATTGCATCGATAAAGTTATTTTAATTTGCTACAGGGGCAGCTTCGCCAGTACATCATTCACTGCTCCCTTCAACTCGGCACTGGCCACTATCAATTGACACCCGAAAACCATTAACAAATTCGAAATTGAAATGGATACACGTTGCATGGTGAACTTGAAATCCAATTTAATTTTATTCCTCCATTAAAAAATACTTTATTGCTACTTTGCTAGGGTTTGTGGAGGTTTGATAAAAGGTAAAGTATGGCTAAGAGTCTTTGGATTGTTTTAGAGGGCGAAAGCGAGATCTTACTTTAATATAATTTTGATTAGTGAATATCCGCATGGAGAAGGTCCCATAATCATCATTTTCTACTATACCGGAATCGTAAAAGCAAATGACATAATATACAAACGTACTGTCCTTTTCATGTTGAGTAAGGTTACTTTGATGGTGCCAATCACCAGCACTTCCCGTATTTGTTACTTATCTTACAGCACCTCTCGGTTATTCCCACTCGTTTAACATTTATCTATTAGCGCATAACGAAGTTTTCATTAGGATATTCTATGGTCGAAGTCAACCAACCTTCTACCCCATCATTTACATGGCACATTTCACAGGGGAAGACAGAAACTTTTACTTTGTTTTTTCACAAACTACATGCTAACCATGAACAATTTACAACGTCCAATTTCAAACCTTTGGTACTCTTACACCAACGGACTTGAAATCTAATAGATTCGCCATAACAGTTGATGATTTCCACATATTTCAGGGACTATGGTGGCCAATTATAGTCGAGAATATTCAATATTGTGAGGATGGATAAAATTGTAGAGAACAGCGTAGCATTTTATCCCTCAACTTATCATATTTCTAAGGATCTCCGAATGTGGTATTCGAATACAAGAGAGGTAGAGCGCTGCATATTTTAATCAATAGTATCTTATTTTGGAATTAAGTGGGTTATCAAATGAATAGCACTTTGTAAAGCAAGTTTTAGTTTTGCGTTTTTTTTTTTGGGAGTAGGGTAGGTGAATGCGTTTACGCACAGAGTGTTGGGCTCCCGCAACAGCACGCTGGCGGACTACCAACTAAACACCTCCCTGTCATCAGAGAACTAGCCTGGAATCGTCTGACATATTACTTCAGGCTAGCCCTCCCGCTCTCCCGGCTTTGGGAGCCTTCAAGTCAGGGAATTCCTTTCACCAACGGGAGGGGAGGGGAGGAAGGGAGTTGTTGTTAGTTCAGGGAACCCCTTACCGTCCAATCCCTCCGCCGGTCGAGTTCAATCTTCTTCGTAATAAGAAGATCCCGAACATAAGGTGCAACACGATTCCAGCTGCCAGCGCTCTTCAGCATCTCTTTGACAATGTTGTCTGGAGAGAGCTCCCCTGCGTCTGCATAAAGCTGCTGGCGGAGGCCGTCCCACACCTCGCAAGAGAAAAAGGTGTGTTCAGCGTCATCCGCCACTTCATTGCAGAACAGACAATCAGGAGATCGCGCCTTCCCAATCCTGTGCAGGTAAGACTGAAAACCTCCATGCCCACTTACAAGTTGGGTAAGGAAGTAATCAATCTCACCGTGCGTTCTGTTCAACCATGGGTCTAATTTGCCGATGAGCCGCGCAGTCATTTTGCCAAGAAAGTTGCCACTCACTAAGGGTGCGTTGACGTTCTTCACGGGCAACCACTTCTCTTAAGTTTTCGCACTTACGGCGATAGATAGCTTTGCGCTCCTTGGCAAGAACGGGGATCACTCCCGCAATCACCATCACAGCGGGTTCGGAGACGGTGCGATAAGCAGACGCCACTCGCAAAGCTCCCCGCCTATGCACTTGAGCGAGGCGTTTACGATGCACCTCCCTGTCAAGGGCATCAGCCCATACCTCCGCACCATAGAGAAGAGCGGACTGCGTTGCTCCTATGAGGAGACGTCTCCTAGTTGATATAAGACCCCCGACATTCGCCATTAGCCGACTCAAGGCCACGACTCCAGCTGCAGCCCTGTCCGCTACTGCTTTAATTTGCTCGAAGAAGCTCATCTTCGAGTCGAGCATTAAACCAAGGTATTTAATCGCTGGTGGGACGCAGGGTCGTATTCTCCTTCTGGTCAGGATGATTACTTCCGTTTTTTTCCAGCGGAAGGTTAAAACCGTGAGAAGTCATCTATCAGCTTACCCGTCGCTTCAATATGCCAAGTCTGCTTTGCGCCTGTTCAACAGTGCGTCCGGCAACAAGTGACGCAACGTCACCTGCATAACCGACCTAGCGCGACTCTCCGGGCATATCGAGTCTCAGCAGACTATCGTAGGAAGCGTTTCAGAGGTCCGGCCCTAGAATGGATCCCTATGCTACTCCCGACGTGATTTCCATCCTCTTCTGGCCCTCTAGCGTCTCATAGAGCAGGGAGCGGTCTTTCAGATAATCCCTCAATATCCGCAAGAGATAGCTTGGCACGTGAAAGGAGTTCTCTAGTGTGCCTAGCATATCTGCCCATCTTACGGAATTGAAGACATTTCTGACATCAAGCGTTATGAGGAGTACTATCCGTCGAGATCGGCGGCTGTGTGCCCCGGCTCGATTAAACGCATCTACGACCTCCATAACAGCATCCACTGTAGATTTCCCTGTTCTAAACCCGAACTGCCTTGCGGATAAGTCCCCGGCAGCACGGATCGCTTCAGCGAGTCTACCCCTGATGAGCTTCTCGAGCACTTTTCCGGCCGCGTCAAGCATACACAGCGGTCGGTATGCAGACGGGAGCTCCGGGTCTCCTTTACCCTTACTGATCAACGCGAGTCTGGCCACTTTCCAAAACGAAAAATCTCAAATGATGCCCTAAATGCTGAGAAAATCCTGAAGAGATCCCTACATACTCAAGTAAAGTGAATAATGGTATGTTACTTTATTTTGGAAATTTATTTACAGACACTTGTTAAGTTTGTTCTAGCAGATTGAATGCAAAAATAAGAGGCGTAGAATATGGCATGATTTTGGAAATTCTGATAGATATACTGATATTATTAACCAAATTATTGTAATATCAAAATCTAAAAGTAACAATCGACCTAAATTACTTCCAGAAGAATACGTTGTGTAAATGGGTCTTCGAAAGTAGTGTACAGCTTGCATTTGGTTAACTTGGGGCTCACACAGCTAGATCTGCTAAACGTAGATATGCGGGAATCAAAAGGATTGCGATTTGTAGACTACCGATTCCAGAGAATCAGGCATGACCATTATCAATGACAACAGCCTGCCTAGGACGAAAAGTTTTATTACTTCCGATTGTTTCTAAATTGTTTCTCATTCAGTGAAATGGCGAACGACAACTAGTTTCCTTTGTGATCGGTACAGCAACGACTGTCTCAAATCTGAAATCTGCTGGGCTATTCGCTTTGTCACCTTGTGTTTACCCAAGTAGTGGCTGGGCATCAAAGTTCATGGATGCTTCGCAGTAATAGAGATGAAGATATTGTGCTGAATCGGGGACATAACTCATTATAATTATGGTCAAAATGAGGATATTCGCGATTAATATAGCGTTGTCCTCGTCATGGAGGAGTTGCCAGGGAGACGTCTTCGATGATATGGTCATATAACCTGCGTTGCGAGGAACTCAATAACCAAAATTATCCTGGACATTTAGGTCGACGGAAAATAACAGAAAGGCCGATCAGAACAGCGATGGCTTGCTAAGCTAGAAGGTGATTTGAGATACTCCTACCTCCATCTAGGCCAAGATAACCCAGAGCAGCGCCAAACCCATACTAAATGGGCCAAACCCGTTACCGAACAGAGAAAAGGCTTCAAAAGATTGTTACGCAAACGATCTCATAGTGCATCTGAAGACCTTGCAATTCTCCTATTTTGAATAGTCCAAGGCTAGCCATTCTCAAGATTGCTAAGAAATTCCCCCTGGAACAAGCCTACGACCGAAAAGAGTCACGAACTTATCCCACCACGGAACAAGACAAAAGCTGACGAAAAATAAGAAGATATAAGACGGTGGCCGTAAGCCTCTATATCACTGTTGGCTACTGGACATGTGCTTCAATTTCCCCCGATTTTGAATTGAATTTTCAATGCATCGGAAAACCTCGAACGGAACTGTTACCCTTTTTCCAATGAGACAAACCAGATCTTCTCGTGCAATTCAACTACTGGTGGAAACAAAGACTGGTAAAAAGAAGAAGAAATGTTATGATGAAAACAAACCCTTCTGTGGGACATTGTGTGTCCCCCGCGCGAACGTGCGTTAGGGTTTCTTTTTTTACTGTGCATTTTTCGCGGCATGGTTTCATTTATCCGCTACTGTTCTTGGCTACGAAGCTGCATTTACCAATCATCCTGAAATAGAAGGTACCATGGCTTGGCATAACCTAAAGTGGAGCAGTTGCCCTTCCTCAATGAATGGATTAACCACTGCCATCTGCACTTTTCCATCGACATATCTCGGCTGTCTTTGCCATACGCTTGCAAAATTTTCATTTTTAGTGCTTGGAGCTTAACGGCACCTATCGTGTACCACTCCCACAGGGTAGTAAGAGTATAAAAATTCAATACCACCCTCCACATTCTGCTCATTAATTCAAATAGGAACTGTGCGTTGACCAATCAAATAGAGAACTTTGCTTCTATTGATTTTCACCTTCAGTTGTAAACTGCTTTCTTCTTCAAATTCAAAGCCATTTGGCCAAGGTCGATAACTCGGTAAGGCCGCAAGTTGATGCCATTAAGAGAGTGGAAATGTTTGAAGAAAGGTTGAACCTTTCCGCATCCACCAGTAAAGGCAGCATGTAGAGCATCAACGATAGCGATAGAAGGAGAAGAATCGACTTTAAAACGCAGCCCCAACAGACTACGCTTTGGACTTCAAATTATTCCATGCAGCACGTGACATTTTGCGCTCCTCCTGCGTAAAACACTCCGGATACCACTTCGTTCACACTCTCGAAAAGGCACGCCGTATAGAAGAATCCTAGTGTATAGAAGAATCCTGAGTGAAAACCAGTGTGTTGTGCGCCTAACAAGCTCTCGAGGTGTTCCTTGATACAAGATGATTTTGCCAGTATTTTCGAGACAGCAGGAGGCATGCAATTCGGGTGGCCTTTTTTGGAATCTTTACGATATCCCCCTTCATCCACACTCTGAAATTCCATTCCAGATCTACAAATGAATAGAAGTAGCAATTTTGCAAAGAATGCAGAAGCTTCATAGAAAAGTTCCGTTGGAGACCGTCAAGGTCGACGGATATGGGGAACAATCTGTGTCCGCATGATATGGTAACTAGTCATGCCCGGAATCCTATCAGATTCAGAATCGTGATAAAGTGCTCTTTCCACCTCTTCAGCTACTCATCACCATAGATAAGGAGCCTATTTGTGATGTGGTATTTGATACCAAAATCGTAACTGCTTCTGCATCCTCACCACGTAATGTTGGTATTTCTTTTGTCACGGTGCCTATTACGCTACATTTTTAGTACTTTGCAATGGTAATGGAGCTCTTACGTGTCATGGTCACAATTCCTACCAACCATCAACAGGGCTGTTTTCACGGTCAGCCAGGTCTTGGGACGACCTTTTGGGAGGTGGCCGACAACTTCACCAGAGACAGAGTTGGGAAAATTTTTGATGGTGGGCCAGAGCTCATCAGTATTCGGGGCAGCTTGTTTAGAGTTCATGTCAGTTGCGTGGTAATGGCGCATATTAAATTAGGAGGCGGATGCTCTCTTTTCCTGTGAATAGACGCATTAGCAGCCCACAACCGAAAGTAAGCCACCATCAGATTATGGTTCCTTCAGAAGTCGGTGTCAGCACCCCTTTTTTTACACACATACAGAAAACAACCTCTAGATCTACTGCCGATGGCAGTTACCCTATCTGCTTATATGTTCGTTGGTAATCAGTCAAAATGAAACTGACTTTGTAGCCTTGTTGCAGGGCCTTTGCGTGGGTCGTGTGCTGTTGCAATGGAAGCTGCAAAAATCCACAAAATTTGTACCGTGGTTCGTACAGTTGTCGAGATCATACCTTCTCATCATCTGTCTGAGGAAGATACCATCAGAGCCCACCTCGGCATTCAGATAACACATCGCGATTATAAAATCACCTTTAGAAAGTCTCCCCAGAACTGAATTTAATTACTCATTGAAAGTATGCTTGTTCTCTATATCTGAAATTTCCGGTGCTAGAAGCACTGTATTGTGTTACTAAGGATTTCACAGTCAAAATCCTGCCCAAAAGCGACTCTCAGATAATAAAAAGGCTTCTTGTGTAGCTGTCAGCAAGATTCCGACCTCAGCTTCGGTGTGGGAAAAGCATAGCCTCTGAGCGCTCATACCGTGGTGGACGTGGTATACTCGACTCCCCCGGAATATCCCAGATTCGTTTATGTATCACAAGATTTCCGCTAGCGGATATGATGCTACTCGTTGCAAATGGAGTATATCAGCACCAATGCTTTGATATCTGATGCACCCATAAGCGGGGCATTTATTCAAAATGCCCCATGGACCCCGCTTCCTCATTACAGGAGGGACACGTATCATCTTGTACAATTTCTATTCTGAAGATATGTGCAGCTGGTGAATTATGACCTATCAGAATGCCCATAATACTTCTGCAAGTCTTCCTGCTTTTCGATAGAATAAATTATGCGATATGCATGTTAGGTTCCGAAAGAAAAATTTGGTGTGTCCAGCAGCATTTAGGTTCTGGCACCTGATATTTTTCTGGGACTTCCCACTAGACTTTCTAGAATATTAAAGAACAGGGCCACTGGAGGAAGAGGAATACTCTCTAGAATAACATCATTTCCCTTATGCCCAGAATATCTAGCTTATATTCCCTTGGAATTGCTCAAGTCGCAAAAAGCAAGTACTCTAGCGACTCTCGGTATTGTATTCTCTTGGAGGGACTGTTCTTTACGAACCCAGGCAGAGAAATATTGCTGGCAAATATTATGGTTTCAATTTGCCACCTAACCTGTCTAAAAGTCGGAAGGTAGGATCATGTTATCCTTCCAAAATTGATACTTATTGGATTTGCAAGTAGATATTTTTATTTTAAATCCAGATGAAGTTGCAGGACTCTAGTAAAATCAGGATGTTTCTTTACAAACAAATCTGAGTTTTGAATATGTAAAGGAGTTTAAAAAATGTTGCCCCTTTTGTTCCAAGGAAGGAATCGTGTCCCTTAAAATTAGTGTTTGATAGATTTTAAAGAAAGCCTTTGGCGGGGATCTTTAAGCAGTTCTGTATCTTCCAACAGAACTACTCTTCTACAAAAGCTAGAAAGCATAATTCCCTGACATTGGAGATAATATAAAGTCACAAATCCAAGAACTTCACTATGTACGACAAATCATTTTAAACCATTGTCTTCCCTATAAAACGCTTCACCCCCATCTCATCAATTCCCACACCTTCGCATCAGGATGTTGCATAAAATTCCTCAACGGACAAACGTTTGTGGATATTTTATGCAGCTTGCATGAGTGAGGGACATTTTACTTGACAGCAATAAATGCAACCCTTTTAAAATGCTTAAACGTTTATGTTGGCGTTTTTTCTGCAATAATTGCTAGAACAATGTCTATTGATCGGTTTTATGTTTGCATTATTATCCTGATATTGCATGTTAGTCAATTTGGCTTTATTGTGGTCAACAAGGTCATTTAAACGGCAAATATGTAAATGGACAATTGGTCATTGTAGCTGGCACCAATAATGTTTGTGAACTGACTGTAATTGTTTGCGAAATGTATCGAACCAGAAAAGGATTCGCTTATTAAACAGGATAAAATGATTGGTACGTATGTATATTCGTTGTCATGAAATTGACTCTAGATAAATTGTTGGGCGGAAAACTCGGGGCTTATGGAAATTCTGGAATTTTTATGGTTGTTGTGGTTGAATGTGCATTATATTTCCCTGAGATGTCACTATTTAGTCCCTTTCGAATTACCATAATTTCAGTTTGTGTCGTATTCTATGTACATATTCCCAAGGCAGAGTGTAACTAGACTGAGATGATTCTACCTAATTTAATTTAACTTTGTGTAGTATGGCCTATGGTAGCTGATAGAATGCCAGACCAGACCACCATTTAAAATAGCATAGCTTCCCAGTGCTAATCCGGGCTTTAAACAATTTGACCAAGAATCCCAGCAATCCTCCAGATGTTCTTACGCGGCCTTCAATGCATTAAAGTTCAACCATTGATGTTAGGATGAAGAAGTTAAATATTAAAATCAAGAAAGGGGAAGGTTTGAGCTATTTTTCGATGAACTCAAACCTTTCCTGTGAAGCCAAGTGTTACTGTTACAGAAATGCATTCCCACATGCCACCATATTTCATTTTGTTGAGTACCAATCGAATCAGACAAGTTCAACACTTGGCGGTGACATTTCAGTACTTCTTTTCGATAAATCACATCCAAGTGAGTCCACTATTGCCTCCAAATTTTGACTGCGCATACACTCCATTCAGCGAACATAAAGACAGTTCTGCTTTAATATCTCTGTAAGCAGGCCAACCTCACCTAGTTAACAAATTATGAGCAATGGCAATGTTTCTTTGGTACATCCAGGAGATCTCTTCTGATATGTTTTCGTCTTATTGAGGAATTGTTACGCCACTCACTGAGACCTTAGCACAATTTTAGATTCTCTGATGGAAGAGAAGCTTTTGACATTTATACTGAATTCGCGTTCTAAAATTGCTATCGACTGTCCAGTGCATCATCATTCTCAGAGGCGAATCTGTAGATTTTCCGGTTGTATCATCCTTATCTCGAAAATCAAAGTGACGTCGAGGAATTATTTTGTTGTTCACTAGATATGAGGAGATTTTTGAAACTAGCAGTTTATCGAAAACTTTTGATGGAAGGACTTTTCAAGCCCCTGAATAATAGCCAAGACGTTTGAAAGTTCGTTCAATATTGGCAAAAGGCAGACCCAAGTAAGCAAGCTTCCTGTATAATATCCATTATACATTCCTCCATGAGGTTTTTCTCGAGAAGCCTCCTGTAAGTGACGTTTATAAATCTCAAGATTACTTCGAGACATAGCGAGTGAGCAAATTTTTTTGTTGAAAAAAACCTTCCCGAGGTATTTTCATTTGAGATATAAAAGGGTTGTACACCCGAATGCTGAAAGTTGCTGGTTGAAAGGAGACTGACACATTGGTTTCCAAAGAGTCAAACTCAAAAATGATGCTACGAAAGCCGGCTTTTAGCGTTTTACTCTGAATGCAGAGATTTCAATCCTTAGAACAGGTACTTTTACCGTCCCTACTAGAATATTAATGGGTCGCAGCTCCGCTGTTCCATAAACTGTGGAAAATCGAGTTGGCCGTCTCAGCTGAATCCAATGTGAGAAAGAGGTGAAGACAATTTTGTATTTACAGAAATGCACATAGACTGCAGCCGAGACCACCGTTACGATTTTCTCTAGTTTTTGGAAAAGTGTCCAATGGAATCCTTACTAGGAACAGTGAAACTGCATTTATATAGGTTTAGCTTAATAAACCCTTCCAGCTGTTGTCGTTGTTTAGGCCTGCCTTTTGGTCGTTTACCATCGACTTTGATGTTCAGACCAATCTTGGCAAGTGAATTCTCGTTAGCACGAATTGTGTGACCATACCATCGAAGACGACCCTCTCGCAACTTTTCCACGATCGATGCAACCCCATAACGATCGTGGATATCCCAATTTCGGATATGATCAGAACGTGTCACGCCACTAGTCCAACGTAACATCTTCGTCTCCATTACCGCAAGACGCCGTTCATTGTCTTTTATAGTTGGCCAACACTCAGAACCATAGAAAGCGATAGGATGGACAACATTGCGGTAAATTTTAGATTTGAGACGTTCGCTGATACGTCGATTTAGTATGAATTCTTCCACCTTAAATAATATCTCTAGTCCTTAATCGAGTTTTCCAAGAACATAAATGTGCTCTCCATAACCAACTTACTGGTGAAAATGAGTATTCCTGTAATCCCAAACAAATCTTCACCAGCGGACAACCATTTTCCCCTTTTGGTGGCTACGTTTAAACGAAAACCTGAAAGTCACATTACGCACTTGTATCAAAGAAAATTACTTCCAAATGGACACATAATTTTACAATTGACTGCCTTAGTAACAAATATGTATTGTAAGTTGGGACTTAAGGAGTCATCCCTTGTTTTTTCGCCTTTTTAGAAATTTTTTGTGAAGAACTGGATAAAGGCACAAATGCCATTTTTTCACCATATATTTATTAATATCTTGAACACGTGTATTAAAAATTATTAAAAAATTATTAAAAAATATTGAGAGCTAAATTTTTGGTACCTTGTTAAACTTTCTTTTGTGAATTTTGGTGTTTTTTCAAGGCTTCTTTTATGAATAAACAAAAATAAGGAAGGAATCGCAATTATCCTAGTTTGCCGACCGTAGAAATATGTTCTGAATAAGTCGTGAAAATTTCAAAGAAATGAGAATTTCGACCTAGCCAAAACCAACTATAATGTATCTTGGACTAACTCTTGACTCAAAGATGAGTTTCCTTGAGCAAATTAAAGCAGCAGCAGATAAGCCTGCAACTGAAGTTTCGGCCTCAATTTGGCTAATGGTAAATATTAAGGGTCCTACGCCTAGCAGGCGACGTTTCGCGATGAGTTCAGCGCAGTCTGTTCTGCTCTACGGCAGGAGGTATTTCATAAACACGGAAACGGGGAGCTTTCCGGGAGGCGCCTTCGTACCAAACAGTCTCTGAACCAACCGTGATGGTGATGGTACGAGTGATCTCCGTTGCTCATGGAGGACCGTGAAGCCATATATAAACGTATAGGAGAGAAACCAAGGTAGGTGGTTGTTCGTGAAGAACAGCAACGTACACTAGATGAGTAGCAACTCTCTTAGTAAAATGAGACCAGATGCAGATGGACTGCACAGCTCGTTAGCAACTTAGGTGCGTGGCTGAATCGGAAGCGTGGTGAGGCTGATTATTTCCTTACACAGCTCCTAAGTAAACATGAAGGTTTTCAGCCTTACCTGCGCAAGATTGGAAACGCATGACCCTGATTGTGTCTTTTGCAATGGAGTTATGGACGATGCCCATTGCGCCTTTTTTTCTTGTGGAAGCTGGGATGGAATTCGGCAGCACCTTTATTTAAACACAGGGGATCTCTCTCCAGCCAACATTGTTCAGAAGATGAGGAGCACGGACAGGTGGAGTCGTATTGCGTATTACATTCGGGTTCTTCTCGTTGAAAGGAAAATAGAGCTCGATCAGTAGATAGACCGGGTGGTAGGAAGTTCCTTGAAATAACAGTTCCATTCCTTCTTCCCCTTCCGTTGGTGAAAGGAATTCCCTAGTTTGAAGGCTTCTCAAGCTATGGCCTAGTCCGAAGTAATAAGGCAAACGGTTCCAGGCTAGCTCTCTGATGATGGGGAGGTGTTTATTTTGGGAGTCCGAGAGCGTACCGTTGCGGGAGTCTAACACTGTGCATAAGTGGATTCGCCTACCCTTGCTTCCAAGTCAAGCATGACACATTTGACTGGCTCATTATGTGTGGTATTGTATGGATGATGTGCATAAATACATACATATGTTAGTAGTGGTTCAACCCAGCGATTGTGATGTGTGTGATGAGTGTTGCAAAAGAGGACATATAAATTTAAGGGTCGTTTTCAGAAACTATCAACCCGAAAAATCTCGAAAATATAATGATAATGATCCAATGAATTCCATATCAATATTTTTTTTAGTAACAATAATAATAATCATCATCAACGGCGCAATAAGCGGTATCTGGTCTAGGCCTGCCTTAATAAAGAACTTCAGACACTCCGGTTTTGCAAAAAGGTCCACCAATTTGAGATTCCTAAAAGCTGTCTGGCTGCTGACAGGCTCTGCCTCGTCTTCTTTTTCTTCCACAGATATTCTCCTTATTGATTTTCCGGGCTGAATCATCCTCATCCATACGGATTAAGTGACCCGCCCACCGTAACCTATTGAGCCGGATTTTATCCACAACCTGACCGTCAAGCTAAGAATATCCTATAGATGGAACTCAGCAACGTGATACCTCTATTTATTGCTGCATTGCGTGATATCTCCCGTTTTAGGAATGGGACAGATAATGCCTCTTTGCCAGTCATCAGGTATTGATTCGCTGTCCCACACCTTGAGCACAAGTTGATGAATCACTTGGTGTAATTGATCGCTTCCATATTTAACCAATCTGGCCGTAATTCCATCGGCTCCTGGCAACTTATGATTTTTAAGTCGATGTATTGCACGGACTATTTCTCCTATACTTGGTGGTGGGAGTATTTGTTCGTGGTCTTCAGTTGACGGAACCTCCAACTCGCCGAAGTTCTGGTTGTTCAGTAGTTCACCAAAGTACTCAACCTATCGCTGCAATATGCTTATTCTGTCAGAAATCAGATTTTCCTCTTTGTCTGGCAGAATGAGCATCGAGGTGTGTAAGGCCTCATTCTGCTGACTTGTTGGTAAAACTTGCGCGCCTGGTACGGTTACTGGCTATACTTTTCGAGTTCACAGACTTGTTGGTTCTAACAGGCTTCCTTTTTCCGCCGGTGAAATCGGTTCTCCGCTTGCCAGAGTTCGTGATAAGTCTCTGTGCGTGCTCACGTCCTTCTGTTGCTAGCTTACATTCATGGTCAAACCAGCAGTTCCGACTTTTGTTGCGGTTGGGGTCTTTGTAGCCGTATCTATGATAACATTCTTCAGGTGATTGTAAAGATCGTTTGTTGATATTTGGTCTGCAGGATTTCTGTTGACTGCGGTTATTGCGGCATCCATTTCCCTCTTATAGGTGTTGCGGAGGGCTGTGTTGTGGATGATAATAATAGTAAGTTTATATATTTCAGATATTAAGTAAAGACGGCTTTACGGTTCCGTAAGAAGACAGAGGAAATTAGCTACAGGCTGCCTCACCTCTGCCGTGAGAACAGCGTGACCGAAGTGGTTCGCGGATATTAGACGCTCCTTTATATAACTCGGAAAACACGGCGGGACTGCGGACTATATTGTAAGTTAATCCGCCCAAACTTTAAGCCAAAGCTTGAGCAGAAAAAAATATTTTATTTAAGGATTGAGATATCCTAAGTCCGCATCCATTTGATGCTGGACCTGACCAGCGTCCGAAAAAATTGCCTCTGGTATGAAACCGTAAAGCCTTCTTCGCTTACTTTTGGAGCTTTGATTACTAATTCCAAAATGAAGAGTCCGTGCACCATTAAAAGTAAGGAATGAGTTTCTCCTCATTTGGCTCGACCCAACATCAAATGGATGCGCCTCAATCCTTTCACCATATATATTTAAATTTTGGAAATTAACTGGGAAATCTTTAAGTTCAGACAAGAGGTGAGATAGATCATACTGGGAAGTTTGGTGGTAATCGTTCTACTAGTAACAAAGTTATAGTAAGTCTAAGTTGTCTGTTTCTCGTAAATTTACTGCATCGTGGTTAAGATATCATTGGTTCATAAAATGTCACCATAACATTAAAGTGAACAGTCTGACTTAAGTAATACATATGTAATGTGAGCTCAGTTCAAATGAAATACTCGCTCAAACATTTCTACTTAAGAAGTTCACAAAACGTTTTATTCATGAAACGATCAGCTTCTAGTTTCCAATTGTGTTTAATATGCTGAAGTATACAAAAGCTGTCGACGAATTCAATATTTTTAAAATAAAACTTCTATGCTCTATGGATATTTCGTTTTCTGGTGTTATCTCCCTGAACTTGAGTCCATCTTGTTATATTTCGTTGAATAATTCACGTTATTACTTCTGCAAGATGAATCTCTTTTTTTCAAATCGAGTAGACCGAAATGGATTCCCTAATATAAAAGCAGATATGTAATTATAATACTTGGCCTGTGAACAGTCAATCCGCTTCCAGAAATTCATACTGAAGGTTAAGGTATTATGGAGATAATGATGGCATCTCTGTTCGATCGAAATTTTTTGTAATAACCTTCTATCGCATACGCTTATTGACAAGTATAATTGTGGCACTGTGAGCCATAATACGATTTTCAGCCAGCTCTTCAAAAATAACTCAAAGTTCAATGCATAATTAATACATGCATCCATAGATCCTCCCGCCCGCTATCTACTTTTATCTGGTTCCCTTTTTCGAAATCGGACTTAGAACAGGCTATGATTGTGATTACACTCGTATTGATCAGTTCCTCCATATAAAAGCGAAAGTTTCGATGCATTTTACGTCTTCCTCACGGAGAAAACTATTACTGATTTTATATCCTTCAATAAAACTTCTTTCCAGCACAATTTCAGACACTTAATGGACATTAACATGACTTCATAGTCACAGTTTTCTTCCGGGTTCCTCTTCTTCTCGTCCTTGAGCAAACACTTCTTAAAATTTTTATCTCAAAATCCACTTGACATTGCAATAAATGTTTTTGAAGTGTCTATGCAAGGAAAGTTGCACTGCAACGTCGTCCGTTGCAATGTTGCCTTGCTGGCTTCATAATACACAAAAAACTTTTCACAAACACTTTACATTTACGATACCCCCAACAATAAAATGAGTTTCTGTTGCATTGTCGAAAGAAACTTCCTGACAACTCGAACTGCATCTTCTTGCCAGACTCATTGTCGAGGATATCCTGCAATTGTGTTCGGCACAAGATAAGGACGATGAGAATGCATAGAGTTCCATTTTCGTAATTTAGCACCAATTAAATTTAAAGGACATTCATGTTTCGTGTGTCAGGAAATATTAAGCTGTCTCGGTATTAGGTATAATTTTGAAATGTTTCACTTCCAATGAGACAGATATGGTCCTGTGAAACGGGGTCGTAAACTTTACTCAACAGGATATAACTTTGGCCGTTAAGAAAGTTTCCCTTTTGAGCAATTGTTTATGAATTTAATGGCACCGTAATTTCTTTAGCACTGTCGTAAATCTTTGGTGGGGATTGACTGTAAAGTTTGCTTTTACGGCGAAAATTAGATTATTATTGAAAATTAAGTGAATTATTAGACAGTAGACAAGAATATCTTTGCATCGCCGGAATGACACAGAATATCGCGAGCAGCTATGCACCTAATGTACCTTTCTTCAATTAAAATTACAACTGACAATTTTGAATTCGGAAATTGAAAAATTTCAAGAAGCAAACACATCATAAAATGAGAATTAATACCTGACGGGCCTAAGCGTATTTAAATCTTAAAATCCACTAACGTAATCCACTCAGCATCAATCTTCAGCACTACTTTCTCTGAGTCCACAGAATCACTAGAATTTGCAATGCTTGAATCTGAGACGATCTACCGAATCAAACTAATCTAAATTGAATACTTGCGGACGGAAAGAACCCGCGACTAGTGTCGTCCAAGACTGGATTTTCAGCATTTTTCATTTGAATTTTCCACCGCGTACTAAATCATTGCCACACACCCGATGGGTATGCATATGCCATTAGCTGAGATTCAGTACAATAAATCCAACACGTTGTCCTTACCTCAAGTTTGGCAATTTTCTCTTCAAGTAGAAAAATTTCAAACACTGGTCCCAGTATGGGTACTGGCCAGCACTTATCACAGCTAGAAGTCTACCAACTGCGCTTAATCGTGAGGTGATTAATGCACGCCAGTTTAGGCACCTCGTTTTGTTGCAAAAGATAACCCAATAAACATATGCAGTTTTGAGCTGGGTCTATGCGTTTTGAATAGTTAAATCTATTGTTAATCGCGTTGACACTATATTGGCAGCGTTTTAGTGCAACCAGCAAACTACCATCTGCATATATGTACAGGCGACGTATTTTTATTTGATTAATCCATAGTTGATAGTACGCTAGTTAAGTTCAGATATTCAAGACTGCTGTTTGATTGTAATCATAGGATTGTTGACGTAGAAGCATTACAACGTCGATCAATCGTACTCAACTATCTACTCATGCAAATCTTTGGAGACGTGACTTATTGATCATTCCATTAATGTAACAACGTAAGAACAGACGCATCTTTGTTGTACGTGGAACTCGAAAATTTTCCACAAAAGCAAACGCTTGTCAGTAGAATACGGGCCTACAAGAAATTGAAGACAGCATGATACACAACCTAAAGGTATGAATTCGCTTCAGTAATAGATTTTTGGTTTCATCAAATGTAGTGTAACCTCTAGTGTTGGTGACATGTTCCGTGCCTTGAAGCAGGATCGTGCGTTTTTGCAATCATTGGCATCAACATATCTGTTTGGCGATTGCCGAGACTTAAAGACAGCAGCACCAGAAAGGCCAGCCGAGAAACATAGTATGCCCAATTTTATGAGTGTCGAAAGCAGTAGAAATTACTTATGGACTTTAAAGTTCTGAACTCAGCCCTGGAGGCAATCAACTAGGTTCCCCTCCCCTCTCCATTAACGTGTGACATTGCAGCATGCACTCAACACCTTCCATACCATTTCATCTGATCTTCCTCTTTGTTACGTTCCCTTCTCTCCTAAGTGCTTACGCTCTTACCCTGTCTGGTTCACCACTGAAGTCCACAAAAAAATGGTCAAAAACACACTGCTAGGAAAAAGTTCCTGCCTTCTAGAAACCGTACTGACTTAGTTCTTTTCAAATCTCTACCTTCCTCGGTCAAATCCGTAACACGTAAGTCCCGAGACGAATATTTGACTAGTGTTGAAGACCCACATAAGCGCGGAAACCTCAAACTTTTCTGGTCCCACCTTCGTAACTCCCGCTGTTCTGCGCAGCTATCCTCTCCATCCATTAAATTCTATGGCTCCTCAGCTAACTTCCCCCAGCTATCTTGTGATTTACTTTGCCGCTCTTTTCCTCAGTCTATGTCCCCGTCCTTCCTCCGAATCCCTCCCGTGATTGGATTTAGCCTGCGCCGCATCGTCTACTATTCCCCTTTTTACCCCTCTCCTTGTCGAGTACCCCATTGGCATTGATGCCAATGTTGGATTTAACTACGATGGTCTTCCAAACCTCTTGTTGCTCAAAACTGGTAAGTTCATATCCCTTCCCCTGTCTCTCATTTTGAACAAAAGCCTCGAAGAGAATCATTTTCCTGGCTTGAATTACCATCCTATTTCCCTCCTCTCCTCCTGTGTCAAAATCTTGGAAAGATATATCAGCGACTGGTTGTCCACCCACTTCGGCCACCACATGGTGAAAAAGCAATACGGTTTTGTTAAGCGTAGATCCACTGTCTCCAACCTGTTTGATTTTGCCTACTTTGTCGCCAAATTTCTAAATTCACGGCAAGAAGTACATACCATTTACACTGGTTTCACTAAAGCCTTCGACACTGTAAATCATAAGATATTTCTATTCAAACTCTTGTCTCTAGGCGTTCCCTTACTATTTGTTTTATGGCTTATCTCTTACTTTTCCAACCGATCCTTCACGTTTCTTTTGATGGCTGCACTTCCCGCTCCTTCTCCCCCTCCTCTGGCGTCCCACAGGGATCCATTCTGGGCCCTTTGTTATTCTTATTTCTTATCAACGACCTTGCCCCTCTTTACTTGTCACTGTTTTCCGCTATATCATCGCCTATGGACTGTGTTTCCCCTCAATCTAACTTAGACACTCTGGTTCGTTGGTGTTCGTTTAGCGTTAAACGTCAAAAAGGGTCACTCTATGTGCTACTCCCTAAAATTCTCACCTACTTCTTTCTCCTAATCTCTTAACGGACATTCCTTATCATGCTTAAATTCCACTCAAAACCTCGGAACTTTGGCACCCATTGCCTCGTAGTCACCAATCGGACAGCAAATTGCTGCTCCTCTGATTTTGACTCCATCCAACCCGCTTAGGTCTCTTCAATTCCCTCGTGAGGAATACCCTCTAGTACTGCTCCGTGATCTGGTCGCCTTCCCGTAACTGTAATTGTCTTGCCCTTGAAAATGTGCACCGTGAATTCACTCGTTCCCCCTTCTTTCAGAAAAGCTTCCCTCGTGTGGACTACCCCTCCCGCCTCCGCTTTCTGAACCTCCCCTTCCTGCAACAGCGGAAAAGGCAGCCGTGACTGAATTGGGAAACAAACAACACAAATAGTGGCTGCATCGGGCACCTGCATGGATTCAAATAAATGACGTTGCATAACCTCCACCTCTGTCTCTCCTACTCCAAATGCTCATGAGGCAAGTATATGGGATCCTCTTGTTACATCGGTATCTTTCGGCCATATTAATTGAAGCTGCTCCTTTATTTAATGTCTGAGTTCCATATGGAGTCAAAAGGAGGAAGGGGAAGGGATGCTCCATATTATTCAAGCGAAGCTAACATAAGGAGTCCTTATTATGCTGCAGTTTCTAGATCCATTTGGAGCGCGTCAATCACACTTTTGGGCCATCGTTCACGTGTCGCTGAAACGAGCTTCAACTTCCCTAAGACTTCCTAAGGCGCCCAGACTCCTCCTTTATTATGCGAATGATTAATGTGTCCCCCAATTCTGATTTTTATCGGCATTTGCTTCCTTCACTTGATGATCAAAATTACTTCGTTTTTATACTCTGCGAGTGTCAGACTAGCGTCTTCTAGCCAATTACCTCATTTGTGAGAACCTCGATCTCCACAATATCTTGTGCCAGAACAGTCACTCTAATGCCATCTTCGAAGCCAACGATTGTCATTCCTTGCAGTTGCAGTTTTAAAATTCCGTCGTATATTATTATCCACAGGAGAGGACCGAAAACTGATCCTTCCGGAACCCCCTCCTATGCATCTTAGATTCGTCGTCCGAATGGTAACACAGTAGCCTCTCCTGAGGAATTCTATGACTATGCGCACCAGATATTTGGGAGCGCTCAATTTGACTAAACCTGCAATTATTTTGTTCCATTTTGTTGTATTGAAGGCATTTATTGGCCCCTATTGCTTCCTCAGCAATTTTCATCACCATACTGATGGCATTGACAATAAATTTTGCTTTTCGAAATCCAAACTGCCTATCTGAAAGACCACCCTCCCTTTCTGTGATCGGCACAAGCCTATCGTAGATAATCTGTTCGAAAAGTTTGACAACGCCGTTTAATAGACATAGGCACGAAGAATCACCCAAAGGTTTATTTGACATCGAGATTAGGACAAGCTTCTGTTTCCTCTACTTTCCTGGAAAGATCCCTTCTTTGAGGCACGTTTTAAATATATCAGCGCCAATACCAGACCTTTGTTTGGAATACCATGTAAGCCTGAGGGCTTCATTTTCGACAATCTTCTTTCCGGCTTCCAGGAATTCTTCAGTGGTTACCTCGGGATCTACCTGGCCAGTAGGCAGATTCGATCCATTTGAAACTTTTCGAAAGACGGTACTAATTGTATCCCGCAATAAATCAAGGTTGGTGATCGGTGACGAGCGTTTACCCTTGATTGATGCCAAACCTGTCTTTTATGCATCTCCCCGTGGGTCGGAGTCGACTTCGTTTCATAGTTATTTAGCTTACTTTAGTGGGGACAGCGGCAGCTCCAAACACTTAGATTTTTGCTAGACCCATTGTAGTAGCGTGACATATATGCCATCGGCCTCTCGCTGAACGCGTTCGCACGCTTTTGCAAATATGAGAACATTCGCGAGAGACAGAGAATGCGCAGACAATTCGCTGAAGAAAACCTTACCAGGCAGCTGCATACGAAATGAAGGGCCGTCTCTCCTTGCTCTTTGCATTGGCTGCATATGGCCGAGACCACCACTCCGATTTTTTCCATGTGGTATTTTAAGGGACAGCGTCCCGCTAAAAGCTCCACTTCTTCAGGGACAACAAAAGTGCCGGCAGAAATTCAAATTTCTCCATTCGGTTGCGTGAATCCTTGCCATTTCTCCCTTCAGATTTGACTTGACAGTAGATGGCCGGATGCCAAAAGGTGGTTTTGGCCCCACCATTGTGGGTTCAGAACCTTGACGAGCCAGTCTCTTAGTTTCCTCATTACTAGCGATGTTTGAGTACCCTGGCACCCACATCAGGAATGTTTCGTTCAGTCGGCCAAGTTTCAGCAGCACCTGATGACAACTCCACTCCAACTGACTTGATACGTCGGTGTTGTTTGCGGACTGTCAGAGAAGATTCGAATGATATGACTCCTCCATTATTGCCGCAAACATTCTTCTGGAAACCATATGATCGGCCGGCATCAGAGCCAACTGATGTTTATCCAGAAATTGCCAGATGGACGCATGACCAAATGATTGACCGCCTTTCCAAGCGCCAATAATATGACGCCTATATGCGTCATTAGCTGCTTCCCGTTTTACCTACACCTGGATTGGGGGCACATTTAGAGTAACTTCAAGTGCCATGATTGGCGCACTAGTCATTGCTCCGGTAATACTTAGGCAACCGAGCCTCTGAATCTGCGTCAGCAGCTTGGTACTGGTTGCAAATTTCAGTCTCCGCCACCAGACGATGCAGGCATACATCAAAATGGGTTTTATTATGGATGTATTCAACCAATAATTCTGTTTTGGTGAAAGTCCTCAGGTCTTACCTATCGCAGTCCTACAGCTTCAGAGCAGGATTTTTGGTATTGTTCCTGGATATGGTGCTTCGACGTTAACTTGGATTCGAGATTTATGACTAAATATTTGACTGCTAAGGTGGGTAGCGTGTAGCTGTCCCATAACTAGTCCAGTCTTCCTATCGTTGACCGTGAGTCCATGACCATCTGCGGATTACATACAGTGTTGCATTCCAGTGGTCTCACACTATGCACACAAACTGGCCGATAATTATTATGGCTACATCGTCGGCAAATGCTTGTGTGAAGATATTTGTGCCCTCCAGAAATCATAGCAAGGTATCCATTATCAGAAGCCATAGAAGACGAAAGAGAAGCCCTTCCTATGGGTAACTCCTAAAACAGCCTGGCTCAATAGACTTCTGTCCGACTTTTCTCCACTCTACTGTGCGAAGGATCCAACTGATCGATTCCATTCTGTTTTGCCGCGTTACAAATCGCCGCGAATGAGGTATAATTGAAAGCACCTTGGATATCCATATCTATCTTTATCGGACATTGCCTTCTCAATTATTGCCGTTATGGTTTGAATTGGGGGGTAGATTGCCGTTGAAGATATTTTTCCTTTTTATTGACTAAAAGTATTTGGTAATATATACAAATACGTATTTCGGGGACCAACTCTCCCTTCTTCAGTGTTTTATCTGCTCCAAACAATTTTAGTAGGAAAAATATCTTTCATTTTATTACCGTTAGTTCATGGAGTGCTGTCTACGGGTATTTGCCTTTCTGGTAGGTCTACTGTGAAATGGCCGCTTAGGGATATATGTATCCCTTACGAACCGATCTACCAGTCTTTCTAGTCCTTTTAGCAGAAAGGAAGTTACATTGATTAGTTGGAAACTTTTTGCCTTTGTGTTGGTGAGTTTCTCTGGTTTGGGAATAAATATTACTTTCACATCACGCCAGATGATTGGAGTATCGGCATGTGCTTGGCAAGTGCGGTATATATTCCGAATGAGTAGGCCCAGGGCATTCCCTCTATTATTAGAGCAAGAATAACGCCATCCGGACCCGCAGACTTGCATCTGTGAAACGAATTATATGCCCATTTCCCCCCCCCCCCCCCCCATTTGGGCAGTGCACTTCAAGCAAATGGTTTGCCGTTTGCTCATCGCTTTCTGCATACCTTCCACTCAGTAAACGTAGATAACATAACCCAGCTGTTGGCTACGTTGATTGACAAGGATCCACTTCAGCTTTGAGGTTGCTTCAAGAGATTTGGTCTCTTCGCAAAAACGTGTTCATGATGACTGTTTCACCGACCTTATGCTCTTCCTTAGAGCTTTTTGAGCCTCTTTGCATCGGAACCAGCAAGCGGCTGAATCAGACTTTAGAGCTTGATTGAGGAACACCCTTGTCGCTCTCCTGTGTTTCGGCAAATCCAAGTTCTGCCATGGTCTTTTACCTTGCTTTGACATCGTGATGTCCCTTCAAAAGCTTCCCTCATGCTGGTAGTGATCATCTGGGTTGTTTTCCCAATTCCAGCAATGGTCGGTACATCTGGTTGGTACTTCGTATGCAGTGCTTTCGCAGAGTACCGATTTTACGGGTAACAAGCTTATAGCCAGTTCCCACTCCAGCCTCGAACTCTGCTTTTATTTACTGCGCTGCGGAGTTTCTATTTTGGTGATCCTCCTCATTGGCGTGTATGTAGCTTATGACACCCCCTCCGTAGGTTGGCAATTTCTTTCATCCACCAGTACATAAAAGGCTTGTCACGTCTAGGGCCCCTCCGGGGCGTGGAAGCCTCACACGCTGTCGTTATCAGTTTCATTACTGAATTTACGACAGTGTTAGCTGCAACGCTACCACGCCCCAGGCTCTGCCTACTCCATGAGCTTCGAAAAACTTTCCGATGTTCACCCCTGCGGCACCCCACAGGCAGAGGGAACGTCAGGGGCCTGCCAGTAATGTCAACTACTTCGAACACAATACACTGGTGAACACTTGCCGAAAAATCTACTACTACTAACACCGGTCCAATGCACACTACCTGACCAGGATCCCGAAGGGGCTGACTCTTACTACACGTCACAACTACTATCTTCTCAGAGCTAGGCTCGCATCATCCCATCAGCATCGAGAGAGAGCTGCAAGTGTGTCCTGAGGTGTACCTGTAATGCGTTCTTCACCGAGAGGCTCTCTCAAGGCTACTACCTAAGGGCAGGTACGATAGAATTTATTCGCCAAGAGAAAAGGATATTTGCAGAAAATTGCATAATGGAGGTTGCATGACTTTTCACAAAAATGAAGACAATTTTTATAGCACATAAATATGCTCTATTCTACCGAAAACATAAGAATATTTGTAGTGACACTGGCAGTGCCGCTTTCTGATAATCAATCGCCGTTGTCAGTACTAAATGGCAGTGCCAATTACTTGGTGTGGTGCTGCAATCAGCTGGCCCCCCCACTTTCGTCTGCTAAATAGAATGTTATGGTGTTAATTAGAAGGCTAACGTGAGGGCTCTGGCTCTGACTACTCTGAAATGTGATGTCGCAAAGATTAAAGCAAATAAATGGAGAAATTCAACTTTATGCCGGCAAGCGAAATTTTTTGAAAAAATATGAAGTCATTAGAATGGCATTTCTGTTGTTCTTGTAGGGCTTATAACAGGAAGTAGCTCTCTAAGCTGCTACTAGAATAAGTCGAAGTGATGGTCTAAGTTTTATGCAACCAGTCTCCCAGCTTAATCATATGGAATGGAAGAACGGCAAACCCCCTGCAGATACAGACCATAATGCTTCATTATTTTCGAAAAAGCCAGCCAGTTTCCTTGTGCCTCAGATGAAGACAGATGAAGACGCGGATCTCCTTCAGTAAGGATGGACATGGTGATTTTCTGGCTGTGAGAGATGTCCTCGCAAAAGTCGAAAAGAGTAGATGAGTCACTGAAGGTTATTTTGACTGGCCCAAGGGAATTCAATTTTCCTTTCGTCAAGAAATTGTTCAAATTTTGAAGAAAGTGAGGATCGATGAGAAGGAGGTCTGGCGGGTATAGGAGGTGACGGAGAGTTTCCAATTCCAACTCCTGCAGTTTTGCTACGATCACTTCCGCGGAATGTGTTCGAGGGCTGTCATTCGATTGGATGGGAACCTATTAACAATTCATTAATGCTGAGAGGGTAGCGATAGCCGTTATCAATCAAAAACCCCAACTTTCGGGCCCTCCTGCATGGAAAGGGTCAGCCTGAGCCCATCTCGGGAGGAAAAGTAGATCGGTGGCTATTAGGGATTGAATGCAAAGAATTATAAACGAAGAACCCACTTTATTAGCTAGGAAAATAAGATTGTGAAACTGCAACTATATTATATTATCCAGAACACAAAAGAGTTCAGAGCTTGCTAGGTAATTCCTGGCAAGAATTAGAGCACAGTTTCAGGAGTGTTGCGATGCTCAACGAACTACTTGTCCATGCCATCGTTCTTTCAACACAGTCTCTACCCCAAACTGAGCTCAAATGATTGTCCACTTTGCCGAATTTTAATTCAGTTGGATACCTCTTGAATGAAGGTCAATTCCCAATTAGTGTTTAATTGGAAAACATGAGTTTTGCAAAAAGTAAAGTTATTAACTATGATATAATTAAAATTTACGATCAACAGAGAGGAAAATGACAGCAATAACAGTTGTAACAAGCTAAAGTAACCAATTTTTGGAGAATCGACGCTGAGTTAAATTATATTTTCGCGACTTCAATGAGTCTGTATGGAATGCTAGAGTGCATTCCATTGCGGCACCAATGAAGGGCTGTTATATACGAAAACGGTAGTCGAATTTAATCAGACTTTTACTTCATGGAAAATTATTCTAAATATTTTTATTGTAGGTATCTATCGAAATTATTAAACAAGGAATCTGAAAATCACATCATAACTCCTAAATTAACATTAAAAATGATGCCTGAGTTAACCAATGCTTGCATTTCCTAATGCCATTGTCAATGTCGTTCATGCACTTTCCTAAGTTCTGAGTGCAGCCGACTACATCTACGTGTACATTTGCATTCACAATCGATCTACTAAAATTTGAGGAGAAAAACATGTCCAAATTCAGGTTTATCTTAATTCCACGATGTATCAAAATAAAGCATTCTTATGAATGCCAACGTCCGAAAGGTGACCTCGTCTGATTCAGCTAATATAAAAAAGATATTTCAAAGTGAGTTATAAACATTTTTTCAATTAACTCGCGTTCTTAAACAAGGAAGTCTGGAGTTTTGAATCTTGAAATGATATCACGAAATTTCAAAAAGAACCCAGGAATTTGAATGTTTTTGTTTTCGTATCTTAAATGCATGTCCGCATACTCAGTTTGCTTGTAATGATAGAAAATGGTTACGAAAATTTCTGGTCTGCAATTTTAATTGAACCTGTTTTTGCAAATTATTTGTTCTTTAGCATTTTTTCAGTTACAAACCAACAGACTTAGTATTGCGCTATTACTGCTTTTGCAATTTTGGGACAAGTAATTACATAAATTTCGGTCCTCTTTAAAGTTTTGGTGAGTTGACCTGTTCCCCTGACGTCAACGTAAGAAACTTTGCAGAATTCTTCAGGTATTTCATTCTGTTTATAATGAATAACACGTCACGACTTTAAGAAATAAATCATTAGGAAAAGATAAAAGATAAGAATTTATAGTAAACTTAAAAATGGAATGGCATTTCCCTACATATCGCTTATATTAAGTCAAGTTGGTAATTTATGATTATCTGGTTCTACTTCTAGCATCTAAAAATATATATTCTACGACCTCGGAATCCTTAAGATTTGAAATGCGAATATATTAAGAACAATTTCTTTAGAAACTTTATTCTGTTTGGTATTAATACAAAAGGGTTAAGTTAGTTTTTTTTTTCGCTTTTTAAGTGAAGCAAATTCTTCAAGCAATTGACTATGGCTTTCAGATAGCTTCATGGCTTAGAACCATGGTGGCTAAGGCATTCGACCAAGCCACAGGAAAAATCCTATTCTTTCGCAATACTGACCACAATATTGCCTTGGTGAAAAGGAGCGAAATTCGTAATCACTTATTTAAAGAAGGAAGACACCTAGGGATGCTGTATAAATTGACGTGTCTAGCCGGAAAGTGGAGGTATGTCAATTACTTCAAGCCAATGTTCAAATTCTCTAGTGTAAATACTTCCATTGTTAAAGAGACCATCTTTGAGACCATGACTCTCTGTCGTATCCTCGACCAAAGTATGACCAACGAAGTTCTGGAACTGAGCTGCCAATTCCACATGTGGACCGACGATTATACTTCACTTCGACTAAAGCCTAATGGGTCATACTCATTCTAGGCGCTACTGGTATTTTACGGGTTAAGATCGAAATATTTCAAACACCAAACCAACCTTCAAATGGTCCCTTCAAAATGAATGTCAAAGGTTAACGTTCCATTATGTACGCCTTCTTTTTCAGTGGAGCTTGGGTTGCCTTCCGAGATCCAATTCCCCTAGTTATCTCGATCCTTCGACCATGATTTCCAATTGAAAATTTCCAGCAGTGCGAAAATTATCCACTACTGAATTTCGTCATTCACTTTGCCATCCATGGCAGGATCTGTTCGTCTGTCCGTCTTTTTTTTCAAGAGGTGGAAATCTTCAGAAGACACTGGTCTGGACACACCAGCGTGTGGGATTTTTTCCCACTAAAACTACCTTCGCCTCCCACCCTGCCCCGCGGAACTACCATAAGGTATTATAATACATCACGGGGCGGAGTCAGCTCACTCTAGCTTGGTCACCTTTCTTCTATACGCGGCGCACGGGACCGTGCTTTTCTCCTCTCCTCTGCCTTTCGCAGTTTGGTTTGAATAGATGCGATCAGGGAGTTGACCGAATCCCAATTTTCTTGATGTGGTACCATTTTCGCCACCAGATTTTCTGGCACCAGCACTCTTCCTAGAGTGTCCTCTAGATTCTTCCTTTCTTCCATAAAACTCGGGCAGTGGAAGAATACATGCTTTGGGTCCTCTGGGACTCCATCGCAGTTCGGACAGTCGGGTGAGATCTCCAATTTAAACCTGTGAAGGTATTGGCAATATCCTTCATGCCCTGAGAAAAATTGGGTGAAATTATAATTAATCTCACCGTGTCGTCTCTTCAATCACTCCTTGATGGCAGGAATGAGCCTGTGAGTCCACCGACCCTTCCCCAGGCGTTCCCACCAGTCTTGCCATCTATTTATAGATCTCTCCCCCTCAGCGTTTTTCGTCTGCAATAAAGAAGAGATTGGTTTCGCATTGTACATATTCGCCATCTCATCTGCCAAGATGTCCATCGGCATCACTCAGAGATGACGAATGCTGCATTATCTGAGACAGTCCCGAAGGCAGAGGATAATCTCAAGGCTACCCTCCTGTAGACTGCACTCAGTTTGTTAGTGATAACTGAGATCCACAACGCCTCCCCTCAAGCTGGGGTCGCATAGAGCATGATTGTTTTTTCCTCCGCAAGTGTCGCGTTCATTGACGCACAAGGAAATACCACGCGCCACCGCAGGGCTGACAAAGGTCAGGTCTACAACTGAACCTGACCCCCCTTTCTCAAAGGTGTTCACAGCACCTTCGTTAGCCATTACTATGTCCATCTGCGCAAAATCTTCTAATAAACTGCGCCTCCTACCATTTGATTCTCTGCTACCCCACTCTAGGGCCCAAGCATTGAAATCACCAGCAATCACCTTTGGACTTCATCCCCTTTGCGTCGAGAAGAATATTAGCACGTATTTTCTCGAATTCAGACAGTGTCTAATTTGGTGTTTGCTTTTCGTAAACCCGCAACAGACTCCTCTGTAAGTTCTTCCAACTTGAATTGTTTCTTCAGAGCAGTACGAATTTCTCCTTTCGATGTCACTTCATCGAGATCCTTACATTGTATGCAGATCTCATGTTTTTTGGCACGCACTGCGGCATTCTTCCCAAGTGAGTTATCGCTTGAGTGCGAAAGTTATCAGTTTTGCCTATGTTAGATCGTTTCCGATTCTTTGTAATTTCAGCTGTCCCCCAGTACACAGGTAACTTCCCGTGAATCTATGGTGATAAGGGTAACTGTTGAATGTACTTGCAATTCGGCGGGAGTTCTTCTGTCCCTGCCTGGGTCTGTGCCTGGGTCTTGCCGCTCATTTACCTGCTTTGAGAGAGCTCCAGCAAATTTTCCAAAGTCAATTTCCCCGATGTTCCACCCAGTAGGTATTTGCCGGACGTCAGCATATTGGGAGGAGCCATTTTTCATTTCAAAGGAAATGTTCTGGTGACCATGGGCCGTGAAATCTTTCAGTGCCCTCCAATGCTGCTCTGCTGACAATAAGGAATTCGTAGCAAAAGTTATGTCAGGGGTAGTGCTAGTTCTGGTTGCTACCTCCAAAATTTGTCTGTCTCGAAAATTTGGTTGAGCCATGCCCCACTCGAGAGGTCTGGCGTTAAAGTCTCCTGCGACTAGAATTCTCCCTTCTGTATTTCGAATCTCTTCCTTCAAAGCGAGTTAAGTCCTTCAAGCGATTATAGAGGGAAACGCTGGGAAAAGTCGCTTTCGCATTTTCAAGTTAACCGTATCTCTCACCCAAATGGTAGCAGCGCCAGATATATCGACATAACACGATGGTGAGCTCGTATTTCGGTGTTACTCGCTGAGAAGCAAGAAGTCAGTTCTTTTTTCAGATCAGATCAGATCGTGAACAGTCGCGTTCCTATACATGTTCGCTTGCAGGATCCAATCCATAGTGTTGGCTTTTCATTGTCTGTAGTTTGCCTTTGAAGCCCTGACACGGCCCAGATCCAGGAACATGGGTCACATCTTCTTTCTACAGACCTCAGTCCTTACAAAGAACCCAGCATTGAAGCAGCGGGTTGAAACTACCTTTCGCCTTATCCTGCAAATGATACACCCAATCCATATGTTCCCGCATTGAAAAAGTTGGCTCGCTGTTTTCTCAGGAACAGTGACAATGACCAACTTTCCGTCCTCTGAATATAACAGATGTAATTGCATCTTGACGTTGCTCAAATCTGGATAATCGTTTTTTATCGCCTTCTCCACCTCTTCCATCTTTGTGAGACAATTCAGATCCCCTATTTCCAGGGCACACAGGGGTTCTAAGCTGGAAACCACAGCTTTCGTCCCCAGAATGCTCTAGACTCTCAGACAGGGCATACCTTTCTTGTCAGTTTTCGAACCAAGCTTGACAAATATATGGCCGGTTCTAATCCGGCAGATAAATGTAACGTCTAGCCCAGCATCTCCTAGTTTGGCGTTGTTGCAAACTTCTCAAAAAATGTTTTCGAAAGATCCCTCTTTGTTTAGCTTGATGAGAGTTAGCTCTGATCATGGTTTGCCACTTTCTTACAGTGGACTCACCGCCGTCGTTATTTAGCTTATGTTGTTGTTGAATTTTCTCCTTTTTTCGATGCTACTTGGTCTACTTGATTACCATCTCGCGGAATTTTCCTTGCTGTCTGTTCTTGTCGGTAGATCCATGTTTTTCTGCCCTCGCCTCCGTGTATCTGCTGTTTGTTCCCCCTCTGGCGGACTGAGGGCACCCCATTTTGTGAAACTTGGGGCTGCGCTAGCGATATGTTGTTTCCTCCTCCTTAGCTTTCTTCCAGTAGTTTTGCTGTTATGTAATGAAGCTCAGCAGTTCTTCTATCTCTATTATGCTTTGTCTGATATCTATAGAGATGGTTAACTGGAGAAGTTTCCGTAGGACCACTCCGCACTTTTTTAGTAGACTTTCTTCCTCTACTTTTTCTTTCAGCTGAGTCCATCTTCTTTAGTAAGGTGAGTTGTATTTTTATCTGGTTGAGGAAAACGCAATTTTTGTTACGACGAAGGTTTGTCACGTAGCTTGTAGTTTGTCATCTTTCCTCGTGGTTCGTTTTCCGACCTCGAATTCGATGTCGTCTCTCTTTTTTGCCCACGAGGACTCTTATCCTTCACGGTGTGACTCCTTTTTCCACTACCAGTCACCTTCTCCATTGCAACAGTGGGACTTTCTACTTTTTTAGTAGGTGACCGTTGTAAGTTGACATTTCTTGCAAAGGGATTTATAATGGAATTTCCCACTTCAGTTGCCAGAAGCGGTGAGCGTGGTGTATTGCCACTCCTTCTATCGTCGTAATTGTTGTTGCTGTTGTTCCGCTATCTCCGCTAGAAAGTGCAGTCGCAGTAAATGATTCCCGCTATTACCAATGCCAGCAAGGAGGCCACGTGTGGAGTTTACACGAATCCTTATGGAAGTTTGTGTTCAGAGCCAGGGTAACTTTTATATACTAAGGGAAACAGAATGCCATAGCTGTCATTTCATGTGGAAGTTCATGCCATGCCGGGTTGTCATCGTTATCGGCGCTCAAGTTAGTTCACTACTAGGTTGACTGGTGGTTATCCGGAGTTACCAACTGGTAAGTGTGAGTCGACTTGATTCGGAAATAACAAAGATCGTTGCTATCCATCAACTTTGTCCTGTCTATTCGAGCTGTTTTAGAAACGGCTTTGTCGGTGACGCTTTCGCCTGTTTTCTACCAAAATGTGGGCCACCTTTGACCAAGTTGACTTTTCCTCTTTTGGGAGGAAGTATATTAGTATACACCATAAACAAAGCAAATGATTTTGTATTCACCCTATCGGAACGATTAGTTTATTCAACATTTTATCAATGCAACAAACTTATTAAGAGTATATATATATAAATAATGAAGTAATTGAACGCTCTTAAGAATTTTTCCGAGGAAAATTAAACTCCAGTCATCCATAAATCATCGTTCGCGTCCTAAACGAACCATCAAGCACATCAAATCTTCACTTCCCGATTCCTCTGTCCACCTATTTAATCTCCAATATTTCACCATAAATTCCTCCACTTCAAAAACGATATTACGAAGCTAATAAATGGCCAAAAGGAAAGTCATCATGCCATTATACGAAAAACATTACTATTTAGTGACTTCCCTAACAATCAGCACCAGATAAAAATTGTTGATAGCTGTCCTTCTAAAATGTATAATCCTCCCATCTACAAGTTGGAGGACCGCTTGGAAATTTTATGATGTGATGAAGACAGGAAGACCTTTACAAGACTCTGCTTTCATCCTTGTCAGTTCAAACGTCACGTAAAAGGGGCCATTAGCATAATTAATCTTGCGTGAAGGAACTTTTCGTACAGGAAAATTTTACAAGTATGGATGTATAACGGAGTAGAGGAAAACGGTGGGACCGGAAAGTGCACGGAGATGATAAGAAAAACTACTTCTTTAGATGCAGCTTCCTGTGAAGGCTACCTATGTATATATTTGAAATAATTGGGGATAATTACTCCTTATCCAAAACTACCCGAAAAATCTTAAGTAACTAAGATAATATTAGACTGCGTCTTCTATACTAAGTTGTAGATTGAAAGGAGTAGTTCCTTTAAAATCAAATGGATTTCAACTCACCCTTGTCTTCTCTACTCCCATCCAGAATTATTCTACATAGTTCCCACTGTGCAGCGTAGATATCGAAGTTAAGTTTATTAAAAAGAAATTATCCGCTATCATCATTATTAGATGAAGCGGACGCGACCCTTTGCGGTTACTCCTGCTTTAGTCCTCATTCTACGAGCCCTAAAACATTCGGAGCAAATCCTCTTAGGATGCAATCGCTTAATCTTATCTCCCGGAAGTCATCTAAATGACTTGAAAGTTTGCAATTAGAATCTTTCCCGCCCATTGTCTGTAAAAGCGCAAACCTTCAAGTCCCAGAGTCCCTTTTTGGTTGTACGCTGTTTTTTCCGGAATTCATTTTTTTGTTTCTTGAATCCAAGATTGGAACGGCAACGAAATCACTACGCGAGGCTGTAAAAAGGACATTACCGAGCAGCGGCAATTAATATTACCGCATTCAGAGTGTCCTTGTTCGCTTTCCTGCTTTTTTCCATCCTTAATACTCCTTCAGAGGGAGTAGATGCCATTTATGGTTTCAATTGCATACAACGGAGCAGTTGTTCGCTTTTTGGTCGTGTTGGGAGTTCATGTTCTTAAAATGGAAATTTTGTAGTAAGATATCGTCCTTGTGTCTATAAGTATCCGCACCTATAGAAAACTGAACAGAAGGACATTAAATGTTCTCTGTCTTCGAAGTCTATAACAAAGGACAATAAAAAGGCATTATTGTGTCTACAAATTAAGTCATTAAGACTTGACCGGGGAAAAGTTCCACGAGAGAGCAGGAGGAATTTATTGTTAGTTGACCTAAACAGCACTTTGTCGGGGTGCATAATAATTGCCTGGAACACAGTAACTTTCTTTGATGGCCATTAAAAAGTTAACGGACGGCACTTGTCTCAATGTAATTAAGACTATGGGATACTTGTTTGGTAGACGAATCTAAGCTTTAACAACAGTGAATTGAGAATAAACTTTTGGCCTTTATTCTTCCTTTCTAGTGTCTAGACATAGATTCATACGTACTGACAAACTCCATTTTCTAAGACGGCTTTTCTTGGCATATGTAGAATATGCAGGAGTTAGCAAGACTGTATATGATGAAGCACTACATCTTTTGACATATGAAGAGGGCCTGGCATAGTTACCGGACTTTTAAGCAGAAAGAGAGAGAGAGAGATTTGCAAGCAATAAATTCAACTCTACGGAATATCGGTGAAGAAATTCACTTAGAAGTTTGGCTGTTTCTGAAATTGGGCTTAGTATGCAGACTTAGGACAGCAGAGATGCTACCGAACACTTATGTGTCAGGGAATGAGTGAAAAATCTGCCAACATGAGAAACACTGCAACATGCGATATTTCAACCTGAATATTTTGAAATTACCTTACTTACTACGCCCCGGATAAGAACGAGCTTTCCAGTAACGATCTTTGGCTATCACAAACACAGAAAGATTGGTTTTTGGAGTGTGCACGTACTCCTCAACAATGATATCTACGGGTCTCTAGAATTATCCAGTTGGAAGAAATATTGCAACCATTTCAAGTAAAAATTACAGGGTTCAGCGGATGTTCAGTGGCATTATTACTTAGGAACTAGTTCCAGATATAATATTGGCTACAAGCTTCTAACCCAGAATCAGGGATCTCTCTACAATGCAGTGCTACACGCCGATGAAGATCTCAAACATAGAAGAGAACAAGTCGGCAAACCGGAAACTAGACACTTGAGATATAAAAGGTTTTGGGTTTCGCTAAGCGAGGAACGATGAGTGCATGACAGTTCGGCGTGTACATCTACATCATTTGATACCCCACATTATTACATATGGTGAAAAAAAAATTACACACCAACCCCCCTCCTTGTTTGGGGAGCCCCTCTTTAGACTGCTGGTAAATTTACGTCACTCACTATATGCCTGGGATTTCATAGTTCCCATCTGTCCGTAATAATGGCAAAAGGCTTGTAGATTTCTATAACTTTCATCAGCTCATTATTGACCGCACACTGTTGGAGCACAATCCCAACCAGAAGCTTCGTTAGGTTAGAGACTGTCTACGCCTATGTGTCCAAAACGCACACCTCCCACTTTCACAAGTTGGCCGTCGTTCGGCCAAAACTACTTTATTGTATAGAAGAAGATAATTCGCCATAGAATATTGGGGTGCACTAAATCATCACCGAAACTTATAGTACATGAATCAAATGACAGACAAAGCTGCTGTCAGATCTGCTCGATATTGAACTAAGTGCTCCAATGATCGATGTGAGCGAGCAGCAATTTGTAAAGATCTATTTATTTTACTATCTAGTTGCATATTGTCCTCAGAGCGAGGAGCAAGTAGCCAGCTTAACTTTTGGTTGAAACCAAGGAAGGAGACGGAACCAAAGGATCCAACATTCAGAGTGTTGAAGAACCCGAATAATCTCGGGACCGGGTAGTGAACGTAAATGTCGAGCTCCTCAAACGGGACCGTCCACATTGCAATGCGGAATATAATATTGGCACTGTCAGAACAGCCCATCAAAGAACATGCGACGTTATTGCAGGGAATGGGGATGGTGGATGTGGAACCAGGAAGGATAGTTCAGAAGGGGAAGCTTCTTTTTAAAAAAGATGGTCCAGGTGAATTTTCGTTGAATAACTTCTAGAGCGCGACAGTCACGGTTGTGGAGGGGGAACCAGAATGCCCAGCAATATTCAAGGATGTTTCTCATAAGGGAATTGAAAAGTGTTAAGGAAGGCAGGACTGACTTAAAGTTGGAGTAGGAAAGTAGAATAAAACCAGCCATTCTGAAAACGCAGTAGATGATGTCAACGAAGTGCGAATTGAAACGAAGTGTGCCATCGGAGATTACAACCAACGTCTTGGAGGGAGATCAGTAGCGATAGGGGTTATCCACCGAGAGAGTAGGAAAAGGACGTTGGGAAAGGTTTAACCCAATAAAACATCCATTGGCATTTGCTGACATTTAGTGTTAGCTCGCGACAACGGACCAGACTATCAAAGTTGAACTACAAGGGAGCATAGTCCAGCGGAGACGAAACAGAGGCAACTAATTTAAGATTGAACGCGTAAATCAAACAGGGCCAGGTAAGAATGGAAGAAAGGTAATTGATAAAAAATAAGAATAATAGGGGGCCAAGTATACAGTTGTGGTGACTAGCGTCTGTTACCACAGCAGGATTCCACACCTCGAAGTTTCCGAACACTCTCTTCTCCAGTGGTTCTATCACAGTCATCGAGCAACCCTCGACATGTTCTTCAAGTGGAACGTGACCCACGCTTCTTTTCTTCTTCAACGGACAGTGAATGGAGACGTTCGCGAGACGGTCAGTGAAAATCGCCTTGAATATGAAGGTATTTGTAAGTGTCCTGCATGAAATATCGTAAGCGTATGTTATGTCCTTCCATCCCTAAACATAAATCCAAACCGTGAATTCCTTTCGGCATCCTCGCATAGTTTCTTCAAAAATTATCTTCTGCTTCCTCGAATGGCATCTTTTAGGCTCCATTGCAATTGCCTGTATACTTTCTCTCGATCATCGCTATAGTGTTTTTCTCTGACTCTTCAAGAAAGTCTACTTTCACGAAACCATACAACTTTCATTGTTGCGATTTTATTGTTCCATCAGTAATTTGGTTGTATACTGGGAAACTGTTGATTATAGTAAGGTCGCATACTCCATGGTGCATTGCGTAACCTGAATAATCTTTTCCATGACTATGCCTTTTAGAAATATATCAGTTTTGAGTGTGTTTTTATGCTTTGATTCCCCCTTTATTTCGGCAATGGTTGGAGACGATTTTTATCAATCACATCTGCAATAGGTATTGTGAGTTCTTCTGCATAATGGATACCTGTTGCTGCCTACAATATGCCGATGATCTACGCCCACTTTCCTCTTACTACTACTGCAAGACGCCATTCATTGTCCTTTATAGTCGGCCAATACTCAGAACCATACAGGGCGATAGGGCGGACGACATTGCGGTAAATTTTAGATTTGAGACGTGCGTTAATACGTCCATCACAAAGAAAACCAGTTGTGGAACACCACTTCATCCAAATTGCGTCATTGTGTGGAGCAACTTCATTTAGCCGAGATATTTAAATCACTCAATTCTGCACAGGTTACCGTCACTGACAGTGATTGTGTCTGTGTCATTGGAATGGGTCGTCAACAATTCAGTTTCATTGAGATTCAATCTGGGACCGTGTTGACGAAAAATCACCAATGAGTTGATTATTTCATCGTCTTTGTGCAGATAAATATGACAACTTTTGCGGCTTGACGTGGAGGGGGTTAATGAAGCGTAGATGTGTCGCTTTTCACCTGAGATCAAACAACATTTGATGAGTTGGAGTATAGGATCAAAAAGTGATGGCGATGATAGAATTACGTCAAGTGTCGTGAAAGATTAAAAAAAGCAGATGGGCAACTGAGAAATGAGAAAGAGGATTATTGGGGAATAGCGTCGGCATCCTCCATCGCGATATTCTTTTACATTCTGGCTGTCAAACTGTAATTTTCTCCGCAAATTTTAAATGGAACATCTTTCCCCAACCATCCAATTTTATTCTGAGAAGATTAAAAACCCTCAGCTTCAACAACAGTGTAAAATAAAGTTCAATGTTATAAGTATGACACAGGCATGCAAACATGACTTGCAATTTCTGCCGGCGGATCGTAAATCCTCTGGCAAGAGTCCGTTCCAATCTTAACGCAAGCAAAATTGACTGAACTCTGTACCCCATTTGATTGGAATGCGCCAAAAACAATCAGTCCGAAGACAAGATGAAATCCACGAAGTAGTCCCGACGCCACTCTTGCTGGACTTCTACCTTACGGGACGGAGGTGAGTCCTATAAGAGTAGAGACTCCCCTTCCACAAAGTACTGCTGGGCTAACAAAAGTACCACGACCTCAAGAATGTTTCCGCGGCACACTCTTGGGTTGGTTTTCGACAGTTTATCTACTAAAGTAAACGTCCATACCATAGATAACGCTCGACAATGCTTGAGGTTATAGAAGCCTCAACGGATCAGGTTTTCTCCTTTCGGTGGTTTGGTTCTTACCGATAAACAGCTCCCCTTCTCTCTAGAAAATGCACTCCAACTGTTCACTTGTGTTGAGTGAGCTGGTGACATCTGAAAAGTTGAATGTTTTGAAGTTTACAAGGCATCAGATTAGCCTCCATTGTGACCATCTCTGATACTGATTAACGGCCAATATCCTGGGCTGCTCTCAGATTTCGATTATCCTGTGATGACGGACCTGTTGATAGTGCACTTTCTTTCTTGTCCAGAAAACCCAGCTCCTTGAATCGCTGAAAATCGTCTGAAATTGACGAGATTCATTGCGTTAAGCTCTGTACGGTTTATCTCTTCATCTCCTGTAAAGGAATTTAAAGGAATTTGTGATTTTATTGGTTATTTCCAAGTACAAGTGCATAATAGGCTACCAGTTTTATCGTTCATGTTATTATATGCAGTCTTACGTTCATGGCTTGAATTTTCTATTCAATCCTGAATATATTCTTTACGCTATGATGAAATCAACGGTACTTAAAAAAGTCCTACCAAATGTAAATTCCTTCATTTAGAACTTCTCAAGGACCATTCACCTGAAATAAATGAAGACTTCATTCAAAATGTATCTACAAACCTACAAATGTTATAAATTCCTCTTGATCAAAACCTACGAAATAAATTACTGTTAAATAAACATTTATGCAAATGCATCCCCTTTTCCAACACTTCCTTCCCATAATTTCGATACATTGTAAAAACTTTTCCATACATGCAAATGTGTATTCTCACACCTGAAAATATCCCTGCAGTCAGATAGGCCCGTCCTTAGGCAGATATTTGTATCTGAAGCTGCTCACTTTATTCAAATTCAGCGTTTGTGGGAGCGCATCCAGGCATATATATATGTAGTACGTAATTGTACACACTCATATATAACTTTCTCGCTTCAGGTATTGCTACAAAAATTTAGTGAATAAATTTTCATTAAAATTGTAATTATGCAAGTAAATCAACGATACTTCTCCCCATTGAAGGATATCATGAAATTTGCATTTTCAAATTTGAAGGATCGGAAGCGAACGGCATGAAAGGGCTAGTTCGCTATAATTTGCATTCAGAAGTAATTATATATAAAATATTCACACATACGTAGATATAAGATTGGAAAATGTTGTTAACATTAAATTTATACTTTAAAACTTTATGTTTATGTTCAATGGATAATTTTATAACAAATTTCAGGCGATGAAATTTTTTAAAAGTAATTTTTGACTTAAGATTGTTCACTAAAATATGTTCCTGTAGGACTATAGTATTAGCAGATAGTGCACCCTGGAAGCCTGCAAAAGGAGCAAGTAGGCCATCACCGAAGATTCTACTGCTTTGTGGATCCGGTAGTGTCCGCAAGTTACTGGAGGATTAGGAGGGACGTCATTAAATCTCTCCGGTCACGACAAGTGCAAAATATGCCAAGCAACTACAGCCATGTCCCAAGGTGCATACACCGAAGAATATAAACTTCCCCATGGCCGGATTGAGTAACGAAAATAATAGAGAAATAAAGTCGATTATCAAGATATGTATATTCGCTGCCAAAGCATCGGCAGAAAAAGCTCTACCGGTTTTTACTGGTGAAGACTTTCCCAACATCCTACTTCGAATCTGGCCCTGTATTTCGGTAGCAACTTTGTACAAGTAAGCAGATCACGCGGATTAAGATCAATATCCAAAAGTAAATTCCAAAACGAATCGCGGAGGGAAGTGGATTTAATTATAATCTCATCACAATACAATATTGAATTTATCAATCAGGACCTAGCCATCCCACAAGTGGAACACACACAATGGGAGATCAATATGAATCTACCTAGGCGGTCGGGGTGAAGTGCACATGAAGTGCAGTCATTCAATAATAAAGCCAAACCAAGCCAAGCCAAAGCCACACATGCCAATCAGGCAAGGCTTTTACATGAATTTTTGTTTAGGATATAAGGGATCCTAAGTCCACATCTACCTGATGTTGGACTGGACCAAATTGAGAGCAACTTACTCTCACTTTTTATGGTCCACCTACTCCTCGGTTGGGACGCAGCACCCAACCCTCACATCCTAAACAAAAATCTAACTTTGGCCTAGCTAAGGATCAAATATTGATTGGTCGCACCCTTGTCGTATTTGCGATTACATAAAAAGGAGCGTTTTGCATGTGTTGGTACTTTCGGTCACGCTACTCCTAGGGAAGAGGTGAGGCGATGTCTGATGAGTTGCCTCTGCCCTGGACGAAACCCTTAGTCGTCAACAGTAATAGAAGGCCGCCCATAAAACGGCGTACTACTAATGCTACCTCTTTTTCTTCTTTAGCCTCTATTCGATGTAGTAGCGGAGTTGCCTTGTATACATCTCCTAGGTCTAGACCTACCTTAGCAAGGAACTCCAGACATCCCCGTTTTCCGCCGTAGTCCATAAATTCGATATCGAGCTGTCTGGTGTTCTGACTTACGCCATCGCTCCATCTCAGACAAGGTCTGCCACATCTTCCTGTTCTACCATAGAGGTGCTCTGAGGTGGCGGGGAGGAAAACGGGGCGGCAACCCTGTCGGCTGAACCAAAACCAAGTGGCCGAGGAGAACCTCCACGTGGTGGCACCGGGAACCGCTGTACTCACTTTGGCTTGCCAGCCGTGATGCAGTAGGCGAATGCTCCAAGGCCTAGCAAGGGCGATCAGACCCGAGTCTGCACGGGGACTCATCTGAAGTGGCTTCGGTCACGAAACCTTATCAGGGGTATATTGGTACCATGGGAACCGAGGTAGCCCCTGGACTCTTCTACTTCAGGAGAATTCCTGTCGTATCTGAGTACAGCTCGGTTGGTTGCGATTGGCCCCCTTGTGGAATTTTCATGGTGGCTGTGGTTGTGCTCAAGCGAGAAGAGACCTTCGGGCCTCGACGTGGTGTTGCGTATCAACACGGGTGCCGTACTCCATAGTTCGGTAGAGATTTAGGTAATTCTTGCATCCACCAGTATGAATGCTAAGCCATGCACTTGGTATAGACTGGTACCGTTCCGCTTGTCTAAGCGGGGCTCTGATTGTGATCACAAAATCAATCCGTGCCTGAAGAGGGCTGTAGGATTAAGTCTCAAGACAGGTACCTACGTTAAACACCGAGGACTTCACTGTTCTACCATATATATTGCCTTTTATAGACTTTCCGGGCAGAATCATTATCACACATATGGATAAGGCACCCCGCCCACGGCAACCTGTTGAGCTAGATTTTATCTGTAAACAGACGGTCGTGGTATCACTCATAGATTTCATCATTATGGAGGCAGCGGAATCGAGCGCCTTCTTCGGGGGGATTATTCTCTGAAACGCGGCCAATAGTTCGCAATTTTTCTTGCTAAGAACCCAGGTCTCCGAGGAATGCATAAGGACTGGCAACATCATAGTCTTGCACAAGAAGAGCTTTGACCATATGATGAGGAGTATCGAGCGGAATAGTTTTTAAGGTTTTGTGTGAAACAAAACCTTATTAGAATCGAGACGGTGTCTGTCTGTCCGTCTGTCCGTCTGTCTGTCTGTCTGTCTGTCTGTCTGTCTGTCTGTCTGTCTGTCTGTCACACCCGATTTATTCGGAAACGGCTAGACGGATTGTCACGAAAATTGGTGAGAGTATGTAATCTGGTGATCCCTTTACATGCAGTAAGTGGCGCCATCTTGTGTTAAGTTTAAGGGGGGCTCCCCGTACATGTGAATGGAGGGTGCAAATTTTTTTTTCACAGAATGTAGCCATGTAGGGTATCAAATGAAAGGTCTCACTTAGTACTTTTCGAATCTGGTTCAATATTTGATATTATAAGAAACATAGGGGAGTGAGGGTTCAAAATATGACCCCCAAAAAGTGTAACAGGTCTCGTTCTCAGAACCTATCCAACTGAAAAATCTGAAAAAAATCACAGTGGTGCATCTCTATGAAATCTAGGCCTCAAAATATATCCGGTTCCGATATCTGCACAAATAAAGTTAATAATAGTATATTCCCATATTTTAGAAATTTACCCGGCACCCCCCTTATGTTCATCCCAGAAGTACAAAATTTGGCATGTGTGTAATGAAGAATATAGTGCACAGTTTGGTCAAGTTTGAAGAAAATCCAATTATTATTAACAAAGTTATAGGGGGTGAAACTTTGCCATTTTTTGTGAATTTCGTGCATTTTACAACCTGCATGACGTCATCATCACATGTCAATTCGTCAATATCACAACGAAATGAATTTTTATGAATTGGGTGGCAGAGAATTATTTTGTTTTAGTTTTTTAGTTATTTGTCAACCAGATGTGTGTATGTAGGTATATAATATATGCGTGCTAATGAACTTTGCGGGTAGTGCCTAATTCAGTTAGATATAAGACGTAAATCGGAAATATGGGTACGATAAATTTAGATACGTGCATATATGTGTATAGTAGGTAATAGGCAGTTTGTTTGTTTAGGGTGAGCGTGATATCTATGGCTCTAATATGTACGTATGTCTCGTAGTTTGGAAAAATATGAAGGATTATGTTGGATTTGTAACTATATACGGACAGAAAAATGTCCGTCTCTTACATAAGATGAACACAAAACCTTTATACCCGAAGCGCGAGCTTCCGGTATTCCGACTTGTTGTAAGGTGGATTGGAGAAATTTTCAACGGTCTCAAATTTGTAGTCTCCCTATCTTTATTGTTCTCGTTTGACTAGTGCGATTCGATGTTGTCCGTTTTCTTGTTTTTGGCGCTGGTGTTGCTGCCAAGTACTTCATCTTGCCCTCATTAATATGGAGCCAAAAATCTCGCACCAAACGCTGCCTACTCGATCTGAATAAAGGTAGACTGGACATCACGGGTTATTCTTCCCATAATGTCAATATCGTCAGCGTAAACCAATAGTTGGTTAGACTTGAAAAGAATAGTGCGTCTTGAATTAACATGTGCATTGTTGACGCCTTTGTCCAGGGCCATGTTAAAGAGGACCCATGATGGGGCATACCCTTATCTTAGACCGTTATTAATGCTGAATGGTCTCGAGACTAATCCTGCTGCTTTTATCTGGTCTCGCACATTAATCAGAGTCTACCTAATCAGTTTTATCAGTTTCGTGGGATACCGAATTGTCTAATGGCCGTGTACGGTTTTTGCACTGCTTGATATCTCCCTTTTTATGTTTGCGACAGATAATACCTCGTTGCCAATCGTCAGACATTGATTTGCTGTCCTTACTTACATTCGTCGTCGAACCAGCCATTCCGACTATTTTGGCGGTTGGGGCCAAGCATGTTTGAGGCCGTTCAATGATAATGTTCTTCTGGTGATTGTGAAGATCATTTGTTGATGCTTCATCTTCAAAATTCCTGTTGACTGCGTTTATTGTAGCATCCATATCCCTCTTATAGGTATTGCGGAGGGTTGTGCTGTGTTTACTCTCACCTGATTGTCAGAGGGGATTCTAGGTGTTCTTATTCGACCCCGGGGCACCATGTCAATGAGATAGTGATTCAAGTCTATATATCAAGGCTGAGAAGTGGAGGCGTTCGATCAACACGTGGTCAATTTGATTGAAAGTGGTCCCATCTGGAGAGGCCCACGTATGTTTGTGGACTGCTTTCCGCACAAACCATGTACTTCCAACAACTATTGCGTGTGATACTGCTAATATAATAATCCGCAATCTGTCATTATTTGTATTTCTGTGTAAGCTATGGGAGCCAACATATCGCCTGAATACGTGCTACGTTCCTACTTGGCTGTTGAAATCCCCAAGTGTGATTTTGATATCATACTTCGGACAGGATTCGAGAGTTCGTTCTACTGCCTCGTAGAAGGTATCCTTCTCCGACTCAGCAGTCTCCTATGTAGGAGCGTGAACGTTAATGATGCTTATGTTTCTAAATTAGCCTCACAACCGCAGAGTGGATAGCCTGTCGTTTATGTTTCCAAAGCCGATAACAGCAGGTTTCGTTTTTTGGCTAACTAAGAAACCTACTCCGTGCACATGGTTTCCTGGATTGCCACTATAATATATGGTGTAGTGGATCTTCTTCAGGAAAGCGGTCCTTGTCCAATAAATCCCCCGCGCATCAGCCTTTTATTGGGATAGGGTATCAGCTAGCTGCTTGGCGGCTCTATCTTTGTATAGGGAGCGCACGTTCTATGAGAAAATGCGCAAATCGTTATTCCATTTTCGTTGCCGGTTTCGTCGTTGCCTTGTCAGTCCGGGGTTCTTTTGTGGCTTCGTGACAGTCCATGTAGAGTTGTCAGCCTCACCTAACCTGCTCCAACCTGGAGCACCAGTTAGTACAATTTGTCTCGTTTTTAGTCGCGAGAGACTCGCCTTCATTCTTCTCCGTCTGCAGTTTTTCGTTAAGAAAGAGCTTGGTAGTAGAGCTGTTGGTGTTGGCTCAGCAAGCGTTTCCCTGGTTTTATGCTCCATCGTGGATACCAGTCCTCGTTTCGTCCTGGGACCTATACTACCCTTTCACCACCAAATATTACAGTAAGCTGTCAAAATTGGCGAAATGCCTGTTTTAGTATTTGCTCAAGGGGCGTGGGCTACACCTTCTTACCGAGAGCATCAATAGAGCTCAACTGACAGCATTCTGTTCAGGACAAAGAATCTCCTTCTAGAGATAGAGCACCCAACCTTTGCCATTAATCGAACAATGCCCAAGCTTCTGCTGTAGCTATTGCTGTTTTGATTCATTCAAAATAGTTCAGCTTCGAGACGAGCATTAATTCAGGATACCTGTTTGGTTGTGTCTGCTACTACTGTTGGGTCCTACGCCTGATTATTTTTGGTAGAGCTTCCAGTTCTCCAATGATGCTAATTGGGCAATCTCCGGTGCTACTTCCGCTGCTAATATCATCTCGCATAGGATGCATAGGGAGTAATGCTCGCATATTGCAGTCCCCCTATTCAGCATTTGATGAACAAGGTTTCCGTAAAACCCCAATATCCAGATTAGCAATTTAAAGCGAAGCCGCCATGGATGCCCTCTTCTCTGAAACATTGTCCTTCTACCGGTGGTCAGCTTGGATTTTATTCCTCACGCTATAGGGTCTTTTTAAACAGATCTATTCTTTATAATTCTGATGCAGGCGCTATATAAGTTTCCTGGCATTTAAACTTCCTACAAATGTCAACTTGTACCTAAAAGGGCCTCCACCAGACCACCAAACCTGCGTCGAAACTCTGTAGTCGAACGCCGTCCTTGCTGATTTGTACTAAACCAGATTTCAGCTTCACAACGAACTGCGGTAGCAACTGGGAAACGACTGCACACTATAATCCTCCGTTGATTCATCACCTTTTATTTTGTTGCTCTGTTATTGGTATTTGGCTTAACGTCCAGTAAAAGATGTTCGATCGCCAGGGGCACTGTTTCTTTTTGTTTTTCTTCGCTTTAATTTTTTGTGCCGTGAAAACTACTTGGGTAAAGCCCAAGGGCATCTTCCTTATTTCAATGTTTTTCCAGTCCACTCGGCAGCGTACTATCTGCGATTCGCTTGTAATTTACGATGCTGTCAATTGGGCTTACGACCGGTGTTGTTTTTGCACAACTTCTGCTGTTATCTTAGCCCTTCTACAGAAAGGAATACAGCCCCGCAACTTATCCAGTTCCATCTGCCCGTTCTCACGCGTTTCTACTGCAATTCCAGATAAGCTTTTCCTCATCTGCTGTGTCAAGAATTGGTCTCCCAGTCGGCCTAACTTCAAATCCTGCGCTTCTTCCCGGAAAAGCAGGACCGTCGAGCATTGGAGTTGCCGTCTATGTACTAGAAAGCACACCATCACAAGGTAAATTTTTGCGGAATTTTCAGTAACTGATACTTTTTCACTGGTCATTAAGAGAAGTCAACTCTTCCTGCTTCCTATTATTCACTCGGTTTGATTTTTCACCTCCCCATACTCCCCACGCATACTCCCCGTCCAGAGTCCCGAAAGGGTTTGGCTCCTGATACACGTCAGAACTACCACCATGGTAGAGAGCTGAAGTGCCCCCAGTGTATGCAGATGTTTCACCCTTGGTTCACCCCTCTTCGAGAAACTTTCTTTAGGTTGCACCCTAAGACACATGAATAATGCTCACCACGGGGTTAGAATTACTTTCTTGGGCCCTCGGGAAACGCTACTTCTCGTATCGTGAGCCATCTAGTAAGGATCGCAGATGGCCTCTGAGATTCGAGAAATCAAAACTCCAGAAGATTTGACATAGGGAGAAGCTAATAAGCAGATCAGTCGCAGTTTAAGGTTATTTGCTTTGTTTTCTCATTGGCTCGTCGCTATTCCTCAACTATTAAAACAAGTAGTTTTGCGTATTTCGATTGGATAGTTTCCGAGAATGGGTCTGTTAAAACAATGACCCCCGCACTCCCTAACAACAACAAATGCCGAAACTAAAAACGGCTTCGGAAACTAATCAAGGCCTTTCATTTGATACCCCATATGACTATATTTGATGAGAAAACAAATTACACCCCCTTTTTGCACATAACGC